>NC_044495.1:56863793-56958793 GCF_902362185.1 Chanos chanos | reverse complement strand
CCTTGCTTAAAGCCTCTTTTTTTCTTTTAGTGGATCAAGTTATGGAGTTTGAAGGCAAATCCAATTATTTCATTCGCTGAGTGGATTGCTGAGCTTCTGTTGCCTTCGCTTCTGTGAGTTAATGCCCGCCCTCTTTTCTTCCACTCAGCGCTTTTTTTTTTTTTTTTTATCCGAAACTGTTCTTTCGGTTTTACTGTAGTCCGGTGTACTGTTTGTGTTGCTGTACAGTGGCTATCATGTGTATTTTCAACAAAATGAAAAAAAAAGGAAATGATGAAAAACGGTTCTGCCAAAACTTCCAAAAGAAACTGACATTAAGATGGAAAGTTAGTCATATATATATATATATATATATATATCAAAGCTTTTTCCAATGCTTTGTCTCCAGAGTTTGAAAAGAACAGGTGAGAATTTTTGGTTAACCTTTGTTTAAGAAGCAAAACCATAAACCATTGTAAAAACTTCATATGAATTATTCATTTGCTATCAGTGTGGGGGTGGGGGGGTGGGTGGGGGGAGCTAAATAATGAAATAACTCATCAGCATTCACAGTCACATAAACATTTATGAACCATTTGTAAAACTCATAGATACGGTTCATTACGTCCCAAGATTCCCTTCTCCTTGGGTTACATAATTCAGATATTCATTAAATTTTAGTAAACTAATTAATGAGGGTTGCAAAAAGTGTTCTGTGAACAGACCAGCAAGATGTTTCAGCATGGAACATAAAAAAAGAGGAGGAAGAGGTAGAGGAAGAAGAAGAAGAAGAAGAAAAAGAAGAAAACACAAAGTTTATGTCAGCAAAAAAAAAAAAAAAAAGGGGAGGGGGTGGCAGTAGGGAGTGGATTACATGACCTATATGAACATGTCTTTGGCGGGGGGGTCAGGTTGGGTCAGGCCAAATTTTTTACTCTTATGCAGTCAGCCTGCATTAGAGCCCAGACAGGCTGGCTAGATACAAACAGCCATAAAGTACATGCTTTGTTGCTTGAATCTGACACGGGTTGACGTGTAGGTAGGAGCAACACGCTCTGAGTTACATCACTGAACAGCCAAATGGTTTCAGCAGCCCTTACAGTCGGTCATCAAAGACAGTGCAAGTTTGTAAATGTTTCAAACTTTTTTCTTTTTTTTTCCCTCTCGGCTTGCTGTCTGACCAGACCTGAAGATTTAAAGACCTTGCTGGGTTTGAGTCAGGTTCAGACAACAATTTCCCGTCAGAACTGGATTCTAGTTGAAATTAGCCAATCAGACCCAAACCAGTATGTGCAAAAACGGGTCATGTTGCACGACATGACATTATCTTGTATGTTAAAATCCTGAACTATCAAGCCCTTTTTAAAAAAAAAAAAAAAAAAATCATTTTATGTATTTATTATGAGTAAACAGAAGTTTGCAGCTCTTGTTCTGCAGAAAGTTTAGGTTTTATCTCTAACTCCACATCCAACTTTATTTGCATTCAGAGCAGGCTTCCACTGGCGTCCCAGCCAGAAAAAAAAACAAACCAATTTGTCTCATGCAGTCACACCATATCCTCTGATTGCTGCCTTTCAAAGTTAAAATGGCACATAAAGACACCCCTGGTGCCATCACAATACATTTGGGTTTTGTTTCAGGCTCTAAATTCAAATTAAAAATCTCTCAGATGTGCTCTGAATACCTTATGTGACCCAAGCATGCTGGACAAGTCAAAACAACCCAAAATAATATGTTCTATGCCATGCTTGATTAAGTTAACTAATCCAAACATGTTCTATGTGTTCAGATAAACAGACAGATAGATAAATAAATAAATATAGATAGATAAACAAATACATAGAAATGAGGAAACATTTTAATGTCAAACCTCGATGGTCAAATGAATAAAGATGTTTCGTAGGTGGAAAATTCCAGACATCTCGTATTCGAGAGACGGTTTCATTTCACTTAACTTCACATAACTGTGTTCATGTAAAGACTACTAGTGGGCTCTACCTTTTTTTTTTTTTTTTTTAACATTTTTTTCCCCCCTGAAAGTTATGAAGCTTTTGTCAGGCGGAGAAGCAGAACAAACATCAATCAAATGTCACGCGTAATCAAATTGGACTGCCATCACCTTGTTACTGTCCAGGAATACGGCCTGTTTTCTCCGAATGAGCGAGCGGTCGTGCATGTTAGAACTGATTTAGCTCAGGAAAAAACATGAATTTATATGAGAGACATGCCCAGAATCACGATGAATTTCCATCACAATGGATATCAAATTAGCTTGCGCTAGTCAACTCACGCTCGTGTCAGGTTAGTCTCTCCTTTCTATTGGCGGTTTTAATTGTGTACAGCTAGTATATGTTGACAAGTTGACCATAACAACTAAGAGGTCTACCCGGTTACTGCGTAGAAAAAGGATGGATTCTGTTACCTTATACACTTTTGAATGGTACAAGAAATTATCTGCAGTGACCTACCACCCATGTTTCACACAGAGAGTGAGAAAGAGAGAGAGAGAGAGAGAGGGAGGGAGAGGGAGGGCGAGAGAGAGAGAGATTCAAAAGCATAATGTTACAAATAATATTATTTCCCAGTGTCTGGATTAGGGTCCTACAACCCCCCCCCCCCCCACCCCCAACCCCCCTTCCCCCGGTCCAGTTCTGAAACATCTGAATTAACCAATAAACTAATTACTAAGCCTGTGATTAGTTGAAAACAGCACTGAGGCTACAGCAGAAATGCATAGCACTGTGGATCACCACAGGCAAAGTAGATTGACACTATACTAAAAATGTAACAAGGTCAACAACTCTCATATTTTTCTAGAATCATTCTCCTCATGCAGTTTTTTCCATCATACAACACCAAACTGAATCGAACAGTCCAATATCCTGATGATAGGAAAATTGTTTAGCAAAGAGACAAAGAGACAATAACTTGGTCATACGAGTGGTCTGTTGATTTACTTTCCTCGAAAATTAGATAAGCAAAAAATATCCGATTGCATTACTAAGAGCCCAAAAAGGCCGCAAATCGGATTTGACGCTGTTTGTTTGGGAGGAGATGGTGGCCTGCGAGTTGAAAGGAATGAAAAATGATATTCATAACTGGATGTTTGGGCCATTTTGTCATCGTTCTTCCATTAGAGTGATTCTGAGGATGACGGCGTTCTGCAGGATGGTGATCTGTTTTGTCCCTGCGCGGTCACGTCAGTCACCTCTTTCCTCTTTCTTCCCAAAAAAACAGGCGTTTCAGCATGCGCCGCCTCAAACTCCCATCTATACGGACATGCTCGCACACAAACAAACCGCAAACGTGGAACGGCGACACAAAACACACACACACACACACACACACACACAATCGCAAATGCATAGAGCATGAACGGGTCATTCAAGGTTAAAACAGTCCAGTGCCTTAACTACTGGAATGCAAAATTGCCATATTTTGTCTTTTTTCTTTATTTCTCTCTCTCTCTCTCTCTCTCTGTTCGTGCATGCATATGTGTGTGTGTGTGTGTGTGTGCGTGTGTGCATTTGAGGGGACTGCATGCTGAAGTTGGCAGTCGCTCAAGCTGATGTTCTGTTCCTTTGCAAAACATTAATATTGCTCTTGTTTGATAAACACATTTATCACTGGATCCATTACGATTTACTCTTGCCCTGGCAGACCGAAACAGGTCAATAACGGTGAGTCTGAATTCAGAGACTGAAATCCTTGAACTCATGACACAAGGACCTTACGCCTCTCAGCTTAGAGATCTTTCAGCGCGTATGATGGACACACACAATCCATTGGAGACTCTGCCAGGGCTGAGTGAACGTTGGGTGAAATGTATGACTTTATCGATTCGCCGGTTTGGTCAGCCCAGACAAGAAGCCATCTGTGGCACCAAACTGTGAACAATCACATGGTGAGAGGAGCAAACACACGGTATCTCTCTTCAATTCAGAGATATAACATTGTTATACGACAACACCGGGCGCTTTGCAATCTAAGTTCTTTTACGCACTACACCATAAAACGGGGGATTTGTAATCACGGGAAGAAAACAGCATGAAAATTAAGATGGCAGGAGGAGCCCTTCACATGAGATTTAAAGTAATATTTGTTAAGGATTTGTCAGGTATTTCTAGAAGCGTAAGTCATACATTATTTATGAAAAAAAAAGCTTTATTTCTTTATTTTTCTATGACGAAAATGCCCCCATAACATTACAAAGATGCAGACATGTTGTTCACATTTCTGGTAATGTATCTAAATATGACCTGCTAATGGAGCAGTGGAAAATGGAGTTTGTTCGTGAACAGACAGAGAGAGAGAGGGAGAGAGAGAGAGAGAGAGAGAGATTCTGCTGCAATGCTGCTTAGATTGAGGGGCTGTCAACAACCATCAGAAATAAAAAAAAAGACGCCCACCTGAATTCATATTTCAACCTGTCACCCTGTCTGACACATTCTCTAGGAAACTGCTTACCTATTCCACAGTTGGTTGTTGTATATCTTACATTATATACAATATTCTCAGTTTGGTCTTGCATTTCTTTTCCATTTTTTTTTTTCATGAATATGAGTGTACCTTCCACATCTGAATCAACCAAGAGTGACAAACTGTTGGGTTTTTTTTTTGTTTTTTTGTTGAGTAGTTGCCTAGACAGCAGCAGAGTTGAGGGTTTATTGTTTTGTTTTGTTTTTGTTGTTGTTGTTACATCTGAGATTAGGTTTGTCATTCCTCATTCTCATTTGAAAGTCCCTTAATGAAGATACACAGAGAAAGAGTCATAAATTATGGTTGTGAATGGATTGCCTTTGTACTGTTTTGGAGAGTGATTACATTCACAGAGGAGTAATTGCCTACCTTTAGATGAGGAATGCAAATGCAAATAGCTTTAAGTAAAGGGGACAAAAAGCACAATGCTGACGTTGCAGGTTGATGGCTATATCTCTTGTTCTACTGTTTTTTTTTTTTTGTTTTAATTAATTTACAATACGGTACTGAGAAGAAACCCTGGCCATTTGCAAATACAAATGGCTAAATCAGAAATGAAATTTGCTCTAGAGACCAAGGTTTTGGATTTAATAGACGTCTATCAATAGTGTTTGGTCCTACTGCAATACAAACTTACTTGTTTACTTCACGAAAACTGTAAATAGAGGGTAATATTTTTTAAGCGTTAGGGTAATTGTAAGCCTAACAATAAATAGTCGTATTATTGTATTTATTGTCATGTAATATTTTCATAATAGTCTATTATACACATTTGATGATGCTAGACTGGGCCCCGAATAAATAGATTTTCATCTTAAACCACACAATCAGTTTGCATAGAGACTTGCTCTTCTATTACTAAACATCTCAGTGCAAAGATTTTTTTTTTTACTTTGTTGTTTATATCAGTTATGCAAGCCTGTGTGCGTGTGTGCGTGTGTGCGTGTGTATCCTATGGACTCGGTTAATGTCCCAGACTGCACTGCTCATAGTAAATTAATAATGCCAACGTTCACATAACTGTCATATAAATTAGATGCATTATGCTCCATCTGCCAGTCCACGGTAATAAAGCCATGGCTAACACTATAGTGATAACAGGAGTGCAAGCAATGAGTCAATATAATGGTATATGGGGTAAACAACAAACTGCACCATTGACGTATGGGAATCTTATAGTGTGTCTCAGAACTGGGAAATCATCTTCTTTGGGCTGTAATATGTGTAGACCTTTGCACAAAACCCCTACATACACACACAAACACACACACACACACACACAGTTCAGGTTACCACCATGACAAAAGCTGAACTCAGTAAGTTGAGTTACTAACCTCTACAGTGCAACTCTCAAGGAGGGAGAAAGCGGCTTTGTCTCTGTAGTATTTCTATGTAACAAGTGGTATAGTGAATAGAGTTATTGGAAGACGTACAGATGGTAAAACAGTTGACCCTTTATTTACCCTCAGAATACCACTTTTGCTCCTCACTCTAAACATTCTTAAGAATTCCCGCCCTCCCTAAAATGCTGGGAGCTGTTAAGGGTTAGGCAACGTTAGCATCCGTATAGCATGCCGTTGTTGTTCGTGCACTGTGTGTTATTCGGCAAGCTTTTATTTCCTCGTACGCCGTAAGGTGATTTTTTGCAAACGCGGGACCTCATGGGAAAAACACAAACATAAAAAAAAAAAAGAAGGAGAGACCTTCGGAAATTCAATAACAACAAGGAAAATTGGTTTTTATATGAGCTGAACAAAATGCCTTTGACTTTCTGACCAGCTTTCATAAGATCCAGAAGAGGGAAAAGAAACCATTCTTCCGCTCTGTAGCTATCCAAAATAGACTGATACTAGTCACCAATTCAATTTGGGACCACAGAGGATGGGGTATATGAAAACATGTGGCCTTTTAGAGTTGATTGTGTATTCTGTTCATACCGGCTACGGAACTTCTGCGCTATTCTGCCAACTTGAAACTTGAAGAATCCAGTCAAATTTGTTCAGTTAACAAAACAGGTTTGTTTTAACCCGTTCATCATACAGTACTCTTACTACGGAAGCTGTTTAGCACCACTCACTCTACTGAATTGAGAGATAAGGATAGAAGAATGCAAAAATAATCCATATGGCTAATCATTTTAACCCTGCTAATAGACACAGCACATAAGCTTTTGACAGATATGACAGGTACACAAGCTTATGACAGATGTGTTTATTCCCTTAACTGCTACCACTTCACAATATATTCCCATCACCCCTTGCACGTGTTGTTTTGTCTGCATACACTTTTACTTTATTTGAATACTGTTAGCTAGCGGCGTCATTCCAGTTAACATGTCTCAGGGATTACTCTGAGTTTTTCAAGAGACTCAAATCGTATCGACAGCAGTTTGAGATCCTTCTATTGAAAAGCGCCGTTCAGTTGATTTTAAATGGGATTCAGTTTCTATTTCTGAGTGAACTCGACTACTGTGAGAAAATGCAAAAAAAAAAACAAAACACAGCAGCAACAAAGAAAATGGTCAAGGTCAAACAAACAAGGTCAAAAGGTGGAAAGAGTGGGTGAATAGGAGAAGAGAGCAATAATACTAAGCTGAGATGTAGAAAATCCGATGTGTCACGTCACAATCTTTTGTATCAGAAATGTAAAGAGACGCTACTGAACCAATAAAGTCAAGGCAACAACATGAACAAACATATACCAGTATACTGAATGTATACCCTGTTACTGTCAGTAGGTGATTTGTCATTTTTTTAACGGGGGGGGGGGGGGGGGGGTCGTCACTGACACGAGTATATAGTGGAGATAGCAGGTGAACAAGGGGGATGCATTTTGGTCATTTTGCTAACAAGGGGGGGTGGCACCCCCCCTCATCCCCCTACAAATCGCCTACTGGTTAATGTTATTGTTTAGGCTTTGCAGGTCAGTGCTGTTGAAGACATAAGAGACAGTAAAAGCGAGACAGAGGGAAGAGAAAGAGAGAGAGAGACAGAGAGAGAGAGAGTGAGAGAGACACAGGGCCATTTGTCTTAATGGAGCCTTTTTTCCCCCTTTTTTTTTTTTATCTCCACAGACGGACAAATTAAACTTCCATTTTTCTCTTCCTTTCAACACTTTGGACAAGACTAGGCATGTCTATAATTTTAGGCAGTTCTGAGATGATTGCATTGCCAGATACCACTGACCGGATAAAATGATTACTTGACCGGCAGACTGGCTGATGCCTGGACAGACACAACACTGACGGTCTAAAATCCATCCGGGTTGAATTAAACGAGAGGCAGCCGGATGCCCGGGAGCAAGCCTAGTACCTGAATTTATCACTGTAACTGTTTTTTTTCCCCCCGCCGTTCTTCTTCTTCTTCTTCTTGTTCTTCTTCTTCTTCCTCTTCTTCTTCTTCTTCTTCTTCTTCTCTTCATAGGATTGAGTGGACTCTCTGTCCTAGAAAACAGATCTCCCATGTACATGCAGTCCGACTTCAATTCACTTCAGTTTTTGTTTGAATCAGTCACCATGGCCATGCTTCCCTTTGCTTTGCAGTCGCTGGAATGATGGACAGGTAAAATCGCTGAACCGTTGTAGCTTTGCCGGTCCTCTTTAAAGAGACAACTTTCTATGTGAACAGAATGTGTGTTTGCCTGTAATATTACAGATTTGCATGAATAATATCTGAGAACAGGCCATAATATCTCCAGTCTGCCCAGCTACCACCTATTCCACCTACCCAGTTAACCAACTCCCACATACCCCACTGCCTGCTGGCTTTATCATTAAATGTTTGGGCTCTATCTCTCCCTAAACTCCGCCCTATTCAGGGTGTGTTCACTTCATGCCACCATGAGGCCATTATGATGTCAGCGACTGAACCTCTGAGTTCTTCACTGGCCTTAGATGGTGTCTTTGATTTTTTTTTTCCCTAATAATGATGCTAATGTGTAGTTTATACTTAAAAGAAAACCACTATTAGTCACATTAGTAAGTATGTGAGCTCATTTTCCCATCATATTATCACAACATATTAGTCTCTAAATTTCCTGTGTGGGTCTTTTTGGGTTTAGTTCTTCTTCTGAGAGGAAGCAAAATAACTTACTATCTGCTTACTGATATTATCAGCGCAGTGGTAAGTGGAGGAGGACGATCTTAAGAGACGACAAGAAAGAGCCAGCTTCTTATGTTTTAGTCAATTTAGTTGTAATCTTCATTTGTTAGATATTACTCCGCCGTAATAGCTGCCCCGTCAGATTTCGATCAAGCTTTTCCCTACTGCCATCTCAAAGAGGATACAGCTCCTTAAGGGCCTGTTTGATAGCATCTTAATTGTACAGACTAGAGGCACAGCTCATGAAGCAAAAAAAAAACCCAAAAAAAACCCACAATAAATGAAATCACTACTCCAGTCACGATGTGGATTGCTTTTATTCACCATGATGTCAGAATTTTGTTGAGTGATGCAATGTCATCAGTAATTACATTTCATTTCTATCTCACTACGGGGAGTTGGGGGCTGGGGTGAAGGTGGTGGAGGGGGGGGGGGTGGGGGGTGGGGGGTTGGTCTTAATTTTAGATGAAGAAAGAAGGGAAAGTCTCTCGTTTACAGGCTCAGCTGCACCCAGGACCGTGAGTCGATCTGAATGCATTGCCTAAACTGTCGAGATTCTGATAATCTTTTCAGAGAAAAGTCTATTTGAAGTAAACAAACTTCTCCATCTCCGCGTGCCACACGTAGCTGAGTAGAAAAGCCGTTATCAGACACGCGGGTAGATCTTCTCTCGCTGATATTTTTGGGGTTTTTTTTTTTTTTTGCTGATGGAAATCAATCTGCTCAACAGAAATCTTCAATCTCGCCATAGCCTGTATCCAAATTGCCTTGCATCTGTGTGTCCACCTGCTAGCTGCCTAATGAAAATGTTTACCATGACAGAATTAATTGAATTGGACCTCATGCTGTCATTTTGTAATTACCAGGCAATTTCGCTCACCCCTCTCGAAGAAAATCCCTCTCTCTGTCGAAATTCTTGCATCCATACATGGGCACTGTGTGTGTTTGTGTCTGTGAGTGTGTGTGTGTGTGTGTGGGGGTTAGGCTGGGGAGGATGCATTGCGGCCTTGCTGTTAGCGCTTTTGATGGTACCAAAGGGAGCACTTTGTCCAGCTAACACCATGAAAGAAACACGGAGAAACAGCAAGAAAAAAGCTAATTAAAAGCAACGGGGTGACGTGTCGCGACTGAGCCGATACCGCGGCGAAGAAACGATTAAGACATTTGTTGACAAAGGAGATCAGCATTCTGAAAAATAATCCTAAAAATAAAAGATCCCCACAGATGGCTGAGATCAATGAAGACAGATAAACAGATCAGTTTCAAACTGCAGACTTCCAATACACACATAGGATCATACTATAATCACACACACACACACACACACACGGGTATTTATACATATGGGACAATGCTATGTGCTATGATATATGATTATGCTGTAAATGATGTATATGCGTGTTTCACTACGGTTATTGATAAAAATGAAAAAAACAATACCCCCACTTTGTTTAGATTTGCTTGTGTTTTATATATAACCAAATCAAATAACAACAGTCATTCTTGCATGAGTAAAAACATTACATGTTTTAGAAGAAAAGGTCTGTTTAGTAATATGCCATGTCTAATTTCAGAGTTCAGAGTCGCATTATGCACATTCCCCATATCTCCCACTATGATTGGGTCTTATGCTTACTCCTTCACCCTCTCTCTCTCTCTCTCTCTCTCACACACACACACACACACACACACATTCACATTCATGCACACAGTCATTTCTAAACTACATTCATGGAGCGTTGGAAGTCTCCAGTGTACAGTCCTGGCTGACATTTCATTTCCTCTTCCTCATAAGAATTCAGCCTCTAGCTGCTCATGCCCGCCTGCCCTATTTTACAGCACAGACGCATACGACGTATGCACACATGAAATCAAGCTTCCTCCAACAACTTTTCGATGAACTGTTTTTTTTTTTTTAATGAAAACCCCTCATTGCCAGGTCTATATCTACGTCCCTATCAAGTCTATATCTCAAATAACTAATCACTAAATAACTAATTGAATTTTTTTTTTTCTGTGAAATAGACCCGAGTAGGTTGCCAACTAATATTAATATGGTTGACTTTGATAATAATATTGGCCCCAAAGGGACCTCAATGTAACATTTCCATAAGAATTGGTCGTCATGGGTCTATAGGGGACTAAATGATTTTTCTCAGTGCTATACTATATTATGGGTTTTTTGCTTTTGAACCCGGGGACGTGAACGAGGCGGGGGTTTTTTTTGCCTTTTATGCCCGTCCAATCATTCTACACAATGGCCCCCTCTCTCCGTTTCATCACTGTCTGCTAGAAGCCTTTTACTGTCAGGATTTATATGCTAGATTAATGGAAGCCCCCCCCCCCTCCTTCTCATTTATCCCTTTTATCGGGGTCTCTCCGAGTTCAAGAATTTCTATTAAAATATCAGCCAAACCAACAACATGATGCTACGGAAAATAAGAGATGAAGAAGAAGGAGAAAAGAAAAAAAAAAGAAAAAATTAAACTTGCCGAGGAAATGACGCTTGTCATGAATATTTAAAAATATATCGAGGAACAACGGCGTGGTACTCACAGCCCTTTGGAGAATTAAAGGTCTTTCTTCCCATGGTTTCCATGATGACTCCATCATATGCCCTGGGCTTCTATTACAGTGAATGAGACATAAGGACCTTCCCATTGAAATAAATAGGATCTGGTCCAAAGGAGAGTTCTGGATGAAAAAGCTATTTAACGTCCATCTGTGACCTTTCCGTGAGTGTTTGACCTTTGTGCCCTGACCCCACCGTCTTGAAGGGCATCCACATTATCATTCAGTAATTTTTTGAAGCTTGTCGTTTTTAAAGACGCCCCCATCAAATGTGAACTTCCGTCCTCCAATGGAATGCTGAATGGCAGAGTTATAAGATATTTTTCCTTCATATTATCTTCATAGCTTTAAAATGTATTTTCTTCAGAAAAGTTGTATCCCTTTGAAAAGCTCTGTGTCTCAAGGTCAACTTTTCCACTGTCTAATATTGGTTGTTGCACCTTTTCGAAGGTTCACAAAGGAATTCCTTGGTCTACAGCAGTGTAAGTGTGTGTATGCATGTGTCTGTGTGTTTGAGTGTGTGAGTGAGTGTGTGTGAGTGTGAATGATTACAATCTCTAATTGTGAAATTGCTCTTACTGAAATCAAAAGATTTCAATTATGATTGTAGTACCACAAAGGGACAAGAATGTACTTAGGGAGAAACAAAAAAAAAAAAGAAAGAAAGAAGGAAAAAAGAGAAGATTCTTCGAATGCAATATTTCAGCCTGAGACAGGTAAGGCAAAGGATGTGGAATTGTACTCTGTGGAAACAGCCATTTGTCACTGTTATTAGAGTTTTTCTTTCACTCTGTTTTTTTTCTTCTACTGTTTCTTAAACCACCTCAACACTTGGAGGTACTATATATATATATATATATATATATATATATATATATATATATATATATATACATACACACACACACACACACACACACACACACACACATATATATATATATATGTATATATATATACACACACACACACACACACACACACACACACACACACACACACACATATATACATACATATACTGTATGTATATATATACTGTATGAATATATATATATATGGAGAGAGAGAGAGAGAGAGAGAGGCAGATAGATAGACAGATAGATAGATATATGTATTACATAAATATATTAGATTCTACCTGGGTTGTCTCATTTATTTCATGTATTTCATATTTTTAAGAACGTTCAGTCTGAGAATGGTCACATTACTGTGGTCAGAGACTTATGGGTACTCTAACTACACAGAAGTGAAACAAAGTCATTCAGTTCATTGCTCCGCATATATATGACCTCTGCTCTGAAGTTGATCTACGATATGTATTGGAATATGACCATAAATAAATAAATAAATACATAAATAAATAAATAGTTCAAATTGACTTCGGTTCAGTTTCTTTAATAAGGTTACTGAAGTTCTTCCTTTTTTTCCCTCTCTAACATTTCTTTTGAAAAGGCCTCAGACATGGTTAATCTCTTTGCCCTTGATGTGTGAGTGCCTGTCGTATTACATCATTCGAGATTTTCACAGACGGTGGCAGCTTAAGGGATTTCAGTGTTTTGGTAAGAAATTCAGGTATTTCTTCTGCAAGAATGAAACCTTCATAGATTTGTCTGTTTGGTAATTGGAACATTTCCATAAAAACAAATCCCTCCCCCCCTTTTTTTTTTGTTGGACTGCTTGAAATCCAAAAATTATAGCCAAACCTAAAAAGTTTTGAGATAAAATGTATGCTTGGAGGATATATGAATTTACATGTAATCCAAACACAATTTCTCAGTTGAGATGACAGACTAAATGTAAATTAAGTTGCAATCTTCGGGCTCTTTTTAACAGTTTAGTTATTATGAAAATTTATACATAATTGCTCTCCCTGGTCAACTAAATTTGATGCTCAGTAAAGTTTTGCGAATGGGAGAATCACTGGGTACCAGAGAAATATGTAACTTCTACAATCCAATGCTATTATCAAAGTTTTTTTTTTCCCATTTTGTGACACTGTCCAGCTTCCTGGGTTTCAAATTCAGATATCCTTGTACCACAAATAAATCTCAGAAGGTAGAAAGTGGAGGGGGGGAGGGGGGGGGGCTTAACCCCGGACATCCTTAACAATTAATCCAGAAAGAACTCAGTGAATAAATTAAGGTATCAGTACCAAATTACATCAAGAAACAAGAAAGCACTTAGGAGAGGGCTAATCTCTCAGGTTGTCTCGCTAGGCTAATGTGAGGTTTGGTTTTCCAGCATACAAGATGCAGTAAATGGGAAAGAGAGAGAGAGAGAGAGAGGGAGAAATACATCTGTATAGAGAGAAAGAAGAAAAAAAAGAGAGAAAAGGGGAGATGAAGTCAAGAACAGATGGTATGGCAAACCTGAGCTGTGTGTCTAATCGCGTTACGCAGCCTCCCCGCCACACCGTCTCCGAGGCGTTACGTAAACGGAATATCTAATCATCTCTGGTCCCTGGGGCAATCAAGGCTTTTCCCACTGAAAAAAAAAAAAAAAAAAAAAGCCCCAATCTATAACTGCATTAGAGACTCCACAGAGGGAGGGGAGTCACAGACAGTTTGGTCGCAAATGGACAAGGTGTAACCTTTGCTGCTATAATTCCTCCATTATAGCTGCATTATGTACATTACGGCTGAAATACCATATATCCTAGCAACCGGTATTCCAGGCAGAAGGCAGGTAAAAACATTTATTTGATGTTATGTACAATTATTCCTCCAAAAAAAAAAAAAATCCATTTGAGCATCGTGTGCATTCCGAATATGTTCCACAATTTAAAATAAATAAACAAACGATAGGTTTCCCATAGGAAGTGCTATGGTTAAACTCTTTAATCCCATTTTGTTAAAGCGATCTCCGGTAAATGGCTGTTTTGTTAAAAACTAAAATCAGTTTCATAAAAGTATCGTGACAAAAGTTTGTTACCCTCAGCTGCTTTTAAGTGTAGCTTAAATGATGGCTTCTGGTCAGATAGCAAAATAAATAAATAAATAGATTTGTCTTTTTAGTTTTTTTTAAGATGAACTTTTAAGCGCCAGAGATGCACGCAAAGCCCTCTCTGTTTTTCTAACGGTAAATACATTACCGGAGCGGTAAAACAAAAATGTGCAGATCTGAAGCCATTGAAAAAAAAAAAAAATCATCTCTATCTGTTCCTTAATAATGTTATCCTAAGTGACCCATTTTGTTCTTATCAACACCAACAAATTCCATATCTGAGTTTAAAAGACTCAGAAACCATGCTTTCACCTCTCTTAGCCCATACGGAGGGACAAAAGAACGTCAAATCAAAAGCATTAATCTAAAAGTGTCAACTAAGATGGCTGGACTCAAATAATGGAAAATGGCCAACATGTTGACCTTTAATGTTTGGTCTCTTGCAGACCTTTATTCTTTCATTATAAAATATAGCTTCAGGGGTCAGAGAGTTCTCAGCCAGCATGAAATGATTATTTAGACCACATTATTGTATTTTCCACTTGAGTGTAACTTTGACCAAGCCCTCTGGGATGTGCCCTTAAAGGGTTTTTTTTTTTTCTTTCTTTCTTTCTTTTGTTGATTAGACTTTAGGGATGTAAAATATGAATCTTCAGTGTTAAACAATAAGAAGAAAAAAAACTTTTTTTTGGGGGGGGGGGGGGGGGGGGGGGAGGGGGTCTGAACAAAATAATTGTGGAGATATAAAACATATATTAATACAGATCTTTATTTCTCTTTGCAGATATAGTCTTGTTTCGCTCAGACTGGAATGACGATGATTTTTTTTTTTGTTAAGTCTTGTTGATTGTGTTTGTGTCTTTTGGCGTTGGCAAAGAGAAAGAGGAGAGTCACTGCAGTCAATCATTAGAGACTCAACACAAATAATTGCATAAGTGTTCAGCGTTTTGATTTTAAAAACTTATTTTTATGGATTTATACATTTTTGGCATCAGTGTGTCCAATTAACTTTTACAGCTCTGTTTAAACAGGGCCAATGCAGATATTATTGGTTTGATTTTTTTCTTTTTTTTGTAAATTATCGATTTCTTTATTTGGGGGGATGCAGAGGAGGTACTTGAACAAGCTGCTTTAATAAAGAAACTTCACTAAGGTGTCTACTAAAACATGAAAACATGAGCAACTCTGGTGCTTCAATCAAAAAATAAATCAAGTCCACATACTTGTACAGGAAAATATAACACCCCCCCCCCCCCCCCCCCCCCCCCCGAGTAAACAGTGTTGAATTTGTGTAAACATCATCCCAAGACCACCCTAGTTTAAAAAAAACAGTAACAACAACAACAAAAAAAAAAAACTCCCTTAGGCATGAACACCAAAAAATTTCCCAGTCTCAACAACATGAAAACAATGATGAATCACACTCTGGAGCACATGTGACAGTAATAAGTTGAATTATTACTGCTTGTTACAGTTTGATTTGCTCTCTGTCCTTATTTCGGTTGAGTAACTGAAAGATGAAACCTTATTCAAAAACAACGTAGTTATTTGGGATTTGCAGAAAGCTCGATCACCTTTCAAAGAGAAACCCCACTATAACTTATGTCATCCATGTATATCTTAAAGAACCTTTGTTCTTTACCCATTTAGCCAATGCTCATAGCTACAGTGACTTGTAATTATTTTCCTTTGCACATCAAAAGGCTTATACATCTGGTCCAGCATTGGTGCTCAGTGTCTTGCATGTGGTTACATCAGCAATGAACTGTCATACCTGGGACTCGAACCCCCAACCTGAGTCTATCCACTATACCATTAATGCCCAGTCCTAGAACCACAGAGGCAGTGTTGACACTATGGCTTTACCCTAAAATCACTGTGACACAACCCAAAGGGTTTAAAATACTCTCTTATCCCCTGGGATGTAATACAGTCATAAAAACTCTAAACTCTTTGAGCTAATCCTGTCTGGACAGTAGTCTCAGCATGAACTGGTCTGCGTTAGCTGGTGGTTACTATGTTTTATTCTTTATCCTTTTTTTTTTTTAAGTTCTTGGCTCTAAATTTTAGTCTGGCACTTCCCTTTACTCTTTATCAACACCAGATGGTCTGGAAGCTTGCTGTTTTTCTTCAGCCAAAGGGGGAAAAAAGAAGAAGAAGAAGAAGAACTGAAGAAAGAACGAGGAAAAAAGATACAATCCGTCTAACACTCAGGATTTTATACTGTAAAATCTAAGATTTAAAAAAACAAAACAACAACAACAACAAAAAAAAAACAGAACACAAACAGTGAGAATGGACATATTACTGACTTTGCCTGAACAGACGAGATATTCTCATCAATGCACTGTGGATCTGCAGAGACATGAGACCAGAGACCTCAGGATTCAGGTAGAGAAAAGAAAAAAGGGGGCCCAGAAGATTCAGTGTGTGTTTTCTTAAAAGCCGTCATAAGCTGAGCTGGGAGACTCCGTTTCTGTCAGAGTTCGTCGGGAACCATCTCTATTTTTCCCCCCCTCCAGCACCCTGACTGCCAAAGCAGCAGGTGAGTGCGTTCACACTCACCCACACACCGTGGGCCGACAAAGCAGAGCTTACGAAATGAGCATTTATGACAGGGATTAATGTTTGTGCAGAGGGGAAAGAGCAGAGCTGAGAGAACACACAACTCCAAAGCCATTACTCTCTCTCTGATAATCCTCTCTCTCTCTCTCTCTCTCTCGTAAACACGCACAATCTCTCTCTCTCTCTCTCTCTCCCTCTCTCACACACACACACACAATCTCTCTCTCTCTCTCTCTCTCACACACACACACACACACACACACAATCTCTCTCTCTCTCTCTCTCTCTGTCTCTCTTACTCTCACACAAACACACAGTCTTTCACACTGTCTCCTTCCTTGCCATACACTCACATCAACAGACACATGCAATTTCTCTCTCTCTTACTCTTTCACAGACACACAAACACAAACACACACACACACACACACACACACACACACACATAGAGAAAGACACCAGCAAACACAGACACTCTTTCTCTCTCTTTCCCATACTCTTGGCTTTTTTTTTTTTTTTTGCAGGGATTGCATGTCGGGAGGGGGGCGGGACGAGTGGGGGGGGGGGGGGGGGGGGGGAGGGGTTAGAGGATAATGTTTGGCCGCTTTGTAGTACTCCCACATCACAGACCTAATTCAATCTCTGAGGCTTCCCCTCTTTTTCACCCCTCTCTTTCTCTCTCTCTCTATCTCTATCTCTCACTCTTACTCTTTCAGCAGGAATACCAATGTGGCCCCTGTGTGGAAGCTCTAACCATGGTGCGTTTGCTCTCCGCTGGCGTGAGTGATGGAGTGAACGGGATTCACTGTGAGCAACACACTGACTGATAAATAAGCAACGGTTCCACCTTTCCTCCTCCCTTCGCCTCTCGCTTCAAATGGCCCCACTCATCACCCAGACTGGAGTAGAGAGGGAGAGGACGGCGATGAAGATTAGGCGGAGGTGGGGATGTGGGTGGGGATGGGAGGGGGAGGGGGGGAGGCTGCCGATTTTGTTTTTTTGCGCTGCAGGTGCTTGTGAGGGGTTGAGAGGAAATTTTTCTATTTTTTTTAATATGAAGGTTTTAGGATGGATACGATTGACTATTTTGGCTGTTATGAATGAAGTTAGATCATTGTGCATGGGTGTGTGTGTGTGTGTGTGTGTGTGTGTGTGTGTGTGTGTGGTTGAAGCTTGAGTCAGAAACGGGGAACACAGGACAAGGAGAGAAGGGATACAGAGAGGAGATCTGTTGGTTTAGATAAAATGGAAGTATTAACTGTGTGAGGGGGGGGGGGGGGGGGGCTCCATGCTCTGAGAAATGAAGAGCCAAGGTGGTACTTGATTTATAATGTTACTCCATAAGTAGAGAAGGCACTTGTAAACTGGCAAAAGAGAGGAAGGGGCAGAGGTATGTGTGTGTGTGTGTGTGTGTGTGTGTGTGTGTGTTTCTTCTTCCTATATCCCTCCATTTTCCATATGCCCTTTTTTGCTCTTTACCAGAGATGTTTTCACAGATTTCTCCATACAGAGGTCAAACCCAAGAGGAAGGTGAGTCGGTGAATCACTCGCACAGATGCACAGTTTAAATAATATACATATTTTGACCAGGCATGTCACAGGTGGTAAACAGATACAGTAGCCTACGGGAGAAGATCCACATAAACGCATCCAAATAACCACTAGTTCTTCCAGCCCTATTAATGTCTCTTTTTTTCCCCTATCATAATTAAGATACTACAACGTATAGGTCTTGAATGCCTTTAAGGTTTACATGCTTTAACTGGGTGAGGCAAGGGGGGGGGGGGTGTTAATTGAATTAATGCGTTTGAGGCTAGAATTGATCTAATTAAACAAAAGGTTGGGCATGGTGGAGAAAGAGCTCTTGGAGCATTAGTTGGTACACAACAGTCAACAGAAATCATGAAAATCTCAGCATTGTCTGTTGTCTTCTTCACTAGGCAAAATATAATTCAGAGCAAGGAGACGTCACCATAGATTAAGCCGTGTAACTTTTACCTTGGGTCAGCAGAATGACCGGTTCCATGGAAGTTCTGATAGAACCCTTGGTTTAAAGTTTAGAGAATGGTCACTTCCTTGAGAATCTCTGCTTTATCTGTTTCTCTTCTGTTCCTGTTCCTAGTTCCTTTGAAAAATCATTGTATTCTTTTCTCTTTTTTTTTTTTTACTCACTGGGAGATGATTTTTTTTAATCATCTCCCACCATTGTTAGTTATGGTTGAGAAAAATATGAATATGAATCCATGTCTGTTTATGTAGAAACTGAAGGCATTGGATGAATGGCCAGTGTTATGGTCATGGCCACAGACATCCAGACGTCTTTTGTTCGGTTCGTGTGTGTGTGTGTGTGTGACACACGAGAGGAATGTCCATGACAACAACAATGAACACTTTTCCCTTTTTCTAAAACATTAGAGGGACTAAAGAGCTGTGTAGGTGTATTCTTGTGAACACATCGCTCAAGGTAGTGGAAGAGGATTCAATGAAACCACCAACGCTAACGGATTATTGAAGACTAAATAAACAGGGAGCCAGGAGTCAAAGCACTTGCCCAATTTGTACCAACCACATGTTCTAAGTTTTGAAAAAAGCGCTTTGATTCGAGATAGGAAACCATGGATACTGTGGATGTGCAGCGCTATATCTCCGAAACAGCAAAGAAATTCCGAGAGTCGTTTCCCTCAGATTTATTTTGCCCTCAATGTGTGCTACTTACTACTGCAAAAACCAGCGCATTCATTTTTAATGCTAACTGCTACACGCCAATCATTGCCTATGTTATTCATTTAGCAGGTGCAAATAACGTATTTGTGTTCAGTAACAGTCGGTTGGGCCCACTCAACTCTATGCCTCTGGAGAATAGTTTGTGGCGACTAAACCAACAGTGATTCAAATTACTTGCGCAAGCAACGGGTGAACATTACTGTAAAGATGCCAGACCCAAATGTTGAAGACAGAAAACGCTTTGTGCAAAAAAAGAAAAAAACAAACGTTACATGCAAAAAGGCAATTAGAAAAATATATCAGTTAATGATGCAACAGGTTGTAAACTGATTTAACAGTATTATGCAACTGTTATTACACGGTAATACCACATACCTGTAACACATTGTACTGCATTAGATATACAGGACTGAAGAAAATGTAATATTTTAGCTGTGCAGTGTATGAAGGAACACTGAGCTTCTTTCCTCTACTGATATGGTCTTGGATGAAGTTTTTCCAGTGTGTTCTGAAGAGGTTCGATGCAGAGAGAGAGAGAGAGAGAGAGAGAGAAATGAGAAAATGAAGGACTGGAACACCAGCTGCTGTGGACAATTGGAGTACTGGATTTTTAGTGAGCTCTTCAATCTGTCTCACAGTTTAGCCTGTGGGCTGTAGGCTATCAGTAATCTCTCTCAGGACAACAGATACTGCAAGAGCTGTTCTGCTGGGCAAGCACTGGTGCTGGGCTAGAGAGTCAGGCTGCAATTACAGGGTGTGTGCGTTCGTGTATATGTTTGTGTGTGGGTGTGTGAGACCATGAGAGAGAGAGAGAGAGATAGAAAGACGAATGTTTGAGTGGTTAATCGTTCGCATGTGTAAGCATTTGAACGCGTGTTTATGATTCTTGCAGTAGGACTGTTTGTAACTCTAGAGTTACATTAGGATTCTGTATATATGCCTCAGAGTAAACAACTATGTGTCTGCCTACACACACACAGACACACACACATGAACGCACACGCAGCTGATGTGTGAATATGTATTTGCGGGTGTCTGCGCGCGTGTGTGTGTATCTGTGTGTAATCAGTTGAAGAGAAGAGAGTGCAGCTGTTTTCTCTGGCGGACGCAGAGGAGAATCCAGCATCGCCACTAGCCTTGGCTCGCTATGAAAGACAATCTCGCAGCAGATGATTCACCCGCCGATAGCTGTTTATTATCTGGACAGCGGCAAAAAAAAAAAAAAAAAATCAGAGGGACATAAAGAGAGAGAGAGAGAGATAGACAGACAGAGAGAGAGAGAGAGAGAGAGACAGAGAGAGAGACAAAGAGAGAGACAGAGAGAAACAGAGTGGGGATAGAGAGAACAGTGAAGGATAGGAGTCCAAACCAAGAGAGAAAAGGATAGAAAGAGGAAAAAAAAAAGAAAAGATGAGAAAGTTTTCTTGCACATAGGAAGTGCTCTACAAGACCTCTGTGTATGTTTCGGGGATTTTTTTTTTTTTAGGATGATCCCCTTGCGTACCCCTCTATTTATAGATCAGTTCCATCTCTTTTTGCAAGTGCCTTGCATTGTTTTTCCTGACTGTTTCTCCCCCTCCTGGGTGCGCAGTAAGCCCTTGCATTTTCAGATGCGCTGGCCTCATGGCTAGATTACCGTCTTTAGCCCTGAAGCATCTGGAACAACGCATGGCCTGCAGGTCGCGGAAAGCCGCGTGGGGTAACAGTGTTACATTCAATGAAACAGGATTATACACATTAAAAACATAGTCCCATTCACAGCAAGCCTGAATGAGCAAAAAATAGGATCACGTCACAGACGTAGTGGCGGTTCATAAACCGTGCTTTTGATACTAATCAGCTGAGTAGAGAAAAAAAAAACAAACACGTAATTTCATTAATATCAATATGTTTGTATTAGTAACTTTTTTCGCGCGTCCACCGCGGTAGCCTTGGCTCTGTAAGTTTACATCTCTCGTCTCTCAGCAGCGTACGCGTTGGCAACGCGGAGCTAGCTGGGCTTTAATGATTTTATTGCCTCCATTCATCACCACTCTGTCTTTATTATGTCTTTACGGCTCATCCACAACAGTTAAAAACTCAGGGACGCTTCAACAGCAGGGTATTAAATGCACATCAGTAGCATTTAGCATTGCCTAATACAAACTCCCTTTTCAGATTTTCTTTTACCGCTTTGCGAAGACATCCTTGCATGTTACAAAAAAAAAGAAAAAGTGCTCTCTGTAATACGATCAGTATTGTGCGAAGCATATACCATCTATACCTACCAAGGACAAGTAATACAAACTCCAATTAAAAAAAAAAACTTGTTTTTTGAAGTTCCTTTGAAACCTGCTAACGCTAACTTTGAATTTTATTTGAACTCAAGGCCTCAGTCACATCTTCTAAAGGTCTGCCACTGAAAAACAGCGCTTCCTATATCGGTATTTTTATCTTATGCAGACAATAATTTATATGCTATTATGCATTTGTATCTCATATATCTTATATACCAAACTGCATGTCTGGGAATCAAGATATTTAAGGAACTTAGGGGGGGGGGGGGTTTTTGTTTTTTTTTGTGGTCAGCCAGGATGACTCAGTCTTACTGAAATAAAAATGTTAGAAATGGTGTGAAAATTACAGAGAACTTCAATCGGGAAATTAACATGTCAAAGGGGCTGTGGAGTGATGCGACAACATGCGTGGGAATCCAAAACTGTAAAACGTAGAGAGAGACAATACAGTCATGATGAATTCAACATGGTGGACACAGTCTATAGGACACAATACATACAATCAACTACAGTATTTAGGTATGTAACAGACAATAATCAGGAAAAATAGGTATGACAGGATTAAATGCAAACCTGCAGTCAACGGTATTTGGTATCCACGCTGACCGTTGTTTGTGCGTTCAAACCATATGCGTCAAAAATTCTGATAACGATTTCTTTTCAACCAATTTTATTCCACTGGACCAGCAATCACTTTGAGCTTCATAGCTGTTGAAATGAATGAACGCTTCGGTCAGTATGTCAGTCTTATGTAAAATTCACGGATTTATTCTTTCCTCCCCATGCACACGGGAGATGGGCGGAAATAGTCTGATATGATGTTGATTCGGTGTGTCAGATCCAGATTAGCATACATATAACTTTGCCGTGGCAGTGTTTTAATATCTAATGATATGGAATCATCGGGAGAACTTTAAAGCAACGCGTGTATACATCTGCCCGATCTCGTGAGACTCCTCTTTCGCTCTTTCCCGTTTCTCAGTGTGTCCCAGTATCTCTTGAGTGTGGCACAGAATCGTTTTCTAGCACGCTGAACATCGCGTGTGACATGTTCTCTTCTTTTCAGAGACGTATTTACCGTAGTAACGGCTTCATTCTACCGCTTTCTTAGTCACATGAATTCTTCATGAACTTCCCACATCAGGAAAAAAAAAACATCTCCTGCTATCGGGGGGGGGGGGGGGGGGGACGACGACTCCCGCTCTTAATTGTATTTGAGAACTATCCCGCCACCAACTTAAATTACAGCAAATGCGGGTGGGGTCGTAGTCTTCCTTTACTAACCACTTCTTCCCTTTATAAGACGACTGTTCCCATAATATCGAGTTTATACGCATGTACACGTGCAAGCACATTCACGAAGACACGCTCAATAGACACAATTAGTAAAACTTCAGTGATTATGTGCCGTGACGTTGGCTACATTTTCTGACATTATATTAATAGCTTGGTAAGAGCTAACAGGTGTAGGTGTGTGTGTGTGTGTGTGTGTGTGTGGGGGGGGGGGGGGGGTATTTAGCAGCAGTGACAAGTGTGTAAGCCCCTCAGTACTGAGTGTGCATAGTTGAACCTGAATGACTGACAATAGATAAGAAAGTAAATCAATACTGACTCCCCTATGTCCTCATTACAGCTCTGTGCTGTGTTACTCAAGGCGACAGGGTAATGAAATTTTAAATAGCCATGAACAAGGAGATACACAGGAGCTCTGCCAAAGCCGACGAACGCGTCGATGGAAAAGCCACCTACCCGAACACACGTAGCAATCGTCTACCGCTTCTGGAGAACTGCGGGACTGGGGAACCTGGATCTTTTCCACTGAGGACGTTGTCAGTGTGTCAACGACATGAAGGGAAACGGAGATGTTCTTCCGCACAGCTTCTGATGTTAAGTTTGGAAATTTGGCTGGGGGAAGGAAAGGCCTGAAGCCAGGCGTCAAAGGTCGACGGCGCACCAGGAAAGTAAAGGAACTCTCTCTCTCTCTCTTTCTCTCAATCCCTCTCTCTTTTCTTTGCTCTAGATCTTAACCCCTACCCACTTCCTCTTTCCACTCACTCTCTACTCGCTCTCACTCCATCTCTCTCTCTCTTTTCTTTTTTTTCTCCTCCCAAGGTGCACGTGGATATTATCATTTCATTTCCAGCTTGCTTCTGGAGGGCAGCTTTGGGAGACGCGTGTGGAAGGGAGCATGAAAGACCAGGGACTCAATTACTCTCGGTAAACATAGATGAGGAAGCTCTCCACTCTTGCCTCTGTCATTAGCAAAAGAAGGATAACAAGTCGTTGATAAAAATCTGAGCGGTGGACCGTACGTGGCAGTGAGGCAGAGAGCCAGAGAACTCTGCATAAAAAAAAAAAAAAGAAAAAGAAACTGGCTGACTGTACACACACACCTGTTTTTGACCAGGTAATACGATCTTAAAGACAGAAATTCTTGGTTGTTACTCCTAACTGTTATTGTTATTGCTGTTGCTATTATGATCACAACAACAAGGAGCGAGCGCATGAATGAAAACCAGCGTAAATGGATCAAAAATCATATAAGCAAACATATAAACAAAACCAGTCATTTTAAGAGCAGATGGAGCAAATTACAGTTCGGTGATTGTGGATATTCTCTTTTTAGCTGTTTAATATACAGAATGAATGAAAACCATATTAAAGTGATCATGAAAAATGACTGCCATAACATTTGCTGAGCCCACCCCCTCTCTCCCCTGCTCTGTTTCTCATTCTCTCTCTCTCTCTCTCACTCTCATTCTCTCCCTCCTTGATTTGTGAATAGTCGCAGTGTCATTGATCACCCTTAATTAAGAGCAATGATGACAAAACCGACCAATTACTGTCAGTCTCTCCCACTGCAGTCGTCCAATTAAATCCACCCTTTTAATTCAGATTTGCATAATGCATATGGCCTTTCAGAGAACTTATGAATCTGTTCACTTCGGTCTCGACGCCGAAAGAAAAAAAAAAAGAAAAAAGAAACACATTAACGAAGGAAAAAAAAGGAATATTTTAAGACAAATAGAAAAGTTTATACATTAATGTCTTCTCCCAAAGTTCTCACATAGATCATTTTGTATCCAATCTGAAACAGTCACTTGATGAAAGTGAATCGGTGAGAAAGTTAATGGTCCCATGCTATGGACAGAGCTCTGAATTAAATGTCTTCCACTAACTGATATGAGAAGCAGTTCCAGACGAAAACTTGTCACTCCATTTTCTCTCGAGGATGACAAAAGATTCCTCAGAGTCTTCAACTCCAGCAGATGAGTGAGAAGCCCCTTGAAAAATAGAGTCTGTTAATCTGGAGTTCTGAAGTACTCTGGCTGTGCTGAATCAGTCAAAGAGAGCCTGCACAAACAAACAGAGAGCATTAGAGTCTTATGAAGCATGTGTGAAGAGGTACCTGCGGGGGGGGGGGGGGGGCACGGGCGCCTAATATTTTTTAAGAGGGTTCTGAGGGCTGAGGGTTATTTTTGGAACGGTTTGCAATCCTGTTTTAAATTTTGAACATTAGATCAAAAAGAATCTCAAAATATGATATAATGTACTCTCTGCCACTTGACAGTATGGGCTTGTGGATAATGGGTTCGTAAACTGACTCTATTGAGCTGTGACATGTGTATATCTATGATCTGGTTTAATGAGATTGCATAACCCAATGGGATAAAGCAAATTTTTTGTTGACTAAACATATCAGAATAGGGTACTTCAATATCATGCACTTCACAGCAAGACTACACACGTATAGTACACATGCTGAAAAGCTATCAGTATGGTACCTTGCTAGTTACGTAACTAGAGAGCTAAGTGAATTATAGCTTATAGCATGCTACACTGATAGCAGTTGGCTACACTACTGTTAGAGATGGGGAACCTTACCATTTGCTAAGAGTTGAAATTCTATTAACTTAAGAGTTGAAGCTCATCCATGTGTTAATATGATAACTGATACTACTTCCAGTTCTGTTGTAACTGCTGGCAGGATGGCCTTGAACACTGCTACACTGGAGGGTAGGCAGGTCTTACCAAGATAGTTTTTTTTTTTTTTTTTAAAAATGCCTTTTAAAACACTGATGTGAATCTTATTAAATGTCCTATCAAGTTATGAAACACTTAGAAAACTCCGGAAAGCACGCAGGGCTCACCATTTTTTAGTTTTATGCACAACTAAATCCATTAAACCTTTAAAATTATTCAGTGGCCTCAAAATTTGAGAAGTTTGAAATGTTTTGAGGTGTAATTGTGCATTTAATCACATTCAGTCCATCCATTTTCTTGAAAACGCTCAACGTTCATCGAGAAAACCTCTTTTCATTTCTCAGCATTAGCCATTTTTGGATGACTGACATTTATGATTCAGATTCATGCACCTGATGCGACACGTTCAAAATGCTGGAGCGACGGCACCGTTGCACAGTAAACAAATTAGAATTAATGTCGTATTCAAGCTACTTATTTGTGAAGGACCAAAAAAAAAATTCATTTCGCTGCAGTGTGTATGGAAAGTTTGAGAGTGACATTATGTTTAATGTATGTGTATTTAAAAAGGTAGAATTTTACAATTCATATGTCCATTTCAATTGGTAATTTTTTTTTTACGCGCTATCTTACCCATGGGATATCTCCCCCCCCGCTGCGACCAAAATCTAACCTTAACCATAAACACTTGGATAAACACATTGACTAAATGACATTTAGAACGG
Organism: Chanos chanos; assembly: GCF_902362185.1. NCBI lineage: Eukaryota > Metazoa > Chordata > Actinopteri > Gonorynchiformes > Chanidae > Chanos > Chanos chanos. Next base: position 56,932,444 of record NC_044495.1, on the reverse strand, counting down.
AGCAGGGCTTGGGGAGATGGTGCATTGGGGAGCAGTGCAGTGCTTGTTTGTAAATGCTTGTTTACATATTTCACACATCTGCTAGCCTTGGAATGAGTAATCTAAAGTGGCCTTCTAATCTTAAATCGACCTAAGTAAGAGCCTTTGCTGTCCCTTTTATCGTAAAAGACCCTCGCGCTTTTGGGTAAACAGAGAATCAAAAGTCATTGAGAAAAAATTAGATACCATTTACAAAGCTTTACCCGACAAACAAAGACGAATATCGGGTGTTTTCGTGTTGACTTGGGGGTAGATTGAGATTGTAAATCTCTATGTAGCTTCCAGATGTTCAGTTGCACCTGGGCTATGTTTTAGGATAACAAAACACAACCCCCACCATCCCTCCCCCTTTCCCCCCCAGCGGGAGGCCATAAAATACCAATTTTTATTCCTTACTTTATTTGTTCTTTTAGTGTCTCTCAGCAGGTGCAGACAACATGTGGGGGAAGTGTTACTCTGAAAAAAAAAAAAAAAAAAAAAAAAACCCAGAACCCCCAGAACGTCGACTAGGCAACATATTAGGTTATATCCTAAAAATTCTAATTGACTCTCCTGCTTTTCCTGTCTAACAGTGTTCATTTGATAGAAACATTCCATTCAGTGAGACGGATAGGATAGTTGGCCATTGAAAGTACACTATTCAGGGAGAGAATTTGCCGTCTTATACCTGCGCTACCGCCTGGTTGGACCTTGTTATTCTAGCTCATTATTTTCATTCATTCACCCGTGCATGCAGCAAGCGGTAGGGTTTTTATACGCCTGATAAGTTCTGCATGAATATTTACCTTTCTCTATTTTAATGAGTTGATTTAGAAGCTGAATCTTATCCGCTCGCTGCAAAAAAAAAAAAGAAGAAAAAAAAGAAAAAATATGTTTGACTAAGACACAGCACATTGGACTGTAGGGGGGTGTCGTTATAAACAGAGGTGGCTGAGTGGTGATAGTGTTCGTGTTGTGTATGCCTATGCCAGTTGTCTGACTCTGCTAAATCGTGGTAGAGTAATGGATGCAGGCTTCCCACGGACTGGGCTTGCAGTCTCCTCCTGTGTTTATTCTTGCTGGAGGTGGAGGAAAGAAGCAAAGAGAGAGCGAGAGAGAGAGAGAGAGAGAGGGAGGGAGGGCTGACGAATCAGGATAATTGTCCTCGTGCTGCGTGGGTTTTGAATTGCATCCATCCTTCTAGGTGCCATTTCTTTCTCTCTGCCCCCCCCCCCTCCTCTCCACCCCCCCCCCCCCCCCCCCCCCCACACCTCCACCCTCCCTCCCCCACCCCCCGACCGCTGTTCCTTTCTTCTTCTTCTCCTTTTTTTTTTCTTCCTTTCTATCGTTCTGCCTGTGGCACTCACATTGGCCTGCCACTCAGCAGAACTCCCAGAGTGCTTTGCCAAGAGGTAAGTGCATGTATGTGTGTCTGTGTTCAGCATGTGTGTGTGTGTGTGTGTGTGTGTGTGCCCGTGTGTGTGCATGTGCCCGTGTGTGTGTGTGTGTGAGAAAGAGAGAGAGAAACAGAAACCCGGAGTCGTGTGGTGTCAGTCAGGTCATACCTCATGCTGCTTATGCTCAGTGGTCCTTACTATACAAGTCCTGCTTAAAACATTTAATGAGAGGGCCCTCAAGTCATGTCCTGCTTGGTCCCCTGGGCTACTTCCCCTCTGAGTTTAAGGGCTGTGTGGGCGTGTTGGGGTTATGTTGTTCCTCTCTCCCTCTCAAAGGGTCTAGTTTATTGAGAAATCCAATTATCTTCAAGAACGCACAGAAATTCTGTTGCGTTTCATAATGTTAACGGTGCAGTTTGCTTCATTCTGTTGACTGATGTTGCTTCAGTTGCTTTGAGATTTGAGTGAAATTTGTATCTTTTCCTGTTACAAGATAGTTTTCTCAGTCATTAAGTATAGTGGTTGCAGTTGTTTTCTGCATTAACTGTGTTTAGGCCTCTGGATGGACAAATTAGACAAACTATTCAAAAAGGTTTCTGAAGTCTCTTTTCTGCCTCAACAAGGCTCCAATGTCTCGTGTGATGCACAGACTTCTCCTTGTATTTTAATTACAAATATAATGCTCAGAGTCCACCAGAATTCATGTCTTTTTCATGAAATTGCAAGAAGAACTTAATTATGATGCAATATGAATGTGAAAAGTTTCATCTGAAGGTACACAGTATCATTTGGAGACGGGGATTATCTTGGCATTCTATGTGAATGTTCCCTGATCTTGAAGCCGCGGTAATTTACATTGTGCTCCGTCTCCATCAAAAAGAAGCAAAGAACAGAAAAAGAGAGATGGGGGGGGGGGGGGCGGTGCAGGCTGAAATGGTGCTTAATCCCATATATTAAGTTGTCAGCCTGGCATTTCTCAACCGGGGGATATCGGAAAAGAAATATTTTCCGACGTCACCAGACCATCGGAATCCATCGAAGGCGCCAGATTGAAATATCAAACCAATACGTTACTTCCGCCGAACCGATATGCACGCGGCAATGACGGAAATAAAAAAAAAACGAGTCTGTTCGGAAACTGCCAATAATCGAAATCGGACTCATCACCCACGGAACATGCCATGCATGTAAAAGTGAGCTTGGACCTCACCGTTATTAGTTTTAATCGGTTAAATGCAATAAGAGTTTAAATGTACACTTCTCCCAGGCAATGCAACGGCTGTTTAGCTTGAACCTATTCCATTACTTACTTGGTTTTCATTAGGAATCGCACGCAGAAAATTGGATCCACTGGAACCAATTAACCACCCCAAGACATTGAGCACTACACATCCGCACGTAATTATTGATTTGACACGATTGCATTGATGTAGGCCCATCCGTTCGATGTAGCATACGCAGCAGGAAAACCAAACCTTACAACGCGAGTATTAAATATGTAATTACTTATAATTACGACACGAGTTTGTTGTTTTATTCAAAACAAATGGGCACTGGGAACAATACGGAGAGATGATGATCAAAGCTTCAAAACAAGCGAAGCTTGCTGCATTTTTCGCTGGGTTTAGATACAAGGGGAGACACACGTACAACCCCTTGCCTTCAGAGCCTTGTTCTTAGAGTTTATCAATTCTGTTTGATATCTCTTTTTTAATGCATTGTATTGTAAAGAGTGAGTTAGATGTTAGAAAGGGTTGTTTTGACAAGCTAAGCTACTGTGCTTCAAGTCTATTATCCGCAGTAATGTATGACTCGTTGTGAACACAGATGACCTTTTCATGGTTGAGGTCACTGTGTCTTGTATCGTTACACGAGATCATGAAGCTCTGCATAAAAAAAAAAAAAAAAAGATCTGAATCATCAGATTAAGGTTTGTATCTGGATTCAGAGCAAAGAAACATCCAGTTTGAGTCTGAACACGTTTAGATCATTAAGATTATAACAGTCTCTACATTACGGTATCTAAGCGTTTGTGTTTGTTTCTTTGTTTGTTTGTTTATTTGTTTACTTTTGATATCCGAGCGAATCAAAACCAAGCGTTTTGAGGTATCATGTTAATTAAACACACAGTAGATGCATATCAGCCATCTCCACCTAAGCATATTCTTTTTTTTATTTCTCTTAAAGAAAAACTCAGGAGAAACAAACCATCTCAGAGTGTCTGCTTGTGTTCACTCAACTAAACCGACGGCAATGTTGTGACACGCACTGGATTTGACGTCATGTCACAGTTGACAGAACATCCCATTTAGCAGCCTTGCCCGGTATATGTGCGTCTAATGCAAATGGCATTTACAAGTCTTAATAACGTTGACTTATAATCTCCGTTTATACCTGCAATTACCGTCCATCACTGCTGCAAGTTTCTGCATGTGGTAAAAATAAGACATGTTGATGTGTCTTTCAATCAAAATGATAAGGCGTTGAAATAAAGGAGAGGTAAGGAAACGTTTCATTGGAGTTTGTAAAAGAATAAGCTCTTATCTATATTAAACGATTAAATGTTAAAATAAATGTTAGTACAATGTCTGTTTTTTGGGGGGTACCAAGACACCTTACTACCACCCCACAGAACATCTCTTCTCTGAAAACAAGCCAGCCATTACGGTCACCTTTTACGAGGTCAAAGACCCCCTCGAAGATGTAAAGGCAGCTGACAATCACTCTCCTCAGTATCAAGTTGAACAACAGCAATTTAGACAAGAAAATGAAGCTGTGATATTGCACAGTGACCGCCTTGAAACTTGGGATGGTGGAACACTGACTTGCACGCTGTTTTCCTTTGCTGATGTTCAGTGCTGGGGGCCTCGGTTTTCAGCTTTAATGAGGTAAGTGGTGCTTCCATTGCATCTCATAGAGGACCTTTTGGAGACAGCCTCTTAGCTTTTTTTAATGGTTGACCGCTTAACATTTGGGCTATGAACATGGGATTTTAAAAAGCATTCTTGACTAACTCTAATCATGCTTAATAATGAATCTGAGCACAATTTTGAATTTGCTATAAACACTTTTGACAGCAAAATGTTTACCACACCCTCTCTAGCACAGCCAAATAAATAAATAAAATAAAATAAAATAAATAAATAAATGAAGGATTCTACTTAGTCGTTATGTTTGATCCTGCAAGACCTCACAGAGGTGAAACAGTGCCCCCTTGTGTATTGTTGATGGTATTGTTTGCTTTGAACAAGGCCACCTGGAGACTGGGCTCAGCATGAAGTCTGCCACATGAAAGTCTCTCTTCTCACTCTATTCTCACAATATGGGAATCAGTATCACAGAGCAGCATGATGTCCAAACAAACACACACACACACACACACACACACACACCAGTTGACAGAAAGAGGAGTTTTACGATAACACTGCACTATATTAAGAGCAGTTTTCCTGAACTTGAATTGCTACAGGTGAACACATGTTGAACATTTTTTTTTATTATTATTTCCATCACATACTAACAGACTTGGGGACAAAGTTACATCAGTTTTACACATAGCAATCACTCATATATGGACATTTCAAACAATTTAGGGAGAGTCACATATGACAGAAATGTGATTTTCTCTGCATTTGTGGAGAAAATCAAATTTCAGTTGGTACATTTAAAAGCAGTACTAGAATTGAACACTAAATCAAACAATTATGCATGCAGACGTCCCCTTACGCTTCAGGAGCCTAGAACTCTAACGCTGGTATGAAACCCAGTTTCATTCTAAACACACTGATTCTGTCCTACTTTCCCCACTGTGGTTCTTCATAAAATTATTCAGATATTTCTCACAATAAAACATTTAGACTGGGACAGAGATGGCAGATTCTGTCTTGGATGTTACTAATGCATTCTGGGAATTTCCCGTCAGCCTTAATAGGGAAATAGAGATAGGGAGAAAAACACTGAGAACCTTATATTTTGTGAGTGCTGGTCTACAGTTGTTAAATTAAGATACCCATGAAACAGTAGAGAGAACATTTGGCAAAAGCAAAGTGTTACATACAAATCCCGTTCATCATCCAGATGAAATGTACCAAGATGGCAAACACAAGATGGGGAAAGATCTTGAATGCAAACTCAGTAGAGAAAGAAGACATGATGGAACACCTGTTTCAGCATCTTTGCACTTGCTGCCCGTGAAAGAACTGCGTTGTCATCTACAATAGTAAAGATTCGTAGAGCTTGGGCTATTAACACTGACACCTTCTAGAATCTGAACCATCCATTTATATGAACACAGTCTGGGAGGTCAGAGCTCAGCTCATCGAATACTTTTGCAAATACAAGTTTAAAAGTGGATTTCTCTCAATGTAAACAATGTGCTTCGTAAATGTTACATGTGTTCATTCCCCCCAGAATCCAGAGAGTCACAGCTTGAGAGGTTAATGGAAAGTTTGTACGGGTATTAAGTATTAAATACTAATTGCCACTTGGTGAGGTTAGGGTCTCTTGGCCTGGCCACAGCTTTAAAACATGAACACAGTATTGCACTGTTAGAAACACTGCGATACAACACATTCCTCTATTGTTTGAGTCCAAATGAGGCACCCGCAGAGTCCAGACATGTTGTCTTTACACCATTTTCAGCATCACGTTATCGTAAGGTGAGCTATCGTCCTCTTCTATGGTTGCCTGGTCTTTCTGTTTCTGTTCGGAAGCGAAAGCCCTTCTGGGAGGTTTGGGAACGGCGTAGTCATCGACCTGCGGATTGTACGGATACTCGTGGCCGCTCGGGTCCGCCGCATTTCCCCTTATTTTCCAGGCATGACCTTTGACCTCTTCGGGATCATCATAGAGGAACGTGGGCGCAACGCCAGCCACAGCACAACCCTCGGGCTCGTCGTAGATGTGCTCGGCTCTGGAGTAGGTGGACGGCCGTGACTTGCTCTTCTGTGCTAACGGCGTTCTGATAGCCATCTCGTCAATGCTGTCGTACAGGGGCTCCGTTAGCTTACTGTCTTCCTCCGCCCGCTCCCTCTTGCAACCAGGATCTGCTACAGCCGGAGGCGGATGCGACACCGACAACATCTCTGCAAGGTTTTTAGCAATGGTGTCAAAAGGTAGTGCGTAGTCCGGGTCACTGTGGTTGGAGGAGGGCGAGTTTTTGCTCTCCGGCTCCACTTGTTCTCCGAGACTGCCTTGGTCACTAACGGGCATGGTGGCTTTACAGTACATATCGCTCTCGGAGTTAGCTAACGGACAGCTGCGGAAGTTTTTGACTTGGCTTTTCCGGGGCGGCGGCCGGGTGTCCAGAGTGAGGCTCTTCACTCCAGTCAGATGCTTGTCCGAGGGAGTCTCCAGTCTGGATCGAGGAGGCTGCGGCGTCAAAGGGGTTTCCCGGCTTGTCATCTCGTTTACGGTACTGTACGCACCACCATCGTCCGCTGGCGTGTTGATCCGAGGCGGATCCCGTTCCAGGCATCCGCCGGCCGAGAATTGCCTGTGGGAGAGGCTAGTCTTCTGAACGTTGATGGCTGCTTCCACACACTGGAAAATCTCGTTGCCCAACTTCGTCTCAAATTCAAAGTTGCCTTCACCGGAGTCACACCTACGCCCGGCCTCGAAGGAGAAGGTCGTCTAGGAAACCAAGAGAAACAATTGCTGGGTTAGAAGGGGGATGAGATGCGACAGTGGCAGCTACAAGCTGAACCACCTCTTTTTCCTCCTTTCTCTGAAAACAGCAGTTTGAGTTATGTTCTGCCCGAGGCCAAAACAGTAGTAACAAAACAGATGTATTGCTTGGCAACACAAATATATTCCCTGAGCTTTCTGTGAAAATTATGTTAAATATGTTTGAGGATTTGTTTACAGCAGTTTGGTTCGCACTTTTTCTTTATTGAGGGGGAGCTCCTAGGGCTTTCAATTTGTAATAATTGTCAAGTCTTAAAGAGTGCAACTTACCTTATCACGCCCGAACCTGCGGAGGAAACGGTAGGGCCAAGTGTAAACCACTTCGCCTGTTTTGGGGTCTTTCAACAGTAGGCTGTCAAAGTCTGTCCTTAGCAGGTGAGCCCCTCTCAGATTACACCTTTCTGAAGCCTCTGTTCGCCTTATTGTCACTCTGAAATCCTTCATGGCTAGGGAACAGGAATAGGGTCAAAGAGGTTAGCCACACTGTCTCCTGTAGGGACCGACCCTAATATATATACCCTAATATACGACACTTGTTGAAATGTAAATGAAAAAACTAACCATAATGTTTTCTAAATAGGAAGCAGTTGTTGTCTATCAAGTGCAACCACTGTCACAGTTTTTCTTAGCTGCCCCAGTAATTATGAATTATATGTCATTTTTTTCAGGATATTCCACATATTTGCCTACATCAAAGAAACGGGATTTTATCCATATGTTATTTGCTTTATTTGCAATTTATTTTGTATTCGAACATCTCTGGATGTATGAAATGTGTGCGCTTGTGTGTGTGCATGCGTGCGTGCGTGCATGTGCGTGTGTGTGTGTGTGTGTGTGTGCACGCGTGCGTGTGTGTGGTAATTTGTCCTGCCAGCTGCACCATTCCACTGGTTGTTTGAGCGCTACTGGAAGACTCAATCTCCAGTCAATTCACAGAGGAGAAACCTCACAACCTCAGAGAGCAATTACCAGCGAATTACACCATGAAGAAAGCGACTGGCAGGAATATGCTGCATATGCATGTCTCCGCCAGGGTTCCGAATGCCAATGTTTTCCTACATGGGAACCGATACGGGTGAGCGAATGCTATTAAAACCTGGAAAGGCGGTGACAAGATTGGGAAGAATTCCGGTTTTCTCGGTTGAGCAGGAAATGTGACCTCACATTACGGAACACTACGAAGTCTTGTTTAAACAGGACTGCTAAACTGAATGTAAAAACTCCAAACATACTCCAGAACACCAGCCTCTGGTTATCCTGAGATGCCGTGTAGACAGGAATCCCAGCTCTGAGAATGTTTTTTCATTCAGTGATGCAAACAACATGGTACGCAAGAATTCACTCACAGATACACAAGAAGAGCAAACCTCTGAATAATCACCAGTGAACACGTAGGAAAATTACATCAGTTATATCCATAAAGGAGCTCTAGAGCGCTTGGTATAGAAGACCTTCAAAAATGTCAACGATACAGATTTAAATAATATTAAATTCATTGTCACAGTGACTGGGGCAAAGCAACATGTTTCCCAATTTTCTAAATTCAACTTTGCATAGAAGTTGTGAATGATGTGCCATCTGCTAGTCAAATCTCGCCAAACATCAAACAGGGAGGAAACACACATCCGAGTGCAGCTTTCAAAACAGTTCAGCAACACAAAAAGGGTCTGTGTGTGACAACACGGAAGCGTCAGAGAGGAAAAGAGGGAATGAAAGAGCGAGAGAGCAAGAGAGAGAGAGAGAGAAGACTAGATGCACGAACACAGGGAGATTTGTGGTTTTGCAGGTAGCTAATTTGTTTGTAACACGTGGGTATGGAAGCCACAGCAGTAAAACAATAAGCAAGGAAGATGTTTGTCTTGTCGTGTGAAGACGGCGTTGAATTCTGTTCGCTTCTGCCCATAAAAGTTCTCACAGCTTCTCCACCTCACTCCACGGGTGAGAGAATGACACAGTTCCTTCCTGCCGAAACATCGAAGTATTTCAGAAATAGACAGTGTGCAGTGACTAAATGAGAGGACTGAAAAGCATTTCCGTTTTTTTTTTTTTTTCCCTGGTGCTACGAAACAGTAAGCTACGCATTTGACGGTTGGTTTGTTTTTCTCTAGACTTCTCTGAATACACCTTTTTTTTTTTTTTTTTTTCTCATCGTTTACAGCCAGGCTACCATCATATTTATGCTTTACAAAACGCGAAGCCTTTACGTCAAAAAGAGTCGAGTGACTGAGTCACCAACGTAAAGAGTTACTCAAAAAAAAAAGAAGCGTTGTTTACAAACAAGCTGCGACCGTAACCATATTTTTCAAAAACGTGAAGCCATTATGAAAATGAAGTGTTTTTTTTAAAGTGCTGTTCGACTAACCGGTAGAACGTGGGTGGCTGGACAGCCTTTGAAGTCCGAAGCAATTTTTTTAAACATTTATTGACTGAACCTCCTTTCCATAACTTTAGATCACGTTAAGCTTTTTCTTTTTTTTTTCTTTTTTTTTTTTGGTCTTTCCCAGCGTAGAGAAACAAAGATGCAATGTGGTGCAACACGGTTGAAACCTCCTGCTTCCACTTCTCCAAACCACTTCACGCTCATTCTGACCCCGTTTGAGCCTCTTTTCTCCCTCTCTCTCTCTCTCTTTGGCTCATTTCTTCCTGCCAGGTGTGTGTGAGAGACGTTCAGGAAGTTGGGTGAGAGTTCAGGTCTACTCCCTCTGCGTCCGTGTGAACTTACATCATCGGGCTGCGAGAGGGGCTCGCGCTGAACTTAGACTGAACAACAAAAAAAAAGTCCGTCAGCAGCGCAACTTCATAACACCACCCATCGATATGCATCGACAAACGCCCAAAAATCGTCCAAAAACGTGCTTTCTCTGTGCATCGCTATTGCTTCAGTCACTCACAACTTGCAGCAAACGGACTGACTTTAGATTATGTGGCCTGTTTTCTTTTCTTTTCTTTTTTTTTCCTTTTTGATGTAAGTTTAAAAGGTTACTACAAGTTTATATATATATATATATATATATATATATATATATATATATATATATATATATATATATATTATTTGTATAGTTTTGCTCTGGAGCCTCAACCACAAGAGCTCCAGAGAGCCCTGTGTCATTTCCGATCAGACCTGACGGTAAGTGGTTATTGTCGGGTAATTGCTGAGCAGCGCCGGCCCTGCCTGTACATGAAAAGATGCACTCCTCTCAGTACTCGGCACTTAAAAAGATATTCTCCACTCGGCCTCAAAGACGGCTTTTAAGAGCGCGAATTGTTTCAGTAGACCCAAACATTTCAGACCTTCTGAGTACGCGCTGTACGGTTAACAAAATGGCTTGGTGAAGTACACCTCAGTGTTTATCTAGTGCTCAGAGCAACGCTGTATATTTTATGACTTTCGATATTTATTTAAAATACTAATAAGATATTTCTGTGGTTTCCCTCATGACTTACACCTTCTGTGTTAAGTCAAGGCAGAGCCATGAAACTGTGGTTTAGTTTGAGACCACACCTTGTATATGTGTGTTTATTCACTGGTGAGCAGGCACAGTGGGAACATGCGCTTTTTCATACGCTACTGAGCATAAGTCAGGGCCAACATGAAATAAATAAATAAATAAATGAACAAACAAACACATGTTTATCCACAAAATCAATCTTATAGAACCTAAAACGGTGCTTATTTGGAGCTCAGAGAGAAGAAGCGGAGTAGTGCACAGACATATGGCTCAACGTATGGAGGAAAATTACCCATTTAGTTCAATTACTCATTTGACAGCCAAAAACAAAGTGACTTAATCCGTCCGATTAAATAAGTTTGGATTGTATTGCGGTACTGGCCTAATAAAATAGATTATGATTGATTGTATGTTATCTGTCTAGCATCTGTGCTGATCGTGTTATTGATGGCCTCTCTCTCTCTCTCTCTCTCTCTCTCTCGCTCTCACTTTGTCTGACTGGTCTCCTGCCTGTCTGTCTGGTTTCTCTCCCTCACAAACACACACACACATACACATACACAAACACACACACACACACATATACACAGGCGCACTCTCAAAAGTGTGTACGTGGACACAAAGGTCTCTTAAGGTTTGAATGAGTGACATGAGGTTTAAGAGGTTTTAGATTGTGTGAAAAGCCAGGTGTTATCCAGTGTTTCCACTGCATGATGTTAGCATATAACATTCACTAAATTAAAACAACCCAATAGAAGTGTGAGTTGGATTTGAGTGTAAAAGTGCATAAGTGTGTGTGTGTGTGTGTGTGTGTGTGCGTGTATGTTTGTATGTGTGTGTGTGTGTGTGACTGGTGAAAAGCATTGTGTTAAACGAAGAAGTCTGACAGCAGGATGTGACATTTGGTGAACGATAAGCGGTCAATCTTCTTTCTTGGCGGACATTAAGGTTGTTTTTTTTTTTGGCCACAACACAGGAAAAATAGAGGCCACAACTTTCCACTGCGTAACAAGTCAGAGGAAAAATGCAGAAGTATGTCAGTCATTTTGCTGCTGCGTTTCATGATATGCATTAGTAATTTCTTACTAATCTTCAAATGTCTTGTCAACCCTGTTATATGCACTATATGTTAGAAATTGCACAGAGGGAGTATTAAAATTGCTGGACAGCTATACACACATTAGCATTAATTCTTTCCCTTCTTCTTTTATTTCTTAATGGATTTCATAAAGGTTATTGTCGGTGTCATTCGTCCTTAAACAAAGCACAAGTGATATTCTGATGAAAGAAGACTTTGCTAAATGTAGACTGACTCACTTAGCCTTCACCAACTTGACCACGCATCTACCCACCCGCAAATAAATAAATAAATAAATAAAGTATTGTGTTTGTTTGTTTATTTATTTATTTATTTATAGCAAACACTGCTACTGAACCTGCTGCATCAACTCATTTTCATCCTGCTGCGACAGGAGGGCACTGTTGTGCTAGTTTGTGCATATATTTTATTTCAAAAAAAAAAAAAAAAGTTCTCTTACCGCCCTCTCTGCCACTGTAAATGGAGTTGTCCGCCATGGTTACCTCGTCTGATTCGGCTTGTGTGTGCTGCATGCTCCCCCGTCTCTGTCCTCTCTCTGTCCATCTCTTCAACAGGACGAAGGGAGAGAAAGAAAAAAAAATTCAGCATTTACATTTCTCAGAACCGTTGATTTTTTAGTTTGAGTTGAGTATTGAAGCAATGCGTTGTTTTCCAGCCAATCTTTAGGTTTAGCTAATGCAAAAAAATGTGTGGAGAAGTTCGATGCTTAGTGTGGTTCTGAAGGACTGTCCGAACATTGTTGGGAATGCTGTCACAGGTGAGAATGACATGGTATCAGCTGCTATGCAAAAAAAGCAAAGAAAGTTTGAAAAAAGAAAGAAAAGAAAAGTTTAGACTAGACTCTTTGGACCCTTTGAGAGTGATATCCTTGTGATAAGGTACAAGAAAATCGTTCAGTCGGTACCAAGATCAAGACAAATCACATGTCAGCGTCACAAACACAGAGAATTTTGGTCCAGCTAGGAAAAGTACTGTTAATCCAACATATCAGTCCCTTTCTCAATACTCATTTTACCCCAAAGACCAAGCTCCATAAGCCAGTGTTAACAATCTAACTCTGAAGCATATGCAGAAAACCCACTGAAAGATTTCATTTCTGTCTTCCAATATTTAAAATATTTGAAAGGATCTTACATTACCACACTTTAGAAATATGTAAATGCTTTAACATGAGGAGAACATTCTCTCTGTGCCTAATTCACATTGCTAGAAGGTATAACAGATTATGTTCCCTGTTTTCCAAGAAATTAGAATATACTCCTCAGTGAGTTTCAAACAGTGCAAGCATTTAATGGTCTCATGGTGAATTCTTTCTTGGCCTCTCAGTCCGAGGCCTTGATCCCATTGACGTTACTGATGAATAGCCTCGGCAGTGGAGGTGTTTCACAGTCGGACACAGCCTCCTACTCAACTCCACGAACATTCAGTGGTCTTCACCTCACGCTGTGAACACGATGATTCGATGGTGAAAAACATGAAAATATTCATCCCATTTTGTTTTTTCTCTCTCTCTCTCTCTCTCGCTCTTTTTCCTAGAAGGCAGGCATACTAATAGACTTAATAATTGCAGAAATAATTCTAGGTATACTTGGCGTCTCCATAGCAGCAGGAAGCCTGAAGTGGATGTTTGAATGTTTTTAAAATGTGAGGCATGTCTGATCAGGAAATTTAGAGATTTGGAGCTGATTCTTGCTCCATTCCTGAGTTTGAATTTGAATTGAATTGGCTACATCCTTTGAATGTGAATGGAAAGTGGTCAGTTGAATTCAGAGTCCAGCAAATTCAGTCCAAGTCAGACAGATCACCTGATGCCACCTGATATCAAATGGGAGCCAATTCTGAATTCTTAATTGCGCACTACACTAATACTAGTGAATGAGTGTGAACTGAGTACTGAATCTGTCCTGGAGATAATCCGCAACTGAAAGTTCATTTGGTCTGCCAGGAAAACCTCAGGGACCAGGTGAATGACAAGAGGTGTATCCATTCCAGCCAAAATGTTTCGAAGCAGCCACTTCCTGTTGCCCTCACTATAAGAGTTAAAAATTGAGCATAAACATGTAGCTTGGATAGAAATTCTAGCACTTCGAATGAAAACAGTTTTTAGAAGATGAGACCCGAGCCAAGCTCCGGAAAAGGTTTGGTGGAGTGTTTTCAACGCCGGTAAACGCTACGCATGGTAGAATGCACGGTATCGGCGTGCACGGATTGTCAAAACTCCCTCTGGTACTTGTGGCGCGTACATTCAACCATCAGCTAATGGCATGTGATCTTGGCCATGCTGGTACTTTTCAAACGTCTGTGGTTGGAAACAAATGCAGCAAGTTAGTCTCTCAAATCTGAGCTCTGCATTATATGTTCCATTTAGCGCACAAATATGTGTAAAATACAACATCAGCACACGCTGCGAAGGTAACTCATCAGGCCAGCGGAAAATATTTAAGGCCTCATTCACACCTCTTCTTAGTCTTCAGTTCACAGAGACACATACAAAAGGAGTTTAGCGGCGGAATGGTCTGGAAACACGTGTGAATTTATTTACAATGCGGGTGTAATGTTAAAAGTTCCACTTTAGATACAAACACATGTTATTCTATAGCCTACTACTTTTGACAACAAAAGTGAGCCTGCCCTATGTGTTGGATTCATTCTGCAGCTGTTTCCTTTTTTTTTTTTTTCTGAGACTAGTTATGTGTTTGCTCGCAATTGTGTGAAGAGGAAGCTGTGCAGATGGGAAAGGTCACAGTTTTAAGATAAATGCCAGCTATCGTATAATTTTTTTTCTCTCCGAGTCACAGCAAAAAAACCCCAAAAAAACAAAACTATTAAGATTTTTGGACAAACTGTTTTCATGTCGTTGTCCGCGGTTCGCAAGATGTTCATTGGTGTTGGTGAAAATGTGAGGTTTTTTTGGGGGGGGGGGCTTTTTGAGCCAAAGCATTTATATATTCTGTGTATGACAGAATATGACATAAAAGAAAGAGTTTCTTCAACTTTCGAACAAATTTCAGTGCAGTCGCACCAATGAAGCTGCTTCAAATAAACACACACGCACACAATTTGACACAATCTCTTAGCAAACAGGTTATTGTATATCCCACACACAAGGCTGTGACATAAATTACTGCTGCAAAGAGCAAATAGCTCTTAGAACAACCAGCGAAACCCGCGATCGAACGGATAAAGGCAGGTTAAACGTTGGAGGATGAGTCTAACGGTACTCACAGGGAAGGCGATTTCACACAGTTTTTTCTTCCAGTCCTCCACCTCGGCGTTTTCGGCGGCAAAGACAAACTGCTTTTCGGAGGTCTCCACCAAGAGGGGCCCGCAGTCCCTCGGACAGCCCTCCACGTCCACTTCACATGTCACACGAATACAATCGCTCAGCTTTATCACCTGCAGTAAGACAATGTATCAGCGTGAAATATGTAAAAATAACCAAAGATAGACAGATAGATGGATAGATAGATAGATAGATAGATAGACAATATCCATTAGCGGAACATATCCTTTGATTGAGGGATTCAGTGTTCCTCCCTCAACAAAACTGAATGTTGAGTAACCTCATACTGAATACTTGTTTGAATGCTTCTTTAACTGTTTTCTGTTCTTTCATTCAAAGTTGATTCAGTTCGATGTTCTTGTCATTGAATGACATTCTTTACCGATGACACTGAGAAAATGTTTGGAGAGGTTTTTTGGTTTGTTTTTTTTTTTGTTTTTTTTTTAAATCCACTCTTTGAAGAGGGTGGACATGCTGGCTACGGCACTGCTAATATAAATTGTTCTGATCTCAATGGGAACAAGTTATTAACTCGTATGCCTGCTCTCTAACACGCGTCTCGCCTCAGCCTGGTGACTCGAATCTCCTCCGTATCCTGCAGATGACCACAAAGTGGCTTTTTTTTAGAAACACACACACAAAACAATGTCAACAGTGTTCTTCCTGATTATGCACAGTTTGAACATCTTCGTCTGCATTCGTTGTTACCTTCTTGTTGTCCTGTTTGCGGTTGGATTTCTCCAAAGTGCCACTGTGGTCCTTGCACTCAAAAAACTCCAGTCTGGAGATGGAGCAAGTGCTCTCTTTGTACAGAATGGTCCAAACCTTTCTCCATTTCTGAAATAACAAATGGGAAAAGAGAGAGAGAGAGAGAGAGAGAGAGAGAGAGAGAGAGAGAAGAAAATAGAAGGAGGGAAAAGCAGAGAAGGTATTGTTAGATTTAGAACTGACAGGTAAACTGACAGACAGTTTGTTCAATTCTTCCCTCTATTTTTTTTTTTTTTTTTGGCTTTTCCCAAAGCCTCACTACAGGGCGCTTTCACAAAGTCGACAGATCAAGGCCGAAGCAAATGTTGCCAAGCGTGATTGAACTGCAAAGAAAATATGAAATGAAAAATGGGTGAGGTCGTCTTTGAAGTCACTAAAGAATTTCTCATCAGTTTTGAAACTTGTTACGTCGTGAAACAGGCGGAGTCCAAGGAATTAAGGTTTCAAGCACTGATGGTGTTATTATATCGGAACTTAACATGTATTTGTTTCCACTCTACTCTGTGACTAACTGAAACATTGCATATTTTTGCCTAAGATTCAGCGTTAATTGGCTTCTGCCTCGTCGCAGATCAGGGCATGACAGAGTACGGCCATTGGTATGTCGCTCAGATGACTGTGCAGTTGAACTAGTTCAATTAATAGTCATGTTTTTGTAAAGCATGTTTTTCGCTCAATGGGAAACATATATTGCAACACTGCACAATACAGTAACAAACTTGTCTTAATCAAAGATAGTTGGCTGTTAGACTGTAGCCAGACTGCAGGATGAAGAGCAATCTGATAGACACAGACCCAGAGAAAAGATAAGTTTTATCACAGATGAATTAAAGCATGTTATTTGCTGATCTTGTTTTAGAACATAGTTGTTTTTTTTATGGCTTAACTAGTGATAGCACTGTGCAAAAGTGGGAAGTGAGCCCGTCTGATCAAATTTAACCAGTAATTCTCATCGACTTGGTCATAGTATCCAAGCAGAAGTCTCGCATTTTGAGTGTTAAACCACAGAGTGTTTGCCGCTCAAGAATAGTTTTCCATCACAAAGTAACACATTAGAAAAGTATTTGTAGTCTTTATACACAGTCTTCACTATGCAACAAAAACATGTTGGGAGCCAAGATAACATAAGGTTCTTCCGTTTTCCAGCCCTGGAACCATTTTATGGTTCAATTTTAGGTTCAGACATGTTAAGATTCAGATAGACATGTGATGTGGACAACCAAATAGTGTTTCAGTACCTATTCGAATATTGAATTCATGAAGGATTGTAAATAATGGGAGATGCATTGACCAGCCATGAAATAAACCAAAACTTGAAGGATTGAAACTAAAAGATAATGATTGATTGCGCAGTCGTATGATTTAAATCGATGATTTGCATTTTTGGCTGTCTCACGGTAGCGTATGATTCCTTCATTAGGAAAGATACGCATTACAGCAGAAAGGATGAAGTCGTCATCCACCCCCCCCTCCCCCCACCCCCTTTCCACGAAGATGTTTCTGATCAGGAATCTGGAGTCAGGTTAGAAAGAAAATTACGGCTAATGCTTGCCAAATGCCGCTAGCAGTTTGCCAAAGCAACACAACAGAGACTGCTTTTAAAAGAAAAAAATCGACCAATTACGATGCACCCCAGTGGCACATCTCCCTCCTGCGCATAGAAATGCATTAATTCTCTATGAGGATCCCATATGGTTGAGGCATGTTGTCAGCACACAGAATCAGTCAAAATAGGCTTTAAATGAGAATGATAGCATGTTCAAGCACAACTTGTTTAACAGTGAGTGCGTCTTGTCACTGTAGCAGAATTAAGCACAGTATAACTCATGAGGACAAGCAGTATTTACATGAGGCCTTCAGAGCAAGCTGCTCTTGGCTCATAAGCACGCTCTTCATACGGTGCAGGAAACAAACTTATTGAGTGAAAACAAAAAACTTTTTTTTTTTCTTTTTTGAAAATCTAGTACTTTTCATGTGATGATTGTTAGTGCTGATGAGTGTCAGTGCTTGGTCAGACCTGGATTTTCCCTAGACGTGGTTTTGAGAAGTGTTGCAATAGCTTTGGAGCAACTGTGTGAGTACACAGACTCAAGCACAACTCAACCAAACGCAAGTGTACAGTTTGCACCAACATGCAGTTTTTTTCAAATAACGTTTCGTTTGATGGTATTACATGTGATGCTCTGGGTTTTAATTGTTTGATACACACACACACACATCATCATCATCATCATCATGAAGTTTCAACGGAATTAAAAGACTCTAGGGTCTGTTAATCCATTTCATAAACCGGAAACTTAGTTGGACAGAGACAATGATATGTAACGCTGTTTTATTGTTGTGTAAGCCTTTGCTATCCCCAGGACAACAAAACGCAAATATTAACCCTCATTTGATGCAAAGACTTCCACCAGTATTTTTTTTGTTCCTGAAAGTTTTCAACAACTAAATGTTGTGCACAGCTCAAATACCAGTGATACCTGTCCGTGGATTCTTATTAATAAGTTTCCTGTGTAGCTTACAGCCAGTTATAACTCAGTTCAGATGAATGTAAAACATAAACTACAACTACGCCAAAAAATGCAACGCTTATCATAAGTGCTTCAAGACTCCTTATGACTAAACCTTTTTAAAAGTCAGCCTACTTCCTCTATGTCTGTCTATCACAATACAATTGTCTTCTTTAAACAACAACAAAAAAATCCCATTAAAACAATGAATGAATGATTCACCACAGCTTAGCTCATCTCCATTCAATTAATATCTTTGATAAGCTTCAAAACATCAAAAGGAGGAGAAATCCCGCAATTAATAATAAAAAAAAACCCTACAAAGGCCCAAAAGCGTCATTCCAATAGTTTCTAGAGACAAACGACTCAACTCCTGGTGAGAGTTAAGATTTTGAATCAGTTGGTAAAAGTTTCCTCGTTTGAACATAATTCGTTTCAATAAAATACAACAGAATCCAAACATCACCATTCACGACAGTATATTTTAGATATAGTTACAGTCTACTTTGGGAAGTGTGACGGCGAAAAGCGAACCAAACTCAAAAAAAAAAAACCCCACAAAAAACTAAATGTCCTTTTGGGGAACCTTTTTTTTTTTTTTTTTTTAAAAAAAACGTAGTCTTAAGAGAGAAAGTGGGAAATCCAGATATCTCTGAATGCAAATTTCATTTGAATGGGTGCCAACAGAGCAAGCTTTTGCAGTGCGAATGCCAGACGTAAGCTGGCGTCTGCTGTGTCAGAGCAGCTGTCTCTATCGTTTGCCCGGGCACTTAACGACACAACCCAAGCGACCCATTGAAAGAAAAAAAAAAAAAGAAAAAAAAATACGTCCATTACCTTTCCAAATCTTTGTTGCTGCAGGTACAGCATCCCTCTTTTTCTTATGTCTTCCTCCATGTTTAACTCTTTTGACCTCTACCTCCTAACGCTACGGTCCCAGAGTGAGCATGATTTTCCCCTTCTGATATTGCTCATGACGCAAGCCTTACCGAGTTCCGCTATGTCAACTTCCTGTAAAACTTGTAGAATTGTTCACACTTTGCTGCAATGCTCTGCAAGAGGAGGAAGAGTGTGTACAAATGTGTGTGTGTGTGTGTGTGTGTGTGTGTGTGTACGTGTGACTGAGTGAGGCACTGAGTGACCGCGCCTGCATCTGCAGAAACTTAAACTTTAGGGATCTGATAAATTTGTCATTCCTTTTTCGTTACCACACGCCATGTGTTTCACAGTGTGTTACGATCAAGTCATACAAAGCTACATCAAAAAAAAAAAAAAAAGAGTGTATTCAAATATATTCACTCAACTGATTGCTAAAATGCATGTGTATATAGTACCATAAAATGACATGTTGTGTCCATTCAGCTTGACAACAACAGGACAGGTTTACTTGTGTGAACTCTGTGGAGTGTACCCTCTTAAAATACCTAAATAAAAAAAATAAATTAAAAAAAAGCACAACTATTAATAACATTTTTGAGACACTAAGAAGGGGCAACAGGGCCAAGTGACCGTTTAAAGATATGAAGGTGATTTGAGGGAAATTAGTCCAGAGGTGACTTATATTTGTCAGTAGACAGAGCTATTTTAGGGCATGAGATTACACCAGACTGGTTCTGTGGTCAGTTGACATCCTGTTCCTCTGTGTCAAGTTTCCATCAGCTCTGCAGGGCGCATGCACGCGTACACGCGCGTGCACGCACAAACACACACACACACACACACACACACTTGTACTTCTATCTTTGTGAGGACACTCATTGACACAATGAATTCCCTAGCCCCTTACCCTAACCTCAACTAAATGCCCCAACCCTTACCCTTACTCTAACCTAAACCTAATTCTAAGCTAAGTCCTAATACCAAGTCTTAACCCCAAACAGCCCTTTTAGGAAATGAGGACCAGCCAAAATGTATTCACTTTCCCAAAATGTCCTCACTCCTAAGGTCTAAAATTCAAACTGGTCCTCACAAGGATAGCTATACAAGTACACACACATACACTCTCTCTCTCTCTCTCTCTCTCTCTCTTTCTCGCTCTCTGTCACCTACTACCCATTAAACTTTTTCAGTGTAAATTATTTTCCAGCCAGAGAACCTTCATAACTTCTCACATTTCTCCTCGATTTGTATGGATCCCCTCTCCCTATGACAGATTAACTTCATACAGATTAACTTTAGACATGACACTCAGACAACCCAGTGCTAGACAGAGAGGGATGGGTTCCCCCCTTTGAGCCTTAGTTCCTCTCAAAGTTTCTTCCTTTTTCGTCTCATTGCTGTCGTCTTCGGTTTGCTCACTGGGAGTTTCGCGCCTGGTAAAACCAATAAAGCTGCTTTGCGACAATGTCTATTGCAAAAAAAAAAAAAATGTAAAAAAGTGCTCTCTTCCATTTTACAATGTTTCAGTGTTGACTGTACATGTAGAGTTTGAAACATTCTGACATGACCATTTAAAGAAGTTGTGATCAGTTTCAGAGGAACAACAGAAAAAGATAACACAAACTTTAAAAGAAAATAAAAGTTAAGAATACCAAATGAGTAAAAGAACAGCACTTATTTTTCACCTACATGGCAGTGTAGAACCATAAAGATATTTTAGTCTCCATGATAAATATTAAAGGAGCACTATTCATATTTCTATACTGCCACCCAGAGGCCAATAGAAAATACTGATAATTTTGTTCCATAGCATTGTAAGAGTTTAATTCTTTAATATAATGCACGACAAACGTTGAGTCAACTAATATTAAATGATTTCTAAATTAAATTATTTACATTTACATATATTTATTTAGCAGATGCTTTTATCCAAAGTGACTTCCAAGAGGGGCAGGATACATCTGTTATTTTTCAGCATGAGTACCTTGCCTCTTTGTGTGGAGTGTAGGAACTAATAAAGTGAACCACACGTTGCTTTTCATTTTTCAGTTACAGTTTTCACAGGCAGGTGAAGCACAGTAATGTCAAAACAATGTTTTGGGTCTCACACCGGGCGGAAACATCAACCTTTGTAAAGAGAGTATGAAAAATTACATTACTTTGAATTTCTATCTGTGGAGGGGGTTTTTGCTTACATGATTTACAGAACAGATGAAGTTTGATCAGGAAGGCTAAAGTGTAACTTGATGACTTCTGTGCACTTATTTAGATGCTTAAAGAGAGTGGACCCCCTGTTTTGAATCTTGGTGCCTCTCAAAGTGCCTTCCTCTCATGGCCAGTGGCAGCTTTTCCATGACCTAGTCAATTTGCGCTCTGGGCACTCAGACTTGGCATCCTGTTAAGCTGTTTTGTGATGATGTTCGTTGAACTGAACTTAACTAAATTAGGGTGGTACGGTGGCGCAGTGGGTAGCGCTGTCGCCTCACAGGAAGGTCTTGGGTTTGTTTCCCTGGCCCGGGTGGCCAGGGTCCTTTCTGTGTGGAGCTTGCATGTTCTCCCTGTTTTTGCGTGGGTTTCCTCCGGGAGCTCTGGTTTCCTCCGACAGTCCAAAGACATGCAGGTTAGGTGAATTGGAGACGCTGAATTGCCCCTGGGCATGAATGTGTGTGTGACTGGCAACCTTTCCAGGGTGTTTCCCCGCCTTTCATCCTATGAGCGCTGGGATAGGCTCCAGCAACCCCCCACGGATAAACGGCTTAGATAATGAGCGAGAGTGAACTAAGTTAGATGCTACATCTAAAACTTAGCAACAACGGCTTCCCCGCTGATCTCTGTTGCTTGATAAGTTTGCTTCATTCCAGCCTAGTCAGTCATAACATTAGAACAGGGTTCAAATGTTAAGTCATCTGCTAGGCAACATAGCTGAACATGTAAGAGGAACACTATTAGCATTGATTAGCACAATAACGTTAAGTTAGCAGGCTAACTAAGCACTGACTGTTCTATAAACTAACCATGGAGAAAAGCCAACGCTCTGATGTGTCCAACACAAAATCAAAGACAAATGTAAGACACTGTAAGACCCATAACTTCAACCAGTTCCTCCTTTGCTTCTTTCTTCTTTGTTTTCATTGTTTCCAGATATTGGGAACGTAAAAGTATTTGGGTCACATATGAAATCTGGTTGTGGAAAATCTTTGTTAACTTATGGTATAAACATGTCTTCATGAAATAACGGTATGGTTTTTTTACGTTATATTTTTATAATTTCTTTTTGTCATTTTAAACAGCCAACAAAACGTAAACTTTGTTGCCACGAATGGGACAGGTCAACAGCATCCTGTTTGTCAGATCTTTTGGAGTTGGAGTTGGAGTTTTTCCCCCACTCCTCTGACAACTAGATCTGTTTTCCGACATTTTCTTTTTCTTTTTTTCTTTTTTTAGAAAGAATATCCGAAAATATTGAAACAGCTTATTTTCCGGTCATGTGTGCTCAGTGCCCAGTCAAAAGAATAAAGGAAAAGCAAATGGCTTGCTTAGTGACAGAGAATCTGGAACTAGTTTTTTTTCTTTGTTGTTGTTGGTGGTGGTGTTTTCTTTTTTTTTTTTTTTCGGACGGGAGCAGTTCCTCTGGAGAACAAGGAGGTATTTCCCAATGGTTTCCATGTGGCATTAGTAGCTGTAGAAAAGTAACTGTCAGAACAGCACAAGTACAGTTCCTGCCGTTTAAATTCTGACGGCTAGTTCATGGAAAAATAATTCTGTGGACACAGATGAGTTGTGGCTCGTCAATAATGTATGTACACATGTATGCACCGAATGAACACATTAATTATCCATCTAGATATGTAAATGTAGTGTGTGAACACATTAATAATCCATGTTCATTCCTAATTTACCATCACTTCTTGGCAAGTTCATTTAAGTGACTTGAGTGACTTCTGTCTGTGTGAGCAAGAGCAAGGGTGGCCAGAAAAGGGTACTGGTACCAGCTGGTCTTCAGCTCCATGCAAATACAAAATAAATCTCACCAGCCAACTTTGTTTAAAAAAAAAAGGATTAACACTGACGGTGTGTGTGTGTGTGTGTGTGAAAGAGAGAGAGAGAGAGAGAGGGAGAGATAGCTCAAACTGTTTTGGTCTCCCCCTCTGTGCCAGTAATGTCTTTTCATTGCACAGGAAATTAGTGTATGCTTTGGGAAAACGAGAAGCCCCCTTTTGCCCCAACCCCCGGGCCTTCACACAATCCACTAATTATTTCTCCTGCTTTTCCATACAAGCCAAGAGGGACACCTATCTCAGAAGGAATGAAGCACTTCAGCGCATTAACGATCTACTGTTTCTCTCTCAACAACCAAAGATCACTAGAGATATTTTTTTTTAACATACTCGAAGAAGGGGTTTCCAGCTGAGGACCGCTACAAGCAAGGCGGATCAAACAAGAAGGTAAACATTTCGCCACCAGCAAAACTTGACGTCTGATAAAAAAAAAAAAAAGAAAAAGGTGGTGGTGGGGGGGGGGGGGGCAGGTTTTATTGTTTTACATATGGTGCATGCGTGTATATTTGGAAAGGGTTTTTAAGAGACTGCATTGGCGATACTGTATCCTGAGTCAAACTCAAGACTTTTGAGGCCAGAAAAGAAGTTGGACAGTCCCTCGGGCCTCACAGCACGATCTGTTTTTAGTGTAGACTTGAGTCTAATTGCTTTACCAGCTCAGTGTTTCAGAGAAGACATGGTATTATCGGATCCACGGCCTGTAAGCGATTACCATCCGTTCACTGTACGTTTTTCTGTCTCTTGTAACTGAGTCTTTTAACGCGATATCGTTTCAGCGACAGACAATGCTTTGCCACGCTACTCAGCTTTCTGCAAATTCAATACGTTAGTCAGAGAAAAGAACATGAGATATATGTACATATGCACCTCCACTTATTTAAAGGGAGTGAGTTTATTGTCTTTCAGATTTTACACAGAAACGACGAATACACTGAATATAAAAACTGGACGCTGCAGTATTACTTGCAAAAGACCGTCACATACAGTACATGTTGATATAAATATTTTAAGGTTATCTTTTACTCGCTAAAATATGTAGAATATTTTTTTTTTAAAACATTATAGTGAACTCCTGGAAAAAAAGGAAATGAGGAAAAAAAAAAAAAAGACAGAAAAGAGGGCAAGAGAAGTTTTAAACAAGTGACCGATTTTTCTTGAACCGGATAATTCAGAACAGAGAACAGTAACCTTCATCATAAAAAAAAAGAAAAGAGAAAAAAAAGTGATCCATGGGTTCCACAGTTAAGTAGGTAATGCTATTTAGACTGACTGAAAAAGATACCAGTCTTCACAATGTCTTGTGAATATCAAGTCTACTACAGTCTATCATCTAATGATCAAAAAGCATGAGTGGAGAACATCCCCCTGTACATCATTTCAGGAAAATAGATCTCCAACGTTCATAACTCTCTACAGATACATTAAAACCAGCTGTGGGTTTGCCTGCTGCAACGAAAAACCCAGCTTACACAGAGGCATATACATACACACACATACACACACACACACACAAAAGCCCTCACTGCTCTGTTAGCAAAATGCCACATATGGAAAAATACACAAACTCAGAGGGTGAATTACATTCCAGCTCCAAGAAAAAGTGATGCACGGAGACATTCCAACAGAAATTCCACTTGGCCCTTAAACAATGACGAGACATGGATGGCAAGAGGTATTATAGTAATACTGACTGAATTTAACGTTTAGACAGACAATCATAATCTGGATTGGATTGTTGTGTCGAGCCCTTACGTAAGACTTCTTTTTTTTTTCATTGAATATGGAAAAAGTGCTGAAAGTTACACTGTTCAGAGGCAGTCATGGGTTTTTATACAGTTAGTCTCAACGGGGAATAGACCAGAGCAGCAATGAAACAAAAGAGACATTCACAGAGAAATTCTCTCTAGTAACTCCAGGACGGCCATGATGACCCTTCTCATCTAACCATCTGGGTTTTTTTTTTTTGTTTTGTTTTGTTTTGTTTGTTTGTTTTTGGTTTTCTCTGTATTAGTTTGGCCTCAACGGACTGTGCTCTGGTGTTTCACATCAACTGAAGTTGTTTGCTTTTGTCTTTTATTTCCCCTTTTGGAGATCCAGATATAGCATCTGAAATCTTTGAGTGGGTCTGGGTTTTATGGACTTTATAGGTAGTCGCAACTGGTGTATGGTTCACAGAGGCTCCTTGCAAGAACTCCTGTAAATCCATACTCTTTTTTTTTCCAAGATGTCCTGTTTCAGTAATAGTCCTCATCATAGTCTCTGGACTGGTCAAATCCAAACATCTCTTTCATTTTTTCCTTTAAATAGGCAGACATTTCATCTGGAAAAAGACAGAGAGGACACAAAAATCCTTGGTTTTACACTCGGTTCAGAGTTTTTTGTACCTGCAGTTATGTTTTGAGGATATGTCCATTTAGACAAGACAAGAGCTACAAAAAAAAAATGTGTAGAAATAAAAGTTCAGCATAAAAGTTTAGAAGGTGGAGGTAGTACCTGGAGGTAGCACCCCTAACACAGCAGTTGCTGAAACGTTGCCAAGTTCATTGTGAGCGATACATCTGTACGTGCCCGAATCCATCTGACTTGCATCTTCGATCTGAAGCCAGCTTGACAGCTCATACTTCTGAGGACCTCCCCTGGACTGAAAAAAAAGAAAGAAAGAAACAGTGTGCACATGGCAGTGACATAGTCAAGATCCTCTAGTCTGAAGCCAAGTTGACCCCAAAGACCACAGCGGATCAGAGTCAAGTCCACAACAGGTCAGAGACCAGAGAGGGTCGAGTCTCAGATAATACTGAGTCCAGGAGAAGGTTAGATGCGGCAAGTCCAAGAAAAGACCAAGAGCTAAGTAATGCGCGGCTAACTCATCCTACGAGTTAGGCTACATGTTGTGTCGAGTGACTATTCCCACCAGTCGAGAGTACACAGTTGTGATAAGTCACGTGGGCTCATTGACAAATAACTCCTGATTATATGCATAATAACCATTACTGTGGTTACTACAGCTGTATTGTTTTGCCGGGGCTATGCATAGCATCAGGATTCAGAGGCTTGCTAGCTAGCAAGTATCATTTATGCTACATTAGATAACTTTGAAATTGTCTGAACATAATTAATCTTATCTTAAGTTGCTGACATGTGCAACTATACCAAACCAAAATTACTGCAGCCACATTTGCTGAGGGAGACTATCCTAACCCACACCACATTCGGAAAATCAAATGGGGCTAGCGACAGATGAGCGGATGGAAAAAAATATATAAATTGTACAGGACAAAAGATTCAGTTATGCGTGTCATGATTGTGCAATGTCATGATCTTAATATACTGTGGCTAGCTGACTGAACATGTACATATACACATTTCTAATCAGGAAAATGACTAAACACTCCAAAATGGAGAAGAGTTCTTACCTTCCCTGGTGCTTTCACCCTACATAGCAGTAAATGTTGGATGTCGTCCCCTGATGTCAGTGATAGACGTTTTGCAGAATTTATACTCTGCACTGTTATTTTTGAAGTGTTTTTTTTTTTGCATGTGAAGATTGAGGTTCACATATGTGAACTGATTATTTGCTCTGTAGCTCATGAAATGTAGTCTGCTGGATAACATTACTGAACAAAACAGACGCTTTGGATCTTATCATAGACTATGGCCTATGGACGATTGTTGGTAACTATTGGGTACGTATGGTCCAGTCATAACTAATGCTCACCTACAGGCAGAATTAGATTCATGCAATAGGCTACAACTGATTAACATGTGTTCAGTTTCTTTTCACTTCAGTTTATTTTATTTTCATTTTCTGAACTGGTTTACATTGGTCTCAGGAAATGATTTGGATTCCACCCCTCCCCAAGACCGTGACAAGACTGAGTACAAATGTTCCCAAGTCTGTGACAAGACCAGTGCCATAAAAATGTGGTCTCCAGAACTGTCTCGAGGTTGAGACAAACCTCAGGTACTACTACCAAGCAAACAGTGGAAATGAATGGATGGATGGATGGGTGAAGTGGTCTTGCCTTTTAAGATAGGTATAGATAATTTGCCTGCCAATTGTTATAAACAACTCACTATTTAATTTAGGACCAGACATAAAGTATGTTCAGTACCAGAATTCATTGGAATAGTGAAGCCTCCGCCTCTCTGGGCATCTTTATTAGTATGTTACTTGGATTTGAAAAAAAATAAATTAAAAGTCCTGTTCGGCGCGTTAGTATGTACCTGGACAGATATGTGTGGGTCATCACCGGGTAATATCACATCGTTGCCATCTTTTCTCCATTCCACCAGCGCCATGGGATAGGCAAACACCTCACACAGAAACACCATACTGCTTCCTGTCACGTTCACCTGGTTATGAGGTGGGACTTTGATAATAGGAACTTCAAGCAAAGAGAAACACAGAGAGAAAGAAGCAAAGAGAGAGAAAGAGAAAGAGAAGGAGACAATAAGCTAAGGGGGATCATGTTCAGGAGCCATTTCCGCTCACCAGCCACTAAGCTGTCTGTGTCAGTTGTACTCCTGAAGCTGTCTAAAGGTCATAAATCTTCCTTTTAAAGCCAAGGGGAAAATTAGAGGGCTAGCTCAGGACCTGCAGGGTTCTGGAAAAATACCCTTTAGAGAGGAATGACTCCTAACCACGACAGCTAACCAAGAAAAACAACAATTAAAATACCTCCGATAAACGAATTTATATTAGTTGAGCTTCAATGGTTGTTTTATTTAGGATAACAATAATTTCGCAATCTAAAATACTTCATGTTATCATTTGTTTGCAATCTCTATGCACTTTTTTTTTAATATCGCGATACCCCTTACAACGATCCACGGATGGAAGTGGTTAAGTTTACCTGTTTTGCACGGGCCGTCACTTACGTTGAGTACGGGGTTCAAGAAAGCCGCCTCTTTGAACTTACAAAGGTTCATGTAAGTCTGACCATCGGAACCACAGAGAGGTTCTTGAGAAACACATACACATTGAGGTTCCGGTAGCTCTCCACCATCTCCATCCGAACCGTCGAATTTGCACTCGAGATCCGAACCACACAGTCCGAAATAGACATTCCTCTCTCCAAGATCACACGACTGTCCCTCTAGATTTCCACATTCCATGCAACAGCCGCAGCTGTCCTGCACAAGCCCCGCTCTACAGCCCTTCGCTTCAGGACACAGCTCCGGCACACACTCCTCACATTCTGTGCCATTTCGGTAATCCAGCTCATCCATCGCTTTGTAGTAATCAAAAGACGCAAGATCATCATCCATATCATCATATTTATAGTTTGGAAAACTTTTTCCGATCCCGCTGTTTAGAGCAATCAGTGCAAACATAACTTTATCCCACAGCATTTTGACTATTTGTATTTGTCCTATTTGCAATCAGTTTAAAAAAAAAGCTAGTAACACCCAGACATGCGCTGTCCAACGGTAAATCGAGATCGAATATTGTTTTTTCACATCGTCTTCAGCGAAGAAAGTTAATCCGGAGCGCACTGAGTGTAGTGATGGACTTTGGGTGACTTGTACTGAGGTAGTCTCCAAAAACAAAAACAGACCAGCCTGAAGAAGTCCGTATTTGGACTGTGTGTTACTCTAGGAATGAAAAATGGACTGCGTCCGCTGAACTTTGACTTTTCCTTCTAAACTTTGAAATCACACTGAGATGTAGCGGAGCGTAAAGCGGCATGCAGCTCCTGATAGACAGACCCGGGTTCTAGACGCTGCCTGCGCACCCCCATCCCCCTGTCCGCCTGTCTGCTTTGGAGTCCTAAGAAAGGTTGAGGGCGGCCTCTCAAACCATCTGTCGTGGTTAGGAAACACCATTTAGCGGTCCTTTAATTTTACACTTGGCTTCATGTTTAGGTGCCAGAGGATTGTGGGAGGTCATACGGCTGCTCAACAAAGCATCAAAAAAAAAAAAAAAGTGTCAGAACGTATCACTAATGGAACCTAACGTTCTGAAGTCAAACGTGTGTTTCTCAGTTGTGTTCAGTTAACATTTGTTTTCAAAAACATGTCAGTATTGTTTTAATTTTGACACCAAGTCCCTAATCAAATTAGGTGAATTAATCTGATACAGTGGACAGAAGTTTTACAGCCGCATTTGGAATGACCAGCTGTATGCAGAACCCTTGGGTTGTCTTTAAAATGCTCCTGAGAAATGCGCGAGCCAGATATGACCTGAATTTCCAGTAGGCGATTTTTATTTCCGGTGGGATCACATCTTTGATTTATCAATTCGAAATCACTTCAGCTTTCCTGCCAGTAAAATCATTGCTACCATCTGCTGGTTGGAAACAAACACTGCAGGTATTTATGAATGCGCATATCCAAGGATTCTCGTCTATGTTCAAAGGCTCTTTAAAAGGGCAAAAAAAAAACAAAAAAAAAACGACGAAAACAAATGCATCGTCATAAAATTGTGGCATTATTAAAATCCTGTGGCATGTTCTATAAAACAGATCAAAAACGCACGTGTCTCAGCCTATTGTTAAGAACAAGAGTTTGGCTCTCATTGTTTTCCATAATGATCCAATCATTAGATCAAAGACCATCTTAAGTGTCTTTTTTGATATGTTTCTGATGTCCAACACCGCCATACATGTATATGGCGGTGTTGGTGTACTACTTTCTTTTAAATGAAGTTTTAGGTACTTGGACTGTTGCCAGTCTCTTTAGCAAGCTTTTGTCTTGCTAAAGAGAAGGTCATATTTAAGATGTACTAAATGTACTAATTAAAGAAATTTAAGAACTAACCTCAGTGAAAATTTAGTCATAAACACTGTAGCATTCATTCCTGCTGGAGTTTCATACTACTCATTAAGCTAACTGTCTTCATACTGTGGCAGCTCAGTGGATGCCAACCGTTGCCAACAGTGCCAGACAATACAGAATTTGTGAGAGCATAAACGTGGAACAACACTTGCTCTGTTCAATGAAGCATATTTTATGAACTCATAACAATATTCCCGGTATTGCTTAAAAGCCACACTCAGTCTTCAAACGTCTTACAAAATGAATTTCCCGGTGATAAAATCTTAAGCTCATTTTAATGTGAGCCTATTCAAAACAAGTTCACGGACAAAACCAAGGCTAACTATGACATGTCACACCAAATTTGTGTCTTGAACAGGTTTTTCCTCCTTGCAAACTTAGAAAGGCCATTCACAAAACAAGCATGAATCGCTCATCGCAGATCTTCAAAAGATGATGAAAACAAAATGTTTGAAGTTTTATTCTCTCTCTCTTTCTCTCTTTCTCTCTTTCTCTCTCTCTCTCTCTCTCTGGGCCACATGCATAAAGGACTCACCCTCATTGTAAATTTCGGACTCTTGGCACCAGCGCTGCTGAATCATGGGTTATTGAACAATGACTGGCTGAGCAAAATTGACAACTAATGAAATAACTTTGAGGGGACATGAGTTGGCGGGGGTATGGGGGTTTAAAACTGGAAGGCAGAGGGGTTCAGGGTGGTATTGCTTCGCCCACACACACACCCCCCCCCCTTTCAGGTTCGCACAGCCAACCTATTGGGATTTGATCAGGAGGCTGTTCTGGATACAGCTGAGTCTTGGCAAAGTTTCCACCCCTGGACTAACTGTATATATTCAGCCCCCTGTGCCTGCACACACAGACTAGCAAACCCTGCAGCTGGTAAGATTACAGCGTTTCTCTTGTACACACTCTCTCGCGCTTTGTTTGATTGGTATGTTTCGATATACTCCATTTTCTTTTTTGTCTTGATTAGGTTTTGTGTGCGATTGCGTTTCATGCTCGTTACAATGTAGCATTATATTCCTGATTTTTTTTGTGTGTGCGTGTGTGTGCGTTTTGTGTTTGTTAGCATAATAAAACAGTATAAATGGTTATTTTAAATATGCATTTGTTACATTAACAGTTGTTCATTCTTTTTATGTGTAATTCACATTTTAAATGCTGCAGAATTGGTGTTCGATTGTGAGTTCATTTCAACGAAGGGGAATTATTAAAATGGTATCTCTATGTTCAGGCTTGTCACACCCCCCACCCCATTCCAGATCACTATGGCAACTGATCACCAGAACCCTGCAACCAAGCAACAACAGTCCGGTGCCAGTGCTTTCAAGGTGCACAAAGCCACGTACACCAAGAGTCCCCAGTCACAGATGAAATATGGATTGTTGTTTTTTTCACGATATCAGCGATCACTGTTTGATCCTCTTTTTTTCTGACATCTGACCCTTCCCCTCTCTCCATTGTTTTTATTTTTTTTCCCCCCAGTTGGTCATCTTCGAACAAGAAAATTTCCAAGGTCGCTGCCATGAGCTGACTGGGCCCAGTAATAACCTCCAAGAGGCGGGCGTGGAAAAAGTGGGCTCAATACTGGTGCTATGCGGACCGTAAGTGCCACAGAGAAAGAAAGAGAGAGAGATAGAGAGAGAGAGAGAGAGAGAGAGAGAGCGAGAGAGACTGAATTGGTTTTGTTCTGTGTGTGTGTGTGTGTGTGTGTGTGTGTGCAGATGGGTGGCATACGAACAGCCAGAGTGTAAGGGTGAGCAGTTTGTGTTTGAGAAGGGCGAGTATCCTCGGTGGGACTCCTGGACCAACAGCCGACGAAGCGACTGCATCTTTTCCTTCCGCCCCATCAAAGTGGTAATGACCCCCAAGAGAGGTTCTCCATCTACTCCACTATGACTCACAAACCACATCCCCAAATTCTCAATATAGAAAGATTACAGAGGTGTGTTGGTCTCACTTCCTCTCTCTGTTTTTGTTACTCTGTGAGACTCATTCTGTGTGACTTTCGGCTACTACAGGACAGCCAGGAACACAAGATTGTGTTGTATGAGAGCCCAAGCTTTACAGGGAAGAAGATCGAGATCATAGACGATGACGTGCCAAGTTTCCACGCGCATGGATACCAAGAGAAAGTCTCTTCAGTTCGTGTGCAGAGTGGCACGTAAGTAAAAATCAACAGACGCCGACATTTAACCACCTTCCACCACACACCGATGTTTAACCACCTTCTACCACACACAGATGTTTAACCACCTTCTACCACACACAGATGTTTAACCACCTTCTACCACACACCAATGTTTAACCACCTTCTACCAAACATCAGCGCTCTACACAACTGGTATAATGCTGGATCGGTTTTAAACTGCCATCACAAAGAGACTCAGTCATATCTTGAGATATTTCATCTAAAGTCACCATCAGACAGTACATAGGTAATACATTAAAACAGCATTTGTTGTACATATAAAAGTCTTAACAACACATCGCTATTATCCGGCTGACGTGTTAGAACAGCAGATGGATCTGCCTCTATCTTTTCTCTTGTAATTACTCTCTGGTATTTACTGACAAAGCTTGTTTCGGTGCTTAACCATCATCACTCTCCTCTCCTCTCCTCTCCTCTCCTCTCCACTGCTGTAGGTGGGTGGGTTATCAGTACCCAGGGTACAGAGGCTTCCAGTACCTATTTGAAAAAGGAGAATATAAAGAGTGCACCGAGTTTGGAGCCGAAGCCCCTCAGATTCAGTCCGTGAGACGCATTCGTGACATGCAGTGGCACCAGAGGGGGACTTTCCACCCCTCTAATTAGACGTCAAATTATGCATCATGTCTCTTCAAGCCCTTCTATGAAGCCCTACCTACTACCCCCCCATCCCCCACCCCCCCTGCCCGCCCTCTCCCTTTAACCCTTTACATGCTGATTTCCATTTTTGTGTCTTTGACACTGTTCGCCACTGCGGATGAATTTAAGAAAAAATAAATAAATGATTTTGCTTTATGATTTAACTCGAGTGGTCTTTTTATACTTTTTTTCAGACAAAATAATATTTGAGCTCAAGGAAAATATCAGAAAACACACAGATGTTAACAAAAACAATTTTAAATGTATATGAAACACACACAAAAAAGTTATCAGCTAAACAAGTTATCCATAAATGAAAATACAAGAGCACTATTGTGGATCTGTTCAGAAACATAGTACTTTCTGAGATATGTCAATTCTCTTTAAAGCTGTCATGTCATGGCCTGTTACAATTGTGCTTTTGACTGTGACTGAAAAAAAAAATGTAATCTGTATTTCATCTCCCCAAATTTTTCATACGATATGTTTTTTTTGCTGCATATTTTGGGGGGTTTTCTTCCTCTGTTGTCAGCATTTTGTTTTCTCAATTTGTTTGGGAAAACTCGTGCCTTGTTTTTCAACCAACCCCATATAGTTAGAACCCAGGAATCACCAGAGACTGCCAAACTGACTGTGGTAGCACTCTAATTGAGCACATTTGCAGAGGAACTTAAATAATGAATCCAAACAACTCACTATGAGACCAACACTGAATAATATATCAAACGAATAAAACATACCGCTGAAACAGAGGGGGAAAAAGTGTAAACAGCTGCATAGAATGGGTTACAAAACTCCAAAAACCCAAGAGCAAACTCACAAAGCGATCAAGAACTGACTCGCTGCTAACAAAGCTCATTCAAAACTGAGCACAGACTGAAACGTTCGGGGAGTTTAAATAAGGAACGCAAGAAGACACAGATGAAACCACTGACACAATGAAGAGGCGGGCAGTTGAACACAAGCAGGGGATGATGGGTTCTGATTGCTTGGAAATTTCTGGAATGAGGGTGAGGGGTCTTGAGGGGATCAGCGAGTCTCCACTGCAGCCCTCTAGTGGACATCCTGAGAATTACCTCAAGTTGTTACACCTGCTATTATATTCATAAAGGGATTATCCATTTTACATAAGTAACCGTGTAAGAAAAATGCTCTTACTGAGCAAACTGCATATTCATCAGTTGTAGTGCAGTTAAATATGGCTCATGAGAAGCTTTTTACGTGTTACATGAGCTGATACATGTGTTACATGTGTTTGTCAATATGACACAAAAAATGCAAGTTGTGCACCTTGCATTAGTTATAACAGAATAAAACATCTCACATTCCTGGGTACACAGTGGATCACTTAAGGTTGCTGTCTTTCTGCGTTTGGCTTATGTCAGACCGTCAGATCATTATCTGTGGTTTGGTCTTAGACAGATATCCTCCCGGATTTAAAGATAACAGTGGTGCCTCCAATGTTCCCATAGATCTAAATCCAGAGCTTGTGCAGGAATTTTCAGGAACTTTGTGTTCAGCCTCTGAGGCCAGTGGATCAGACTCCAGCGATTTTGACCCTGACGGAAAAGGGGAATTGGATCTGTTTCTTTCATACTCTGTAGAGGAGAGAGAGAAAAAAAGCATTAAACTTTTTTATATATATAAATAAGAATGATGATTTCAAGATGAAGCCAAGTTCATTTCTTTCAGCTGTCATGACTCACGCCAGTGTATATTTTCCAGCAAATACACTTTACTTGCCGACATCTTTTAAATCTCACTCCCTCACTCATTGCGTGAGTGTTGAAAACGAATGATTATTTACTTCACTCTGAATTAACGGCCTCACTGCGTGGCAAAATGCCAATACTTTCCTGACAGCGTCTTCAAATCCCTGTTTCCGTATTTTCTCTTTCTCAGTATCAGCAACGGTCTCAGTCGCTGCTCATCCCCAGTTCCTCTCTCTCCTTCTGTATCCTTTGCTTCGTCATTTTAACCTTTATCGTTTTGCTCCTTATCGGCAATGCAAGTTTAAAAAATGACCACCTTCGTTCCTTATTTAACCCCCTCTACTTTGTTCAGCAGCTCTGTGACCTCAGCTGCATATCTCATTGCATTTTTTTTCATTACATGGTAATCGTTTCCATATCTGTTAGCTAGCTTCACTCACAATGCGTTGCTCGATCGTTACTCCACGTAGAAAAAAAAGCCTCTTCTTACCAACTAGCTGAACACGACTGACTGAACTGCTTTCGTGTTCACACACATGAATGATATATATATATATATATTTTTTTTTTTTGGAGATACTGTATTAATCCCCGAAGGGGAAATTCGGACTCTGTGTTTTACTCATCCAAGCAGCGAACTCTGCATTTGACCCATCTGAGCAGTGAACACACACACTAGGAGCAGTGAGCACACACATACAAGAAGCAGCAGGCAGCCGTGCCACAGGCTGCAGCACCCAGGGAGCGGTTGGGGGTTAAGTGCCCTGCTCAAGGGCATTGCAGCTGTGGATGTTTCCCTGCCAGTCCCTGGAATCGAACCGGCTAACTTTTGGTCACAAGCTGATGTGTCTATTGGCCTAACCAGCGGTATCCTGGTGGGGGGTCCTGGTGGATAGTGTATTTAATAATTATTTTTGCACAATCTCTTCTTTGGCCGTTGGATCTGACAAGCCTGGAATCTTAATCACAGTGATCTGCCTCCCTGCTATCTCTCCCTCTCTCCTCAATTAGAGTCTTCTTTGCCCAGTATGCTGTTTCAGACGGAACTCTTCCCAGCATAGCTTCGTCCAATCAGCATCATTCGCAGATCATAATATGTTTGACAGAATTCATTATAATTTCCATAGATTTATCAGTAAGAGAAAAAAAAAAGCTTTGCAGGCTCTATCAACGTAGTGAGCACTGCAATGGTGCATTGAATGTGACATACCTTAACATGACAGAAGTATCTAAAACTCAGATGATTTCTTACCAAGCAGCAATCTATGAACCTTTCTCCTTTCCTGTAGTGTCATCCATCCCAGATTTGCTCCTTCTTCATATTCCTTCCTCTTGTTTTCCACTTGCTGTAAGATCATTCTGTCCATCGTAAAAAGGGAACCACTTTCAGCTGCTACCATCTCATCCATCATCTCCAGGAGCTCAGTAACCTTGAAGCCGTTATCCCTGTTATCATTGTCAAGAACATGATATCTGTTCCTACATTTCTCGATAAGCCACTGAAGAGCATTTCCTACACCCTGGATGTGCTGTTCGATAGCTGTATCTTCCGGTCACTCTCTATTAGACAACAGGACTATAGTGTTACTCCAGACTGTCTCTCAGCGGGGAGTTCTAAGTGTTCCTTGGTTGCTTTTCTGTTTGATTTCAGTAAATGAGCCATCCGTACGCATGACCAAGTGCACAGCGTGAGGTCCCAGGGGACATGTGGACACACTGAGAAGAACGACATCCTGAAGGAAGACAGCTGCGTCCTTCACAAAACAGCTGTTCCACCAGCCTGGAGCTTCAACCGAGGTGATCTACCTGTCTCCTCATGTTCAGACTAAAATCATCTCGGCCCAGGATGGTGTTTCCTGTTGAGCTCTTCCCTGTAGATCTGTGTCCCATCAGATCACCCTCAGCACTGAGACACATCACCTGTGAAAGGAGATAAAATAAGCTATTTCAAGTTCTTTCAGTGCTTGTGAGATACTTTAAGATTATTGCCAGGAATTGCAATAAAAGCAGATTTTGGAGTGAATCCGAACCTATCTAAGGAAGGATACAGGAAGTATCTGTATAGTTCTTTATTCCTAAATACTTCACCTCAAAGGCTTTTATTCAAAAGTCTAAAAATACAAGCAAAATGTCACAATTTTGAGTGTTTAGGATCAATTTGTCCCTCTGAGGTGTTCTACCTCGATGTTGTAGATTACCTCTGCATTTAAATTTTATACCATTATACCATACCAATTATATACGAGGCTGATTGAAACCATTTCAGAACAGAGACTGATGTAAGTAAGGCTATGGTGAAGGAAGGAAAATGTTGTCTCTGACTTAAGTTGTTGAGGAAAATGCACAAGTAGCATTCAAAACATGCGAACTATGTTGGCAACAGAAATGTTCTATTTATATACTCTAAAAAAATAGAATAGCCAAATGGGTAAAAAAAAAGAAAATCTTATTTATATGCAAATGGTAATCATCATACTAAGCACTGCTATTCATTGCCTGGTGAGACAGACTTCAACTTACCCAGAGATCCAAGGGTCTCTCTCTGTTTCTGCATATTGATCTTTCTGTCCTTCACTCTCTCCTCCTTCAGCTGTCTTCTTTGTTCTGCTATTTTTTGCAATGGTCCTTTTCAAAACATGACACCACTGTTTTCCACCACTATCCTGTCAATCTTCACCAGCTGCTCTGAAACTTGGTTCCAGAGATTCACACCCAGAAGTTCTCATCATGGTCATCTTTCCCATATCTTTCCAGAAAGTCTGCCCTTTTGTGCATTGTCCGAAATTTCCTAAGCTTGAAAAATGTTGCAATCTAAGAATGGTATGGAGGTCAGTGAGAGTTTTTCTCTGCGAGTTATCCTGTTTTCAATCTCTGCACAGATCAGAACATGTTTAATTTTGTTAACTTCTTTTTTCTCATAGTAATAACTCACTCACTCCCTCACTCACTTTCAAAGCCACTTATCCTAATTAGGGTCGCGGGGATGCACCATGGACAGGTTGCCAATCCATCATAGGGCAGACACACACACATTCATACATTCATACTTAGGGGAAATTTGGGGCAATTTAGTTTCTCCAATTCATCTAAACTGTCTTTGGACTGTGGGAGGAAACCTGAGCTACTGGAGGAAACCATGCAGACACAGGGAGAACATGCAAACTCCATACAGAAAGGTTCACACAGAGTCTGACCTGGCACCTTCTTCCTGTGAGGCGACAGCGTTCCCCACTGCACCACCGTGCTGCCCACCCAGAATAACAATAACAAGTTCTCGAAATGTTTACCATTTGTTCTTTCCCAGTCCTGAGTGATATGAATAATGTCAGCAGTGATTCGTAAGCTGAGAATGTTGGGATAAAGTCAGAGACTGATAATAAGGCAGTTAAACATAACTATTAATTTGTAAAATTTAATTAAGACAACGGCTAAATAGATGCGTGTGCTCCAAAAAACAGAATTGTAACATTATGTATATGACACTATATGAAAACACCGAGAGGATCCCATCGCTAGACTGAGGATTCTGTGTTAATTCCCCTTTTGGTCACACCTGAGGCTTTTCCTTCTTTGTTTCCCTTCTATGTTCGAGTCGTTTCCTTCTGATTTTTGCATTTGAAAGATTGTGTCAGTCTCTGACACTGGACTCAGGTCAGGTCTTGTCTTAAACAGCTGTAACTTGTTGATCCCTTTGGTAGCCAAGTTTCTCAAAGATCCAATGCCAGAGCTGACGGATGAAACCACTGACATCAGTGATGTATAAAAATTGCTGGAACCAGTCAGGGAGGTTTCAGATCCATAATCAGAACCTGAATCAGAAGTGTTGCCTCCACCAGCTGTGGAAAAAAAAAAATTCACACTCACTCAGATACAACTCTATTCATATGACTGGTTCAGTGAGAACCAGTGTATCAAGGTTGCTTCACTGACTAATGACAAATCAGAGATCCTACACTTTCCATGAAATTGAATCACATGGTGAACTCCATATTGTGTTCAGTGTGGCAAATGGACTGAGATCTAAATCATAACAGGTTTTGTATTTCGAAATGTGGTTATGCAATGAAAATACCCTTTGGTCTCTTGGTAGCTATGACGTTTATCAAAATGCAAAACAAGAAAAGGCCAATCCTACATCTGAATGCCAACGAAGGATGAAAATAATCACCACAAAACTCACAGTTTAGAGGAGTGGGCATACTGCCAGCTTTCTGAATGTGTATATCCAAATTTGCCAGGGACAAATGTTCTTTCTCCTTCAAATTCCCATGCGTCTCTGCACTCTGCATACTGACTATGATGTCGACTGGAGCCTGTTCGGTCTTTGCGTTTTGTTCTTGCACCATCATCATCACTTTCTTTTTCTCCTTTTTCAGTTTTCTTTCCAATCTGTCTGGCGCAGGCCGAAGAAAAAGATTTCCGGGTGATCTGTAATACACACCATTGTTTCCCACCAACATCTCCTCTATTTTCTCAAACAGCTCTGCAACCATGAAGCCACGATCTCCACGTTCATTGTTAAGGACGTGATATCTGTTTTGACATGTCTCGACAATCCACTGAAGAGCCTCTCCTTCGCTCTCAATGTGTTGTTCGATAGTTGTCTCTCCTAGACTATCTCCACAGGTGAACAACACTATAGTGTGGCTCCAGACACGTTCTCCAAGAAGCTCCATGTGTTCTTCTACCGTTCTTCTGTGCTTCTCTGTGAACGAAGTGTCTGCCTGTATGACCAGCAACAGACTGTGAGGTCCCAGATGGCACAGAGATAAACTGTGAATTATTTCTGTTTTGTCCGATTCAGGTGTCAGCTCCGCGGGGCGAGATCTCAGCCAGCCTGGTGCTTCGATCAAAGTAATCTGCTTCCCTGCGGCCTCCCCTTGTCTCTTCACGCACCCACCAGTTCCGCGTAAGTCAAACTCCTGTCCGGCTAGGATAGTGTTTCCTGAAGAGCTCTTTCCAGCATATCTACAGCCCAGCAAAATCATCCTCAGTTCCGAGAAACAGTGCGTATCATCTATAAGGCAAAAACAACAACAACAACAACAAAAAAAGTTATTAACACACAAAACTTAGCAACAAAATTGAGTTACTCAGTACACTCTAAGTATATCAGTTACCCTCTCACCCATTAGTGATCTAAGAGTCTTTCTCTTGTCCTGAACTTTCATTAGAAGCTGTTTGGCTCTTTCATTGTCAGTCTTCTGTCTTTCAGTCGCAGTCTCTAAGAACACAGGGTCTATGTTGTAATGATTTCCACCGTTCCCTGACACCATCTCATCAATCTTCTCCAGGAGTTCTGTAACCTGGGACACATTTTCCCAGCTGTTATTGTCTAGAACATGATATCTGTTCCCACATTTCTCGATAAGCCACTGAAGAGCATTTCCTTCACTCTGGATGTGCTGTTCAATAGCTGTATCTCCCAGCCAGTCTCCGCAGGTGAACAGGACCATAGTATGACCCCAGACTCTCTCACCAAGAAGTTCCACATGTTCTTCGATTGCTCCTCTGTTTATTTCGATGAACGAGCCATCCACACGAATGACCAAGAGAAGAGCATGAGGACCAGGAGGACATACGGACATACTGAGCAGAATTTCTAGTTTGGTTCGCTCAGGTGTGTCCTTCACAAGGTAATTGTTCCACCAGCCTGGAGCCTCAACCACAGTAACTTCTCTGCCTGCTGCTTCTCCCTGTTTCTTCACACACCCAGCAGTTCTTCTTAGCTCATATTTCTCTCTGCTGAAAATTGTGTTCCCTGCTGAAGTCTTTCCCGCATGTCTGTGCCCCAGGAGTATAATCCTTAGCTGTGGAGTGGACGGTATACCTGTCGGAAAGCCTGTTTCAAAAGAAAAAAAGTTAAATCTACTTCTGTCACTATTGATCTGAAATCTTTTAGGAAGTCTAGGTGGAGTAGATGAACAAGATCATAACAACAGTGCAAAGTTCGACTAAAATAGCATAAAAAAAAAAATTTTCTTATTGGCGGAATCTGAGGAGGACATGTAAATACTCTTAGGAGGTCATTTTGAATTAATGAAATAATATTTTAAAAAGTTCAGAATAAAAAAAAAGATTAAAAGTTGTTTCATTTATAAATAAACTATGTTAGAAATCACATACAAAAGGGAATGTATGTCTCTGAAGTTTGTATAAGAGAAGATAATTATAAACACTATGTGAAAATAAGCAACAGGTGGAAACTCATAATTAGTTGCTGAATGCTGAAACTGAAAAATATCCCAAATATTTATTCATTGAAAATTTAGTGTGTCTCTAGAGACTGATTTGGTTATTAGAAAAAAATAAAAGTTGGTGGAGGAGAGATAATCATACCCATTTTATATAGCAGGGTTTCTCTCTGCCTACAAACTCTTTTGATCCTCTCGTTTGCTTCCTTTTCATCCATCCTTCTTCTTCTTTCTACTGCATATAATAAACTTTTCTCCATTTCAAAATGGCCACCACCGTGTTCTCTCACCATTTCCTCAATCTTCTCCAACAATGTAACAACCTGAGCACCCTTGTCCATTGTCTTATTGTTAAAGACATGATATCTATTTCCACATTTCTCAACAAGCCACTGGAGAGCACCCATTTGGTTCTTGATGTGCTGCTCGATAGATGTTTCTCCAAGACAGTCCCCAAAGGAAAAGAGAACCATTGTGTGTCTCCAGACCGTCTCACCAAAAAACCCCAAACGTTCCTCGACTGCTCTTCTGTTCGTTTCGGTGAACGATGAATCCACACGTAGTACAATCAGTACAGCATGCGGCCCAGGAGGACACAGGGACGTGCTGAGTATAATTTCCTGTTTATTCAGCTCCGGGGTGTCTTTAACAAGGTAGTTCTTCCACCAACCTGGAGCTTCCACCACTGTGATGTGCCTCCCCGCGACTTCTCCCTGTCTCCTCACACACTGAGCAGTAGTGGAGCTGAATTCATCTCTGCCCAAAATTGCGTTTCCCACTGAACTCTTTCCTGCAGCTTTATTCCCTAACAGCAGAAGTCTTAGCTCTGAGAGACACATGCTACCTGTACAGGAAGGTAAAATATTGTCATTATTATTTCTATAGACGCTTCTTACCAGAATTGGTGTCAAATGCATTTTATTCTCAGTCTGTTAAATGTATGGTGATATAGAATTTTATTACTCATCAGCAGTTATCATTTAAACACACAGAAACTCATTCTGACTGGGATTAGATGGTATACGGTGCCTTGCAAAAGTATTCACACCCCTTGAAAGTTATCAGAATTGCCTGGATTGCAAATTATAGTTTTATATAGTTTTTTATAGATATTTTTCCAGGCAGTATTTTTTTTATTGCAAACTTATTTTCTCTAACATTAAGTTGTCAGAGCCAAAACAAGCTATTTGTTTGCAGACATTTTAAAGAAAAAGAAACCATGATATATAGTGCCTGTGTAAGCAATCGAACCCCTGAGCTCTGGAAATTCCAAGGTTATACAGATGTATATCTACTCCTGAACAAGGACATAATTGTCTCCTAATCAGAAATAATAGGTTTCTTTTGGTGAATCATTTACATTTTGTAGATTTTAAAAAAAAGCAGCTGTTTTAAGGATCATTGTTGAGGTTGTAAACCTGAAAGAAAGGTAGAACATAATAGACATAAGAGATAAGGTCATAATAATGCATTAATTAGAACAAGAAGAAGAAGAAGAAGTACTTTATTTGTCACACACACACACACACACACTGAGCAGTCAAATGCATTTAACCCTTACTAACACCACTGAGCACACACACACTAGAGCAGTGAACAAGTCACGCTATGAGCTAGGAGCAGTGGGCAGCAAACAACCTGGAGACCAACTCCAGGTCTTTTTGCCAAGTGTCAAGTTTCATGTTTCAAGTTTCAAGTTTATTTAGAGCCCAATATCACTGTTTACAGTCTCAAAGGGCTTTACAGGCCACAACAGTCAAATCAAGACAGGACGGCACCCCCTGACTTAATTCTCATGGTAGGCAAGAAAAAACTGCTCAAAAACCCAAAAGGGAAATGGGAAAATGGGAGAAATCTTGAGAAGGACCACAGAGAGAGGAGACCCCTCCTTGGCCAAACAGGTGTGCAATAGGTGCCGACCACGTGGGCAGTTACAATTGAAAGTAAATTGGAGCATGAACAAAGGGGATGGCGATGCTGACAGGAGGCTGACAGGGGGATGAAAGATGATAACACCAGGACGGATCAGTCCACAGGGCGGGAGGAGTCAGGATCACTGATATCTCAGGAGTAGCATTTGTGGTGAGTAGCATGTGTGGCTCGACAGAGAGAGAGAGAGACAAAGAGAGAGAGAGAGAGAGACACATTGTTAGATGTTCAGTTCCACATAGGCCTAATGGTTAAGGGAAAATATACATCGTGTGCTGAGTGCAGGCAGAGACTCCAGCAAGACAAGCTATTACAGCATAGTTAAAAGGGAGAGCTAGAAGGTAATACGGACATGATGGCACTCTGGGACACAATGCGGCCACCCACTCCACCGTCAACAAACCTGAGTGAACATGTTAGAGTCGGTCTTTTACTGCCACACCTGATGAAAGAGCCATCCAGAGTAACTATGTGATTGGAAAGCTTACTCCTAGCCGCATGCGATCCTAGTACAAGTACTTCTGTTTTTTCAGAGTTAAGTGAGAGGAAGTTAGTAAGCATCCAGTGCCTAATATCCTTTAGACATTCCTCAGTTTTGTTAAGCTGGTGTCTCTCGTCTGGCTTCGCTGAGACATACAACTGTGTGTCATCAGCATAGCAGTGGAAGCTTGTGCCTTGGTCATTAGTACTTACTGACAGGAGTACTAATCCTAGTGTGCATATGTTTGTGGTGGGAGGAAACCGGAACGCAAACATGGGGAGAACATGCAAACTCCACACAGAAAGAACCTGGGACAGCCAGGATTCAAACCCAGGGCTTTCTTCCTGCGAGGCAACGGTGCTAACCACTGAGCCACTGTGAAGCCCAAGTAGGAGAAAAGCGCAGAGTGAAATCAACAATCAGAAAGAAGAAGCTGCATCACACCACTCACTCAGGCACTGCTGAGACAAGGCTGTCCCTCAAATCTGTAGCCTTCTAAGGGATGCCATAGAGCAGGGGTGTCAAAATCCGGTCCTGGAGGGTCGGGGTCCTGCTGGGTCGGGGTCCTGCTGATTTTTGTTTTCACCTCTTAGTTACCTGTTGATTTTCACCTTGAAAACAGGTGTGGACACTCTTCAGCCAATCAGAGATTCTATTTAGTTGGTCTACAAGAAAAACAGCAGGACCATGGCCCTCCAGGACTGGATTTTGACACCTGTGCCATAGAGGGACCAACAATTGCTTTCAGAGGTCAGTGGCTGAAAGTGAAGGAAAGGTGCAGCAGTACACAATATCAAGAGCACTGCATAAGAAGTCTTTACTCAAAAAGAATGGAGTTTGCCAGAAAGCGTGTAAATGTCCCAGCCGAGATGTTCTGGGAAAATGTTCTGTGGTCAGACCAAGATAAAGCTTTTTTGGCCTAAAAATTCATTGGTGCTACGTGTGATGCAAACCTAACACTGCCCACGCTGCAAGGAACACCGTCCCAAAGTGATGTATGGTGGTGGAAGTATCAGACTGTGGAGATACTTTTCATCAGCAGGGATGGGGCATCTGAGGGAAAGAATGAAAGAAACTGAAGAAGAAAATAAAGGGAGCAAAATACAGTAAAATACTGCAAGAGAACCTGCTTCAGTCTACTAAGAAACTGAAGCTTGGGAGAAAGTTTCTCTTTCAGTCCAAAGCCCAAGCAACATTGTAGTGGCTCAGATACAAAAAAGTGAATGTCCTAAGGTGGCCTGGTCAAAACCCTAACCTGAATCCCATTGAGAATCTGTGGTCCCGTTTGCACGTTGCATGCATTAAGATCCGATTTTTGTGACCCGATCACAAGTGGACAGCTCTAAGTATGTCTGTTTACACCTGGCTTTAGAATCCATGTCCTGAGATCGGAACTCACTTCCCCCTCTATATGCAAATAAACACGTAAATCATTTCCAACACATTACCGCTTTCACTGAATTTCAGTTCTGCTTTTTTTTTTTGATTGGAGATACTGTTTGTGGAATTTGAGATGTCAGCCAAATTTGGTGATCACTGATCGCTGTTTTGGGACATTAAGGCACGTTAAGCTATTTCCTTATACTGGGCGTCAACGGAGAGGAAAACGCTTAACGTAAGATAACGACCATACTCCTCATACTCCACTTTCAATTTTGATTTTTTTTGACAGGAGGAGGCGTTTCTGACAAGAGATGAAATTTGGTGATCATTGATCACAGTTTTGGAACGTTGCCATGTTTTGGAACATAGCCACTAAGCTTTTTCACGTTAAACATTGTTGTCTTTAATCGGCAGGAGGCATCAATGCATTTCCCATGCTTAGTCTGTTGGAAGATAA
Organism: Chanos chanos; assembly: GCF_902362185.1. NCBI lineage: Eukaryota > Metazoa > Chordata > Actinopteri > Gonorynchiformes > Chanidae > Chanos > Chanos chanos. The sequence goes on along the minus strand of NC_044495.1, from coordinate 56,887,514 downwards.
AAGAAGTAGACAAAGAAGAAATTAAAACAATATCCATTTTGGCTGTTTTTGTTGCCTGTTGTCACACTTTAATATGACGCCGCTGGCTAGTGCATGTGTACATACGCAAACGAGTTCGTACTTCCACGTAAGCAGAGGATGTGAGTTGAGTAGGCAGTCATTCAATGTGGTCGAGTTCGCATTGGCGTTTACACTGCCATGAGAATGTGGTCATATCCGGCCCAAACCACCTCCGAATGTGGTCTGAGTGATCGGATCTCGATTCAACCTCAATGCACATCGGATGTGTTTACACCTGTACTTTTGAGCTGTCTACTTGTGATCGGATCGGATCTCAATGCAAGGTGTAAACAGGGCCTGTGGCCCTGTTTGAAAATTGTGGACCACTAGCATCATCCAACCAACATGAACAGCCTGGTGATTTACTAAGATGAGTGGGAAAATAATAACTATTGAATGGTGTGCAAAGCTGGTATACACTCACCCCAAAAGACTTCAAGCTGTTATTGGAGGATTTGAATACTGTGAGGGTTGAATACTTCTGCAAGCCGCATATTTTTCTTTTCCTTTAAAATATCTGCAAATAAGTAGCTTATTCTGGCTCTAACAGTTTATTGTTACAACATATGTGTCACAATAAAAATACTGTTCGGAAAAATATGTTTAAGTTTAATTTGTAATACCGACAATGTTGATAACTTCGTGGGGTTTGAATACTTTTTCAAGACATTCTATGTAAAAGATGTTCACCTGGCATAATAATTTTCGACTAGAGTTTGGCGACGTTTCTGCACCTTCAGTTTAGGCTGCATTCAACATGCTCTCTAACTACACTGTTCTCTTGGTTACATGAGTGCAGAGTAAATGTACCCCATGGTGCTATATATGTGCCTATTAGAAAGTGCTTGTCTGTGAGCTTGCTGTAACGTCAGTTAAGAGGAACCCTCTCCTCCCAGAAAAACAAGTCTTTTAACTTTTTTTGCTTGATGTTAAATTGGTCAAATAAAGATTAAGTTCATAAAGAATTTTTCTACCTGGAAAATGTTCATCAAATCGGAAGAAAATGTTCTTTAGACAGCAGAGATCAAACTCAGTGATAAACAATCCGAGAGAACTGAAAAATTCCAATGACTCTAAACACAATAACCACAGTAATTTAATCATTAAATGCTGAGGTGAAACCTGTCAGGCTTTCCTCTCTGGATCAGAGAACATAGTGCAGGTAACTGTGTACTATGCAAAATAATGAGTGGAAAATAATGCATATTGGTGTTAAATTACTGTACCTGCTTCCTGGTTGTACATTCTGTTCTGCGTTTCACACAGTTTTCTCGGCCTGTCACATGGATGCCAAATTTGTTTTGTTTTTTTGTTTGTTTTTTGTCTCGGGTAGTGTCTGAAGTTGATTATTGTATCTGCTAATCTGCTGTACGGGAGGACTAATGCTTTTCTGCTTTTACCTGGGTTTTTTTTTTCAGCATTCCTTTAAGATGTAGTTCACGTTTCTCTCTTAAAAGAGAAATGCTCCAAAAGCGAAGTTTAAGTGTCATGCATCTGACACGCCCAGATACAGTGACTCTCTGAAGCTGCCCTTTAATTTTTCTCCATGGTCCTGGTGCACGCCTATTTATGTCCTAACATTTGTGCTTACAACACATGACATGGTGTTGGATTTAGTGTGCTGTCACAACAAATGCAAAGTAACTGTTATTTATTGGTATAGTTGATATCTTTTACAACCACAGTTGTAGGAACATATAAAATTTGGGGCTGCACACACACACACACACACACACACACAGACAGATTCCTCTCTAGTGTAGCATTTCCTTACGAAAAGGAATCTGTCAGAACTAAGCATATTACAAAGATAAATCAGTTTGTGTTTTGGAAAGGAGGATTTTAGCAGTGTATTTAGATTGGGGTTAGAGAGATTGGAGGGAAAGCGTGGAAAATATTTAAGCATTAAGACTGCCTGGATGTATACTCTGCCTAATCAAGTCTTAAGCTGCAATTATAAGTGTCCTTTTAAGTTGAACAGTGAAAAATAACAAAGAGGAAGTTATGCGAGAATGCGATGGTTGAGTGTGTGCAGGAATGTGCCTGCAAGCCCGAACGAAAAAGTATTATCGATCAGTTGTAACTTCTATATAATCAAGAGTATCGGTCACTGCTTGAACTGTCTGTAACCTTGGGTGAAAATATCTTAGATTAGACAAGTGAAACCGTCAAAGGGATGTCAGGCTGTGACCATCCGTCACAGTCTAAGGTTTTGTCTGTATTAAAGATAAAATTATAGACAAAGGGAAGTTGTGAGAGAGTGTTTGGGGACATGTTGCATTGAAGATCGGGGGCTGGACGGACTGGTCCCACTCCCACATCGCACCACCTCTGAAGTTATTCACGTCACTATATAAATACTCTGTCATTCTCTCCCTTCAGAGAGACCGTGCTCGCAATTGACTAAAATGCGCTCTCCCATGATCATGCTATAGTAATAAAAGTAAATGATTCATCACATCTGAAGTTTGTTGTCTCGGAGACTCAGCAACCATAAGGAGACTCCTGATTTCGCTTGCAAAAGCGACAAACCAGATTGGCCCTAAGTTCCTCGATATCACAGAAGGTTCTGGGAGAAGCTGTGAGAAGCTGGCAGAGAACTGATGTCAGCTAGACATTAGAAAAAGTTCTGGAAAGATTAATAAACTGTGCTATATCGAGGTTCTATGATTGCTAGATCCAGGTTCTTAGAGCTGTTACATCTTAGGAAGCCTTTGAAAACAAGTCTTCCAAAACCTGCTTTGATTAATGAGATTCTTATAATTAGCTTTATATTCATTGCTCCAATCCAGTGAGAGTGTTCTCTGTTGGAATGTGGAATTTTATCAAGATCTGTTGTTGCCAGCTACTTTACTTTTTGACTTGTTGGATTAATAATTGATGTGTAGTTCCTGTGTGGTTAATATTTCAACGTACTTTTTATCTGTGAAGTACACGTGAGCTGTCCATCCTACCGCAATTGCTCAAACATCTGAGGGACTTGCATCTTGGAGTTCTTTTGAATTTTTTTGTATAAACCATTATAACCAATAAATTATATAAACCATTCTTTAAAGCAAAAAAGAAACATCGTAATGAAATTATAATACATTTTTATTAAGAATTTACAGTTTTTGAACACTGGCTTTACAACACAGTGCAATATACATCTTTCTTTACGGTCAAACTAAAAAAAAAAAAAAGAAATTCAATAATCAAGAGACATAACCTTTAAATGGTCAAAAATTTACAGTAAAAAAATCATGGGCATATACAAGAGAGAAGCAGTTTTTTTTTTCAATTATGACTCACACAACACTTAACTTGCATTCCTTCAGCATACAAACATCACGATATCAACGACTTAGGAAACATGCCCACAAAATTAAAACAAAAAGGACAAACTGTTGGTCAGTAAGGTTGTCCATCAAGCTGATTCAAAGTGCTTATTGGAGGAAGTGGACATGGGAGTGGCAACTTGGACCAGCATATTAAGCTGAGCAATACATCTTAGTGACAACCAATGTGCAACAGACTGAATGTTTTTCGTACAGTACAATGACCTTATATCTTCCCTTTACCAGCACACAACCATTACTACCAACAAGCGGATCAAAGATATATCTTATGTATGTCATAAACGGGTCATATTTAGTTTTCGTTTATGACTCTGTAAGGTGGGTCCCATGGAGCTTATGGTAATCCGCTTTAAAGTTTTCTGGGGAAAAAAAAAAAAGTTTAAGAAGCGAGTTCTGTCAAAATAAACATTCTATTTGGTCCATTTTAAACCCAGACAGGAGACAGGGAAATACATTTTCCCTTTCTGTTCATCCTTTGATCCATCTTTTTTTTTTTTCCTCATAACAGTGTGAGAAAGAAAAGTAAGGAGGGGAGAGCCAGTCTGAGTGAAGGGACAATCACTGCTTACGTTTGTATATGTGGTCCATTCATTTGACAGGGAAAGGAAGACAGAGAGAAACAAACATGCAAAAAAAAAAAGGAAAAAAAAGGGAGAGACTGATTGTGAATCTTGCCCACACGCACACACCCAAACATAAAATGCATGCACACAGAACTGTTGTTCCATACCCTAAACATTTCACAAAGGATGAAATGTTTGTGCTAATGGCTAATCACTCACTGGTGCAACTTGTAGGACAAGTAAGTTAAGGAAATTAGGAGGGGTACTCCACACACACACACACACACACACACACACACACACACACAATGCAGCAGCTGAATAACTGATACATAACACTCCCCTGCTCTATCATTTCTCTCTCTCTCTCTCTCTCTCTCTCTCATCCATGAAACCTGCCAACATCTGACATCATCACTGCACCGGGTGCATGAGGTGAGGTGAGCACTGTCACACATGAAGCTGGTCGTCCATTATGAGGAACAAACTGAGAACAAATACAACTGGCCAGCAAAGTCTCAAACTGTGTTACTGTGGAGAAGCAGAAATGCTCTTAGTTACAAAATATGCATATTTTTCTAATGTTTTTTCTGGTTTTAATTTTTTTTTGTTTGTTTGTTTGTTTGATTGCCAGAGACTTTTTTCAATGCAGCAGTAATACAAACATAACAATTCATGATTACAGTAAACATCTTGATTATTACTAATATATTTTCTATACAACCTGTAAAACAGTTAGCTTAGATGTGATTTGTGTACTATTTAATTAAAAAAAAAAAAATCAGAACTGTGTTCAAACAGTGATGTATGCACAACGGTTACCTCCACCATTCCATGAACATGTACAAAAAAGAAAAAAAAAATCTAGAAAAAAAAACAAACAAACAAAGTTTTAAAAAAATATTCAATGTAGTAGCTGGTATATCCAGTTACATGAAGCACTTCCAGGTTACGAGGTGCATGGTCCAGCAGGCTTAATCGTTCCTGAATAACAAAAGAGATATAGTGGGAGAATATTGGTTCCTCCCCTGTTCATTTTCTCCAGCAAACTAGCAGGTAAAGTGGCTCTATGCAAAAATAGGTTCTCAGTCGTGTCAAAGACTGAGAGAGCTGTACTTATAACACAAATACACACGCTCATGTACACATACTTCAGTTTCAACTGTTCTGCTTCTGTTTGTGAGAGGACCCCCAACCCCACCCCCCCCCCACCCCAAAAAGGCACCATGCACATGAACGCGACAACTCAGGCAGAAAAAAGATAACAGAGAAAAACAAACAAACAAATACACAGATAAAACAAAATCAAAACAATGTCATCGGCAGCAGTAGCAGCAGAGTTCACCCCCTCCTCCCGAAACCCCCCCCCCCCCCCCCCCCCCCCCCCCCCCCCCTTTCCGTTAACTCCAGGTCAAAGGTTAAGGCTTCTGTCGTGGGTTTCAGCTACAGATTCTCCATTTTATAAGGCAATCTACGGCAAAACAAAAACAAAAGCATCAAAACAAGTCAGAACAGGCTTCGTTTGAAAGAAATGTTCAAATGTACGATGATAGTTAAATGTAGTACGTGATGCTTCAGTCTTCTCAGCAGAACGATTATTTTTGTTTGATTTAATTTATTTATTATTGACTTGTTTTTACCTCTCTACCCAGGCCTAACTGTCATTGTCATATTGACTCAAGCGTTTCTTTGACTTGAGCTCTTTCAGCCACTGGGGTGAAGACTCTTCCCTAACAAAGAACACACAAAAATATCATTACACACACACACACACAAAAAAAAACCTTCTTTTCAAAACACATGAAATCAAACACAGCATGTAGAAAAATGACGAACCCCTTAAAAAGAATACGCCTTTAGAAAAGTTGGGCAGAAAATCATGGGCAAGCTGACACTCACCCATTCTCTTTGCCGCCAGCAGGGGGCAGCACGCGGGCAGCCCGTGGTAGGAAAGGGGATTTGGGCGACCGAGTGGGTTGTGAGGAAGGGGCGGGGCCATCTGTTTGATTGTCTGTGTCTGACCTCTTCTTCAACTGTGCCTGAGAAAAAAAAAGACAAGAAAAACAAGTTTTGTTTATCTGAGAGGGTGGTGAATGTTTTGTAGCTCACAGTAATTTACAGATTTGCATTTATGCTGTATAACTCCAGAAAGAGGAGCAGAAAAATGACCAGACAAATAAATTGTCTCTTAAGTATCACAAGCAAAAATACAACAAATTCAGCAGAGATGTTGACTTCAGTCTTTCTAATTCCACAGAGTTAATCAAACTACTGAAATGAACTCAACACCAAAAACACCATATTCCTTAAACGCTGCATTTCTCCACAAGGTGGAGGAGTTACAGCCACAGAGTGGGAGGCTGACGGAGGCGTAGGAATTTGAGACCAAGCTGAGGAGTGTCCTCTGACCTTTAGTGCAGAAGGGTCCATGCCCGGGAAGAGCGCCACCCTCTGGGACTGAGAGGCGGAGGAGGAGGTGGGAGTTCTGCTGTCTCCTCCTCTGGTCTTCTCCTCAGAGTCTGAGTCCTCCTCCTGTTTAGAGGAGTTTGCTTTCTCCTCTGTGTGAACCGACACAGTTAGAAAACCGTAACAGAGAGAGGGGTACAGAGAATGAGAGAGAAAAAGAGAGAGAGAGAGATTGTGAAAAGTGCGGTCGACTATTCAACATTCAGGGTCTTTTTCCTTTAAATCCATATTAAAACACAAGCCCGTTTACATAAGGATCACAGGGCAGTAGAGGAATAATGTAAACCTTTTTGGAAATACAAATGAGCAATATTTGTGGTCTTGTTTAATCGTATGCCTGAGGGGACAAACATTTACTGATGTAAAATTACCCGTCGAGTCCCTGTATCGCCACTCTTCGGCGTCACCCCCTGACCCCTCGGGCACCAGCGATAGTGCAGCGCTGTGTCGGGCAGCTCGAGAGGGCGGGGCTCTGCGATTCTTTTTACTTAGCTGTGCCCTAGAACGCAGAACACTGGAATCCAGCAGAGGAGCGGATGTCTACACAGTAAACAAGTGAGAGAGAGAGAGAGAGAGAGGGAGAGACAGTATAAAGTACATCATTAACAATGCATGACTCTAATGGCATGACAATAAAGCCTTAAAAACGTTCACAGCTGCCAACACAGACCTCCAGAAAGGGCAACGATTCGGCCTGCGTCTGCGGGGAGAGGGCGGAGCCATCTGGAGTGTCTGTGGATTGGACTTGCACTGGAGTGTGGGGAGGAGTCGGTTTCCGTGGTGATGGGGTTAGGTTGCCATCCGAGGAAGGGGTGGCAGGTGTTAGACTGAGGAGAAGAGAGCAGGTTAGGAGAACAAGGAAAAGTGCATGCGTGTTTTTAACTGCTAAGTAAAATATGTCACATTAAGCCACTTTGAGGAAAAAAAAAAGGTAAATCACTATCGCAGTACCCAAATGTGACCACACGGTGGCAGTATATGCCCAAGCCAGGGAGATGTTCTGACCTTCCACCATAAGCATTCAGATGTTTATTTTGGTTCAGTTTTCCAGAAAATTCAGTCTAACAGTTTGGAGAAATCTGAGCTCATAAAAGCAATGATTTGATTGTGAACTCAGTCTCTAATTATATAAGCACAGCTAGAGAAGAACAAAAGAAATGGATAAATCCATTAAACTCAAATATCGTCTCAAGCTGAAGACTATTCATACTAAATTTCACCACAGACTCTCTCTCTCAGTCTCTTCTAGCTGCTTTTAATGTGAGTTTTTTTTTCTTTTTTTGTAGCTCACTCTGTTCAAAGGTTGTTACCGCCCACAGATAAGCCGTCGTATTGCTCCAATCAATCATATCTGACCACGCTATTCAGAGCTGCTTGGCCGCGCTTAACTCGATAAAATATGATAAATTCACTTTCCATTTCGATCTAATTTCATTTGAACGCGAGTCCCTCTCCGTCACGGTGACTTTAAACTGAATCTCCGCGCAAAAAATAGCCGGAGAAACGGTCACTTTTCAGAGGGAAGGACATTTGTCAATGACTTTTTGTCCAAAAGAGAGAACAGTCTAATCTGTTTAGGGCAAAGCCACTCAATACAGTCCATTGATCCTGGTGTTAAGTTACAGAGGAGATGGTGACGATGCTACAGTGACATTCTTGGGGGGGGGGGGGGGGGGCAGTGACTCAGCAGAACCAGAGAAACTCACAGCACTCTGAGATGTGTTGCAATGAGGTGTGTGTGTGTGTGTGTGTGTGTGTGTGTCCTGTCAGAAGCAGAAAACTGTCCTTACAAAGGCAACAGTCTCGTTAAGGAGTTTTAACGTTTTCGTGGACGTACTGACCCGCCCCCCCCCACCCCCGTTCGGGTGGAGCACAAATGTGATAAAGAATGACGTTAAGTGTTCTGCTGAAGTTAAATGAACTCATGAGAAGTTTGAGTGTATTTTAATCTAGGCTCAGATCTCAGCTATTGCAGTCTCAGATTAGAGCAGTGGTTTTTGTTTTTTTTTCCTAATTCTGCTCCTCAAACCCCCGAACTCTCTCCCCTGGTTCTCAGACACATTGTTTAGCTAAAGCTGATGCGGCAAAGCAAAAGAAAACTCTGGAACGTGCTTGACGTGGTCCTGCAGGGGACGGGGTATGGGAAACGTTCACTGTTAAGGTTACTCAGACCAGCGAGGTTTGTCATGACAGGCATTCGTGAGAGAAGGGGTCTCTGTCATGGTGTGAGGTTTAGAGACATTCGTGAGAAGGGGTCTCTGTCATGGTGTGGGGTTTACAGACATTCGTGGGAGAAGGGGTCTCTGTCATGGTGTGGGGGTTAGGAGACATTCGTGAGAAGGGGTCTCTGTCATGGTGTGGGGTTAGGAGACATTCGTGGGAGAAGGGGTCTCTGTCATGGTGTGGGGTTTAGAGACATTCGTGAGAGAAGGGGTCTCTGTCATGGTGTGGGGGTTAGGAGACATTCGTGGGAGAAGGGGTCTCTGTCATGGTGTGGGGTTACGAGACATTCGTGGGAGAAGGGGTCTCTGTCATGGTGTGGGGTTTAGAGACATTCATGAGAGAAGGGGTCTCTGTCATGGTGTGGGGGTTAGGAGACATTCGTGAGAGAAGGGGTCTCTGTCATGGTGTGGGGGTTAGGAGACATTCGTGAGAGAAGGGGTCTCTGTCATGGTGTGGGGGTTAGGAGACATTCGTGGGAGAAGGGGTCTCTGTCATGGTGTGGGGGTTAGGAGACATTCGTGAGAGAAGGGGTCTCTGTCATGGTGTGGGGGTTAGGAGACATTCATGAGAGAAGGGGTCTCTGTCATGGCGTGGGGTTACGAGACATTCGTGGGAGAAGGGGTCTCTGTCATGGTGTGGGTTTAGAGTCGGTGTCTAACCTGTCTTCAGTGCGTAGACCCGTCTCCCATGTGCCGTACTGACTGTCCGTTTCCTGAACCAAATTATCTGTGTCCCTGGCCTCCTCCTGACCACTCACACACTGTTTCACCTGCTCCTGCAGAGAGAGAGAGAGAGAGAGAGAGAGAGAGAAAGTGAAAAAGAGAGAGGTTATTTATAGCTGTGAACACATTTCTCACTTGGCAGCGTCTGTGAGGACAAAGGTGATTCTTAGAGGATATGTATGTGACGTTACTTTTTTTGATGGGGAGGGGGGAAAAAACTACAGCAACAACAAAGAAAGAAGAAAACAAGAAACAAGAAAGTAAAACTCAAGTAGCTTGACTCATTCCATACTATGACTTGATGCAATACTAAAAGCTACCACTAGGTGGGGGAAGCATGCTAACCGGAGCGAAATGAAGCCCCTCAAAAGCGGAGAGCTTGCCCCTAGACTGTGACATCCCAGTAACTGAACTGGGCCAGAGCCAACCAGTGAGCAAGAAGACCCGATCGGTCCAAGAGAAAAGAACAATGCTGAGAATGAAAGGAGGAGAGAGAGAGAGAGAAATGAGGGGAGAAGAAACATTTGCTCTGTGTTAACCCCTACTGCAGCCAAACGTCACAAATCAGTACTACCTGTGGTATGAGGAAACATTGTGAACAGAGAGTTCTGTGTTCTGCTAAAGCAACCACAACCGTGTCTGTCCGCCACCGTCCAGCGAAAGTGACAGTTATTTGGTTCATGCTTGATGCACGTAAGCCGAGTTGGTCACTAATGTCAGGTGTCTGTGGGGTTGTTTTAGTGCGAGTTGAGATGAAATGGGATCGGAAAACGGCAATAGAGAGATGAGCAGGGATGTGCATAGGTTTGTCTGAGGAGAGGGGGAGAGAGAGAGAGAGAGAGACAGGAAGAGGGAGAGGGAATGATGAGTGTGTCGCTGGCCTGCTTGATGACGAGAGGTAATGGAATGACCTCATAGAAGTATACTGGTGAAACTGGTGGCTGGGTGTATGATGCATGTGTCCAGTCAACCATAGCTCTTTTAATGAGGAGACTACAGAGAGCACAGTGTCCAAAGTACTAGTGCGTACACAAACACACACACGCACACAGACACACACACACTCACACACACACACACACAGGAAGACACTCCGAGACACACACACACACACACTGAGTTCCCAACTGAGGGGATGATGGACAGCTAGTGAAAGGTGTGTAGAAGTCTGTGTGTATGTAACATATTTATGGTGTGTGTGTGTGTGTGTGTGTGTGTGTGTGTGTGTGTACAGGATGTTGTTCATCATCTATGTCTTTCCTGTCAGGAAGAGTGTCAGCTGAGAAAAACAGTAAGACAGCGGGGCAGTCATGCACACACAGTTCAGGCAGACCTGCATCTGACAAAACACTTATAACACCAAACACACACACACACACACACACACACACACACAGTGAAACTCAATCTCCTGCACAAGTCCTCTCGCAAGCACAGAGTATGAAAGGGACTGGACCATGGTAAATGATTCTGACAAGAAACTCGGATTCAAGAATGAGATGACATAGCCTTGAGGCTAACCAATAAACACAACAAATAACCATTCAAAAGAGAAGCACAGATCCAAAATGGCTCTCGCCGGACAGCGACAGAGCCAAAATGGCATCCGTGCACTCCACTCGTAACGAGCGCAAATCTCTAAAACGTTACACAATAGCCCAATGAATACTAGTGAATAGGAAAACTGGAGACACACACTCTAACACACAGCAGAAATGTCCACTTATGGTATGTGTACGACCTGCAGATTCTCTCATTACATACCCACACTGCTTCCATGGGTTTCCATTCGTAATATACTTTGTCGTTGTGCTAGACTTATTTAGTTCTTATACTACCACAAAATTTAAGCCTATTGGCAGAGGCCAGGTAAAATACATTAAACTTATTTCCCAGTTTATCTGTTGTCAGGCTGATATATATGACATGAAAAATTAACAAGTATCAACACTAATAATCCTCAAATCAAGAGCCAAAGCGGCTAGCTAACAAGCTAAACTTTGACTAGCAAATCCAGTAGATCTCCATAAACACATTTAATCTCAGAACTAACCAACACATGAGTATAAAATTCCTTTAAGTCAAAGGAGCTATCAAACGAAATGACGGGAGAACGCCTGTTTTGTCCAACTTTGTCGTTCAAACAACAGCGTATCCTCACTGACCTTCAGAATTTCTCAAGCAAATACTTGGTACCAGATTCATGATAAATTCAATGGTATAACACACCTTATTACCACGCCCTGAACTGTGATTTTACTTAAAATGTATATCTACATCTGCCAACTCGACAACCTGCCAACACACACACACACACACACACACACACGTGTGCACAGGGAGTGGTATTAAGAAATAAGCTGATGGTTATGGCCTCAGGACTCATATTGACAGTATATGGGAGTAGGCTTCATTGTAAAACAATGCCTTATTTTTAAATGGCATCGCCACGACTCCTGAACAGCAGTCTTATCTTAAAACAGGACTGTGTGCCTTAGAATGTGCTTCAGGTCTCAGGAGCACAGCAGACATTTCCGCAGAGTAAGAGAGGGAGAGAGAGAGAGAAAGAGGAAGAGAGAGAGAAAGGGAAAGAGAGAGGGAGAGGGGGGGAAAAAGAGAGAGAGAGAAAAAAAAAAAACCCTCTCCTCCTCCTACTTTTCTCGACAAGGACAGGAAGGGTGCGTCAAGGGAAACGACAGAACAATGAACGGATGAAAGAAGGGAGGAGAGAAAGAGTGACCATCAGGAGAAAGACAAATATTCTGGCATGTCCACGTTAAAAGAGAGAAAGAGAGAGGGAAGAAGAAGAAGAGAGAGAGAGAGAAAAAGTGAAAATTACTTTGAGTATGTAAGTTATCTTATAAACGTTTAAGAGCAGAACAGCTCAACAAACAGAGCTCAAGGCAGGGCCGCTGAAGAGTTTTTACCTTCTCGTCACCCTCAGGTCACATGTTATGACGCTGCGTCCAATCAAATGCACCAACTTTACAATTGACTACCAATGAAAAAAAAAAAAAAAAAAAGAAAGAACAGGGCCAAGTTTGGATTTAAGGGCCAATATTGAGGACCTCTAACCTATAGCAATTGTATTATTCTGAATGAGTATTCAATCCAGAAGCCTAAGAGTGTGTGTGTATGTGTGTTTGTGAGAGAGAGAGAGAGAAAGAGTGAGTGTTCATTACTTCATTTGAGGATGTTAGGCTTAACCCAAACACTTAATTAACCATATTAAGGCCCTCCCTGTGAAAACTTAAAAGACTTTTCCACTCTTCTCTTGCGCTGGTTGGAAAATGAGGTCGTTCGATGAAATTTTCACACACAGCCTGTCCCTATATAACCCTCACCATATCCTTGCCACCATTCATCAACATTTAAAAAAAAAAAAAAAAAAACACAGAAAGCCTAGACTATATTCATGCTATGAAGAAACATGTTATATCTGTCCAGGCAGGACATTGTTCAGACCTGCAGCAGAGGAACTGTGAAACAGCTCCGAACACGCAAGTCAGCTACCAGTTTATCCTACTCCTACTAAGACAGTGTATCAGTGTTTCTCAAGCCCCTTTCACTCAGAAACAGGTTCCCAGCTGTTTCCGTCCCGATCAAAACAGTTTACTTTGCTAAAAGCAAGAACAATGCCAAAACTAACTACTTAAATCCCTGTATGTGTGTGTGTGTGTGTGTGTGTGTGTATAGACAGTTCTGGTGACAAAAGAAGACACACTAGAAAAGCGCACCTAGGACACTTAAGTGAGGAACCAATATTATGGAACAAGACAGGGCTGAAGTTGTGTGAGGAAAAGTAAGCATTAACTACCTAGCAAGACGCCTACCGACGGCCCCAACTTCATATCACGTCCTCTCTTTCCACCAGTCCCCTGCTCCTCCTCACTCTCTTTCTTTCCATTCACACCCTCTTCTCTTCTTTTCTTTTTTTTTTTCCTCTTAGCGCATACACAGGCAGGGCGCGGGGACGAACACAGGCAGATAAACTCTCACACGCGTGCGCTCGTGCACACACACACACACACACACACACACACACACACCAAGCTGAGCATGGACTGAAGAAACATATGGCGCTGCATTGCTGCAGGTTAGAGAGTGAGCAGTTCAGTTCTGAATTAGACTTACTGTAGGTAGAGCACATATCACCCCTGTCAGTTCACCCTATACACACACACACACACACACACACACAGATGTTCTCTCTTCACACTTTCTCACTTTCTCTCTCTCTCTCTCTCTCATGTCCCTGTAAGACCTTACCCCGCCATTTTGGTTAAACCCAATTTAACAAAAGGAAGTTACTCTCTGTAGAAGATGTACAGTAGCTATGGCAACGAACCCCTCACCCAGTCACTCTGACCTTCCTTTCCCAGAGTGCACCACTGCCCTCAAAGCAAATCACATCAGAGCAGAACTTCACAGAGCAGAAATAGGATGGCCGCTCGTCCCTTATGGCCGTAGGGATGCGGAGGTCGGTACAGAGAGAGAGAGAGAGAGAGAGAGAGAGAGAGAGAGAGAGAGAGAGAGAGAGAGAGGGGATACAGAGGTAGAGGAAACAGAATGAACAAGCACGTTTTTTTTTCCACCTGATATAGTTTTATCACTCTCAATGATGAAAGGAGATAGTGAAGGGCTAGACACAGGAATGAAAGGTAGAGAGAGAGAGAGAGAGAGATCCAGGAACACTGAGGGGTGGATGAGTGGAGAGGTAGAAGGAAAATAATAGAGAGGGTATGGGCATCCTTTTAAAGAGAGGGGAGGCCACGTAGCTCCACGAGCCAAATTAAAAGCCATGATGGACAGAGAGGGGGAGAGTACGAGGGGGAAGTATGACTATGACAACAATGGGAAACAGCTTGTCTAAAGGAAATGAAGGATTCGAGAGAGGGAGAGAGAGAGAGAGAAGGTACTCTAAGGTGAATGAAAACGTGGGTGTAATATAATTTCTTCTCTAGCCCTCCTCTACCTACTGGGTGAAGACCCTTCTTCTGCGCAGCGACGGAATTCGGTAGAGAAAGAGAGAGTGGGGGGGGGGGGGTAAAGGACAGAAAGGGGGGGGGGGCAGAGAGACGGAAACAGGTAGAAACGGAGAGAATGTCAAAAGGATGTGAACGTGGGCGTGATGTCGGCTCTCTTACAGCGTGGGTCGGGGTTGTGGGGGAGGTAGTCCGTCTGTGCAGGGACAGACGCTGCTGACTGCGCAGGCTGAACCTGCGAAAGGATTCGCGGCCGCGCGAGGCCAGGCCGCGTAGGGAAGCCGCCCTTTTGAAGCCCCCGTTCTCTTCCGCCCCTCCGCCGCCCTGTTCCACTCTGCTGGACACGAAGTTCAGCGCACCCTGAAGGGAGCGACGCACGTTTCCCACCCAGCCCGACACCTGCGACTGGGCCACCGACAGCTTATCACCAAGGTACTCCATCGGCGTCCGGTTCGGGTCCAAAAGAAAGCCGGAGAAACCGCTCGCCGCGGACGGCCAAAGTCCTGGTAGCGGGCCCGACTCAGTCCGCCTTGTGGACTTAGTTCCTCTTGCACTTTTTACAACTCTCCTGGTTATTAGTACGAACCCCCTTTTTTGATCAAAGATTGTCCTCTTCTAATTCCCAAAACGATCTTTCACTTATATCTGATCACTTACTGAAACTGGGCCCCACAGCACTTGTATCATGGTCGGATCCTGTAGCGGTTGTATGCTTGGGTTGTATTCTGTTTCACTTGTTAAGTTGCTTTGAACGACAAAATGTTGATGTAAATGTGATGGAATCCTTGCTCAGGTTCTGGTTCGTTTGATAGTTCAGGTTGGAGATGTGGTCAGAACCGCTAGCGTCGGAAACCAGGTCACCCAAGACGGGTCAGTGCGGGCTACGACCGCTGACTGCAGTCCAACTCTGGCTGTGCTTTCGATTAAGGTTGAGATAAAACTCCTCAGTTAAGCTATGGTTTGTTTACAGAGGGTTACGTGAGAGAGTGTTAACCTGAGGAACTTCTGCGGTGTGGTCTCTCTCTGAAACCTTTCATCCGTTTGCAAAACTCTCTTAACTGTTAAACCACTTAAAGTCTGTGGTTCAGAGGCGGGTCCACTGGCAGGTTCGCTTTTAAAAGGAGTAATTACAAAGGTCGTGGGTGAACGATTCTCTTAGATCCAACCTAACCCCGGAGGATAACGCTTGGTTTGGTTTGCTATGCTTTTCCAGCTAAACAGGACAGACTGTTCTTGTTTCAGTACTGCAGTACAGAGCACAGATATTAACCTCTACTCCACAGTCCACTGTGTTTCTGGACACCCTCAACGCAGAGTCAAACTCAATGACAGCTTAATAGTCACTGATTCCTTATGCTTGCTGTGTAGGCTACATAAACATCAACAGAAATCTGTTTCTTAGCACGAAAGCGTACGCATTCACTGATAGAACAGCTTGACTGGTCACACAAAAGCGCCAGGGGGTCGTCCTCCATTCCGGCTCTTAAAAGAATTGTTTCTCCATTGCGGATCTACAGCTGTCACAGGATTAGAGGTAAAATAAGGAAACTGAGGTGACTGGAGCTCCCTTGTGATCACAGATCGCACTGTCTATAGCAGCTCTGTCTGTCACCAACCTCAAGAGCATAACAAACGCACAGGCACAGCTAACACGGAGTGTGCAACTCACTCAAACCCAAATGAACAGGACAAGACATGAACAGATTACACTTAGATTATGATGAGTCACTTTGTTTTATGGGCATTATCTAATGACCCACATAACGACGAACCACTTGACAATCTTAAAACACTTCCTCAATCAAACTGCTAACGCTTCTGAAGGTAGACTGTCTATCAAGAAAAAACACCGGTGTCTCTTCTGGGCACCTAAGCTCAACAGGACACTTAATTTCATTAAAATTTCATTTAATGGTAGGACAGCTACTGCAGCGTGCTATACGTCAACAACTGCCTACCAGGGCATAAATCAACATCCATGAATCAAATTAGCCCTTTCAGCTGCGTCATTCTTAAACAGTTGACAAAAAGGCCACATCTGTATGATCTAAAGTGTTTGCTTTCAAACAACCAATTTCTGCGTTAAATTTGTCAGCGCTAACACATGCTAACGTAACATGCTCCAGCATCAGACGTGACACTCAGACACAAACAAACACGCTCACACACACTCACACTCTCTTTCTCTCTCTCTCTCTCTCTCACACACACACACACACAGTCCTTATCTTTCTCTCCAAGTCACGTCTGAAATCTGCCAGACTGTGTCAGCTACTTCACACCAGCGGACTCTTCTGTCTCGGTCAAGTCCTAAAGCTCCTTCCAGACAAATTTATGAATCAACATCCATCCGTCTCGCTCAGCTGGTTCTCTCTCTTTAAGGGGAATCAAATCAAAACTTCACCAAAAGGTAAAACAGCTCTGCCGGAGAACAAACGGCAATAGGGAAATAGGTTTTCTCAGATCCTTATTCCAAACTCCACATAGTGAACTGAAGCCCAAGACGTAGAATTAAAAAAAAAAAAACAAAAAACAAAAAACAAAAAACTGTATAAGAAACAGAGACGCAACCACAGTCAGTCAGCATATGGTCACAAGAGACTGGAGAGTTTGATTAATGAAGCTTGAAATATCCTTCAGAGTCTCTCTCTCTCTCTCTCTCTCTCTCTCTCTCTCTCTCTCTCTCTCTCTCTGCAGGTACTGGCAGGTAGAGGAGAAGAAATGTGTCAGCTTTCCTGCTTCTGTTTCACAACGCTAGAGGACTTGTGCTCAAGGAGAACACAGAGGGAGGAGGAAAGGGGAGTGAGAGGGAGCGGAGAGAGAGAGAGAGAGAGAGAGAGAGAGAGAGGGAGAGAGAGAGAGACAGAGGGAGAGAGAGAGAGAGGGAGCAGAGAGGGAGGGGTGGGGGAAGCCGGTTATTTGCGCGAGAGAGAAAGAGAGAGAGAGAGAGAGCGAGCGTGTGGGGAGGTTTGTGGTGGGGGTGGTGGGGGGTGTTAGAGCGACAGAGAGGAGGGTGATATATGCGCTGCAGTGTTCCCTTCAACTGCATGAGAGAGAGAGAAGGGGAGAGAGAGAGAGAGAGAGAGAGAAGGAGAGAGAGAAGGAGAAGGAGAGAGAGAGAGAGAGAGAGAGCACAAAAGAGATGGGGGGGGGGGACAGAGAGAAAGAGAGGTGAGGTAGTTATGCAATGCTGTCAGTGATCTCATTTTAGCCAGTGACAGAGCTCTAGTAAGGAAAGAAAGAGAAGGAAAGAACAGACAGATGAGTCCGTGAGGTATATTAAAACTCAAAGGCTATTTGGGAATACAGAAACACACTGTGACACATGATTTGACTTTGCTTAGCAAATGGCCACCCAAGACATGCAAATACTACTGACAGACGACACCAACAACAACAGGGCTCCTTCTCCTCTCTTTTCCCTTCATGTTCTCCGTAACTCTGATTTAGACGTCTGAATTACCGTCATTCACAACGAAATCCAGCGACTCAAAATAAAACATTTTCTCAGCTGTGCCATTTTTAAATGAAGATCTTAAGCTCATTTCACCTGTCTTCTGCACGTTGTTACGTCACCTAACACTTGCAGTACCTGCACTTCAAAATAACATCTTAACACCGCAAGAGACACTAATCAAACATAGGTAGGCTCCAGTGGAATCAGGAAAACAAAAACACATACACACACACACACACGTACATACACCTGCTGTACTGAGTGTTAGTGCCCTCTAGTGGAAGATAAGTGTACTACAGCAGTGAGGGGAAGTCAGGTGGAATTCCACACAAGTTGGGTGGATCCATAGAGAGTGAGTTTATTGGACTCTCCTTTTGAGACAGAGACTCTTTGTTTAAGCTTTATTTCCCTTCCAGCCATTTCATAACACGTGAAGATGATCCCTGTATACTTACTATTTGCCAACGTGCATTAGCCAATGAACAGGCAGAATGTGTATGACATCACAAGGCTCAGGCACTAGAGCTGGGCTTATGTTTCATACTTGGATGTATGAGTTGGTCACAGAAGGCTATAATATAAAACCATACTGAGATGGTTAAAATGTGTACCGTGGGATGTGAGATCTTTTTTTTTTTTTTTTTTTTTTTTAGTAGTCTATATTTTGCTCGGTACTTCACGCCTCAAACTAAACCAGACAGGAAGTGTAAGGAGGACTTGGCCGCAGGGGCTTACTTTCACAACCTAAAAAAAAATAAAAATCCCCACACACACACACACACACACACACTCACACAATGAACGTACAGTCAGACAGAGCCAGTTTAGAATCTGAGAGTTAGAGATGGACCCACTGAAAACCACAAAACAAACAGTTAAATGACCGGTGAGAGTAGAAACAGACACCCTCTGTCTCTCTCTCTTTCTGACACACACACACACGCACACACACACACGCACACACACACACACATGCACACGCACACTAAGGTGATACACAAGCACTAAGGTCTACTCATAAGGTCAGACTTTGACAGTAAGTTTAATTTGTGCATATATGAAAGACATATCTCAAAAGAGGCGACTTTCAACCAAATGAATAAATAAATAAATAAAATGAGTAACATATTTTAAAGTATCTTTAATAATTAACCACCACGATGAGCATTTAAAAAAAAAAAAAAAAAACAACTACAGCATCCTGGTCTACCACAATCTCTCTGCATATACTCCAAATCATTCAGAGTCAGAAAAAGCCTCAGAGGTGCTGACATCATCAGTGAGAAAGACTCTGACAACAGTCTTGATTGGAAATGACTCATAGCAACGGCATACGTCTCCTCAGTCAGCGCGCACACACACACACACACACACGCTGATGGGAATCCACATCAGGGGCTTAAACATGTATTTCCATTCTGAGCCACCGCTCAATATATTTAACGAGACAATTAAAAAAAATTTAAAAAATAAAATTAACCATCTGCTCTATTGGAGAGTTAATCAAAGAAGAACCTCATCTCAACGACCGCAGGAAATGAGATGCACAACGGCAACCAAAGAGGAAAAAAAAAAAAAAAAAAAACCAATACAGAGCTATTTTTTTTTTTTCACCACAACAAAGAATCCCCTGAGATCCCTTCCGATCACACAACAATTCAAGAAGTAGTTGTGGTGGAAAGCATTAGAGGAAATGACCATTACAAAAACAATAATAATAATAAAAAAAAAAAGGGACGTTATGAATATCTCTTATAACGTGGGGGGTGGGGGGGGGTATGTGTGTGAACAGAAACCACCCCCTTAAAAAAAAAAAAAAAAAAAGGAAAGCCTGTTTCCCAAGAGCCATCCGACGGCAGACTGTAAAAACGATCTTTCAACAAGCGAGTGAGCGTGGGAGGATGAACGTTTCGAAGGACTTCAAACGCGCGTTTCCTCACTGGACACAGAGGGAAAAGAATCACACCACTAGGCAACAATGGGGTTTTTTTTTTTGTTTGGTTTTGTTTTGTTTCAGACCAACAAGTGCTCATGCAGAACTAACAGTTTGGTGAAGTTCACTTTAAAAAGCAGAATTACAGAGGCGGCGACTGATAATGATCCATCTGTTGATAAAGATCATTGATACGACAGTCAGTTACATGTACCTCTGACTTTCCATTTCAAAGACATTTAAGGTCGCAGGTCACATTACTTAATTTACAGGCTGATTTCACCATAGCGGACAGTTTCACAAATCTGTTCACGAAAACTCAGCAGTTTCGCTCGATGCAACTACCTCATCAAGACGGTGTTGGCATATTTCCTTTATGACGTTAGCAACAGATAACTTATGCTGTCTTTTCTTTCTTTCTATCTTTCTTTCTTTGCTGTTAAGTTGTAAGATGATGTATTCACTCACCCAGAGGTAGATAAGAGGCCAACAGCAGGATAGACAGAGGTGGCCTGTCATGTCTCTGCTGATAGTCCTGTTTCTTCTCTTGCTCTCTCTCTCTCTCTCTCTCTCTGAGAGTGGCTTTTTTTTTTATCCACCTGGCTTAACGCTCTGTCTTCAGCATTATCCGTTCTCTCCTCAATTCAGTCATTCTCTCATTTCTCTGGCATTCTGTCCATCTCAGTGCATTACACAGACCACAATAACGCAATCATGACTACACTCTTCCTTTAAATGTGATGACCCAAACAGAGCAGGAGAGTGTGTGTGTCTGAGAGAGAGAGAGAGAGAGAGAGAGAGAGAAAGAGAAAGAGAGAGAGAGAGTTTCCGCTCAAAGCCCACATGCACAAACCAATGAAAAAAAAAAAAAAAAAAAACATTCACACACACACACACCTTCTCAAACCCCTTTGTCACACTAAGCCCTCGAATAGTCAATCGCTTTAGTTTAAGACTGGCCCAAACACTATATTGTAAGGAAATCTTCCAAAATGCAATGAAGCCTAGGATTAATGATACTAGTTCACTGGAAAATTAGTCTCACATGCTTACGGATTCACATGCTTAATAACCTTACATTATTATTTTCTTTTCTAAAGAAAGGAAGCAGTCAACCAATCAACACACAAAAAAAACAAACCAAAAAAAAAAAAAAAACTAACCATCACAGTAAGATGAATGCATGGATCCGTTAGGCTTGTCGTTCCATAATCTCACTAAACTCTGAATGTAACATTTAGTTTATCACAAACCAGACATCTTCAAATAACCCAAGTTAAAAATCCCCCCGCCCCCAGGCCCCTTTCCTCCACACTTCATTCACTTCAACATGGCTCAGTGTGTACGGTCAAACTGACTGCTAATTTAATCTGTTCATACAGCAAAGTGAGTGGCCTCCGTCACACCGGTCATACACACCAGTGCAAAGGAAACGGACAGGATGTGCAGTCTCTCTGGCCACGTTTGACTCACGGTTCAGGACAGGGCCCTGTGTTCCCTCATCCTGTGTAGCTCTGGCCTTCATTCAACTTAGTTATCAACTATGTCCACTAGGGGGAGACTAAAACACACACACACACACACACTCACACACACACAAAAACAGCAGATCTAACACAAGGAAAGATTTCCTCTCCTTGAGACTGTCTAAAGCAGGGGTGGGTGGGCAAATCCGGTCCTGGAGGTCCATGGTCCTGCTGTTTTTCTTGTCAACCAACTAAATATAGTCTCTGATTGGCTGAAGAGCATGCACACCTGTTTTCAAAGTGAAAATCAACAGGTAGCTAAGAGGTGAAAACAAAAAGCCAGCAGGACACCGGCCCTCCAGGACTGGAATTGCCCACCCCTGGTCTAAAGCTATAGTACACATCTATATAATGCTCTCTTTTTTTTAACCCTAGCGTGTCTGTGTAGTTATCAAATATTAGTCTCAAGCGGGCAATAGAGAAGAGAATTTTTATGATGGTCATTTTATGAAGTTGCATAAATCAAACTCCCAGTCATGACGCATCCAAGATCTTTCATGTCTACTCTCCCACTCTCTCTCTCGCGCACGCTCACATAGTTTAAAAAGGTGGAGTGCACTTAAGAGACATATATTAACCAGTAGATACACACATTAGCCAAGAACATACATGCATTCCAATGATCTTCACGTGTGTGTGTGTGTGTTTTTTTTTACCCGCATACAGCTTCAGTGGTACCGCACACTTCCTGTTAACCGGTTATTGTTTGGGAGGCCAGGGTGTGTTTGAGCACATACTTGTGTGCTGGTGAGTTGGTGTGTTAACGTTAGTGAAGATTAGTGAGTATCTTCAATATTACTGATTCACATATTAGCTGTTTCTTTTCTCTTAGCCGCCAGACCACATTCCTTCTCCACCCACCCACGCGCATGCACGCACATTCACACACACAGTACACACCACCATAAACACAGTGCCACAAAAAAAAAGGCACTACAACTCAGTTTTTCCACTCTAACAGAGCAAGCTCCGCCCACATCATCTGCGCCTGTCAAAGCTGAGTGACATCACAGCAGGGCAACGAACCATTTAGTGTCAACAACAGAGTGAATGTTTCGTTTAGAAGTACGATGCTTTTACACCTCGTACGGTAACAGAGTGATCCAAACGCTCTTGAGTCGCATCTGCGTCCTCCTCCGTCGTCGTAAAAACTCACCCAGCTCTGCCGTCCTCGCTCTCTGTGCGCGCTGCGACTCCTCATGCGGGCGAGGGGCGCGTCCACGGAGGTCTCGGCGGGAGCAGATCTCCTGGAGGCACTTCGAGAGCGTATCCGTGACTGTTCCTACACACACACACACACACACACACACACACACACACACACACAAAGCCATGGTGAGACGGACAGGCATCTCAACATATGAATACAAAGGAAAACTCAAGTGACAGGGAGAGTGAGCGTGTTTGCCTATGTTTCCTCACTTCGAACACTGTGTACTTCTCACACAGATATCTATGTTGCTGTCTCTCCTCTGTAAGAGTGTGTGTGTGTGTGTGTGTGTGTGTTTGTACCCTCTCACCTGCTGGCCTTGTTCCTTTCGTTGTTGCTGCGTTGTGTTCTCCTTTTGATTCTGAAATGCCACATCCCAGTTCGGAGTCCATGGAATGCCTTGCTGGCCTCGAGTGGCATGTTCGACGCCAGTCGTTACCGACGCTTGTCTGTTTGGTACAGTGGACCCGACAGAGCTATTTTCTGTGGGACCAGAGGTCCAGAGTCTCTCTGGGGTCAAGATATTCATTGCAGCGGGAGCCGGCGTCTGTATCGGAGCTTGGGCAGGGGTTACCATGGGAACCATTGAGGGAGAAAAGCTGGGAGCCAGAGCAGGGGTTTGGATAGGGGCTAAAGTTGAAGTTAGCATTTGATCCTGGCCAGTCTTGGTGCTAACCGGCCTCCTTGGTTGCTCCATCTCTGTGAGCCAAGAAGGTTCGTCCACAGTCACCTCCACAGTTTTCGTCTGACCCCAAACATCAGTCTGGGCCTGAGGCCACGAAGGGGTGGTCTGAGAGTTCCCAAAACTCAAATCTGAGGTCCAGGCTACACGCGTACTCTCCCTACTTGGGGCAAGGGGTTGTGGGAGAGACTGGGGTTGTGTTCTCGCCCTGTCCGGAATAAGAGGCTGGAACGGAGGTTGGTTTTGGGGCTGTAGTTGGGCTTGAGGCTGAGTTCTCATCCACTCTACGGGAGCGGATTGGAACGGTGTCTGGGGCTGACTAAGGAACTGGACCTGTGGAAGAGTTTGGGGCTGACCTGCAAATGGTAGGAGTTGGAACTGAGGTTGGAGCATGGGTTGGTAGTGAGGTTGGAGCAGGGACTGAGGTGGCACAAAGCCTTGATAGCTGAGAGGCTGAGACTGGTTCTGGGTTCTTGAATCCATTCCTCCAAAGTCCACACTCTGAAAGCCAGCTACAGGGAATAGGTCTTTGGAGGCTGGAGGCTGAGTTTGACTC
>NC_044495.1:56766293-56858793 GCF_902362185.1 Chanos chanos | reverse complement strand
CCCTGAATTTGGCATTGAAACCACACAACACTGAAAGCACTCAAAGAGCATTCAAAGTTTCACGGAGTGTTCCTTGGCGGATTCCTTAAATCCTGAACCACATTCTTGTCAGATCACGCCTCCAAAAATCAAAGTCTCATTCGTTTCCTCACAATATGTTAGGTTCTTTTAAGTGTGAAAGGTGGTTTTGTTCCCCCAGACGTGGACATTTTCTTACCCCCTGGTGGATTTCCTTGCTACCTTCCAGGAGGCCTTTATTCTCGCTGGATCCTGGGGAGCTGAGTTCCGATGCAAACCTGTCAGCCAGCAATTTACAAATCCATTAAACACAGAGCAAATACTGCAAGTGTGAACACCGTAAAGAACGCAATTTCCATAAATGATTTCAAAAGACAGACCATCTAAAAAGAAAAAAAAAAAATGTCAAGGCATGCTTACGTCAGATGTGAACAGTTACAACAAAAAGAAATGACAAAAAAACCTACAAGGAAAAAAAAAAAAATTGAGAGTAGGGGTGGATAATATGGCCTTCCAAATACCATCTCAATATGTCAGGATATTTTGAGATAATGATATTCGTGTTGATATGAAACAATGGCTTGCTTTGTTGTTTACCGGCCAAAGTCCTTGACCTCACATCAACCAGACCCTCCATCTCTTTGTGCAATTTCTGATACTCGTCATACTCACGGAGGTACCTCCGCTACAGGCAATGAAATAAACTGGTTGTGTTAGCAGCCGCACATATGCCACGAACTGCTCCTCAATGTCCATATGCTTGGTTTGTTTTCTGCCTAACTTGGAAGTGGCTTTGGAAAAAGCATCTGCTAAATGAATAAACGTAAAGTAATATACGTAATGTGCTACCACCATCTTTTGCGGTCACCATGTTTTGCATTTTTTACAAAGCTATTGTGAGTTTGTTTTGCATCTGACACATTTCGGTCGGTGAAGGATCTCCACACTGCTGAGGTGGCCCCCATTTTAGGATTTAATTCCTCGAATGCATCAGTGGTACTTGGTGCATTCTTGGCCATGCCTGTCTCTTTCTACTTTTGTTGTTACACATCGAGAATGTGCATCGCTACATTACGTCCAGACACAACTAAAAAACTACAGTTGAATCATTTTTATGTATCTGTTTATTCTTACGTCTGTTGTTACTCAAGTTTATTTCACATCATCACGATATGACAAAATCATCTCACCTTTGAAACGGTACCGATATTGTTGTGAACAATACCATATCATCCACCCCTAATCGAGAGCTCACTTAAAAAGAGTCATCTTACCGGTAGGTGAGATCCGTCGGTAAGGGGCGGGGCTTAGGGTGCGGTTTCTGGGGCGGGGCTGGCGCAGAAGGCACGTCCTCCGTCAGCTCCTTGATTCGCTGTTTCACCCCGACCGCGCTGTCTATCTCAGCAATTGGCTGTACTGGGGAGCGAGGCTCCGCCCCTTGGGGGGTCACCCGCACCCCCGAGGAAGCGAACGAAGACGACGAAGAGTCCATGAGGAGGCTGATCCTTCTCTTTATACTCCCACCTCCTTTCTCCTCGTTTTTCGCCTCGCCCGCCTCCTTGTTCTCGCTCCCTTTCTCGGGCACGGAGGGCTTAACCCTCTTGTCAGCCCCTCCGGATTCTTTTTCGTTCTCTCTCCCTCTCGCCGCGCCAGTCCCCTCTTCCTGCGGCGTTCTCTCCGGCGTGTTCTCTTTGCCGTCTTGCGTATTGGTCCGCCGGTGCAGGGACAGCCCGATGGACTCGAACTTTGAGGTCAGGTCGGCTGAGAGAGGCCGTCTCCCGGCCCAGCGAGGTGTTGAACTGGCGGTGGTGGTGGTGGTTGTGGCCTGGTGCTCCGACTGAGAGGAGTTGGGCAGGAATATCGCCGACACCGGCCTGGGTCTGGTGCCTCTCGGCTGGGGCCGAAGAGGAACCGGGGCTGGGTCTTGAGCGGTTCCAGGATCTCCTTTTTTCTCCGTCTCGTCGTCTAGTCCGATTTCATTAAGGAAGCCCAAGGATTTGGCTCGGGTCATGGGACCGCCTATCATTTTCGCCTTCAGAGGTCCGGACCATTCCGCAGAGGGCCCCGAAACCTGGGCACCGCTCCACATTCGAGACGGGGCAGGTCCCGTACTTTTTCTACGCATCACCACCCCGGACTGAGATGGATTTGTTTTGTTCGGCTCAGAGGAATCCAGAGACGGCGCTGGCTTTAACGGCTGGATCACAGGTGCGTTGGTCTGTCCCAGACTGAGCTTGGGACCAGGTTTAAAGGCAGTCGAAGCTGGACGGTTCAGATTCGTGGCCCCTGGCTTGGGTTTTTCTGCTGGCTGCGGTTTAGGGGTGATTGGGGGATCCGGTTTATAGGTAGCAGGTCGCGTAGTCTCAAGTCGAGACTTGGGCTGAGGTTTCGGGGCAAGGATGGGGCGCACGGTGGCATTCTTCTCCACAGAAAAAGGCTTCGGGGTAAGCCTGGGTTTGGGACCGGGTGCCGGCCTGCTGGATTCGGGTCCGATGAGGCTTGTGGGCCCCTCCATAAGGCTCTTGTTACTGGAGTCGCTTAAAGTACTGAGGAGCAAATGGGTTCCCACCATGGGTGGGTGCCCTGCCTCCACCTCCACCTGTGCTGCCATTCCAGAACCTGAGGGTAAAGAGAACGAGATTCGGAAACTCAAGACAGGAGTGCAGATAAGGGTTACAAAACCTGACGCTACATTGAGCAACAGTAAAGTTTCTCATCCGAGCTGTTTTTCCGCATGTGTTCATCGGTTGGTTTCATCACTTTTGTCGAATGGGTTGTTTGAGTTAAGGTGTTTTTGAGATTGCTAAGCACATATTGCTGTCACACGTTATTTTCAGGCAATCGGTAAAATACTGTTGACAGAAATAATAACACCGATCAATCAATCTAGCTGTCTAGGTGAATGTGCTGCTACAACAGTTTGGCAATCCTTAGAAATTTGAAACAGTATGGGGAAAAAAAAAAAAAGAGAAGGGGGTGGGGTGGATAAACGTCTTGTTTTATTTTCCGTAAAATTCCAAAGAATTTTCCTTAGACTTTGCCTTAGAAGAAAGAGGAAGTCAGAACACACCGAGTGCTTTACTGACATACCATTAATCAAAGTGTGTGTGCGTGTGTGTGTGTGTGTGTGTGAGAGAGGGAGAGAGAAAGCAATGAATCACAAAGATTGGAGACTTTCCAGGAAAGATCAATGAGAGAAAATTAAGACTAAGACTGTTTCAGAAGAATCTCAATCACAAACCAAAAAAAACAAACCAAACAATAAAACAGTTCTGATCAAAAAGGTTCTTGGATAACACAAGGCAAGAGAAACGCACTCCACACGTGTCTCAGACTCTCTCGTACTGTGCATGACAATCAGTTAGAACACGCATGCACTCAGACAGCAAAAACGCTGAGAGCACACACACACACACACACACACACACACGCGATCATACCTAGCCTTAAAGGCACATACATGGCTTTTACCACTAGACACACACATGCAGACACACACATTACATACACACACGCACACGCGCGTACACATGACATAGACACTCTCTTCCACACAAACACAAACACACACACACACGCACACACACACACACACAGCTAGCTGTCCATGTAATTACCTTATTCTGCTTTGTCTGCAGTTCCTCAAACCCCATAATAATAACTCACCTGCCTGGCTGTCAACCGTCTGCAGTGGAGCCCTGGTTTCTGTGGTAACCGCAGAGTGATGTCATATCACACGGAGAAGGGGAGGAGTCAGATCTGGTGGAGGGAACACGGCATGGTCAGCCAGTGGTACTGCTGTGGGTCTACGTGTAACAATATAGCCCGCAAACATACACACACATGCTGAGAGGCACTCACTTGCACATGCACACACACACTTGCAGACAAACACTTGTTGCCTGAGCAAATCCATGTTTATGTACGAGCCTGATGGAGCCTGTCACAACCCCATGCTCCACAAACACTATCCATTCAGCATATTTACACAGAATGCAAAGACAGACCCGCATAGAAACAAGCAAAATACACAGACACACACAAAAACAGATGCAGGTACACATTTAACAAGTCATTTAGCAGCCAGACTGACCTACATCCAAAGATTATCACCCTGGCCACCACATTCGATACTGTTCCGTTTGTGAAATCTAAGCTCCAGGCTAAAACATTGAGAGAGAGAGAGAGAGAGGAATAGCTCAGAGATTGAGCTGAAGGGAGAGAGAGAGAGAGAGACAGTGAAGGAGAAAGAGAGAGTAAGAGAGAGAGTGAGGGAGAGAGTGAGGGACAGATAGTGAGGGGGAGAGAGAGAGAGACAGTGAGGGAGAGAGAGAGAGAGTAAGAGAGAGAGTGAGGGAGAGAGTGAGGGAGAAAGGGGGAAGGAGGAGGGCACCGACAGGGGATTGCTGATTCGAGCCAGTCGTTTGTTGACAGGAAACGCCTTTGCAAAGCTGGAATGTTAAACATCCAGAGGAGGACACAGCTCCAACACACACACACACACACACACACACACACAGCAGGGGAAATCAACAGCAGCATCACGGAGTTCAGATCTCTCCCTCTCTCTCTCTGTCACGCCCAGACAGAAACACACACTATAAGAAATCAACAGCATCATGCAGAGTTCACACATTTCTTTATCTTCCTAACACACTGTTCGCTACTTGGTACTACAACACACATACAAATATGCATGTGCAAGTGCATGTGAGTGTACATGGGTGTGTTTGTGCTTATGGATGCATATGTATGTGTATGTAGGTATGTATGCCAGTTTAAGGAAAACTCTGAGTTAGTTAACTCAGAGCAAGTAGTAAACCTCCTAATAGAAGAGCCCTATGACTTTGTTTTGCTAGGAGAATGAATCCAGAGGGCTCTTCTGTTAGGAGGTTTACTACTTACTCTGAGGTAACTAACTCAGAGTTTTCACTAAACCCGCTTTCTGGAATACCCCCCCCCCCCTCCATGTCAATGATTTTCCTCTCATTAG
The DNA here is from genome assembly GCF_902362185.1 of Chanos chanos. NCBI lineage: Eukaryota > Metazoa > Chordata > Actinopteri > Gonorynchiformes > Chanidae > Chanos > Chanos chanos. The sequence goes on along the minus strand of NC_044495.1, from coordinate 56,853,782 downwards.
CTAAGTTGCACGTTTATACCAAACCTCATTCTACTTTAAAAGCCAAAAAAAACTACAATAACAAAAACAAACAAATAAAGAAATAAAGGAGTAAAACAAAATAAAAATAAAATCCATGCAATTACTCAGAACCCTGGCGCAACAAAACACGACTTCTCCAAAAGCAGCCCTCAAACCCGTCACAGGACAAATCACACATACAAACAGTTGTAAACAACACACCACGTTCGTTGCTCAAAGCGTGGCGGAGCTTTTCTGGATCTTTCTCAGGAGCTAATGCAAAACAGCCCCACTGCATCATTTGCCAAAATAGCTACGATGGCCAGGAGTTATCTGGTTACACCGAGAGAGAGAGAGAGAGAGAGAGAGAGAGAGACGCAAAAAAGTGATTCTAGAGAACTGCAAAGATCAGAAATACAAGGCTCAGGCAGGCCTCTTTAGCTTTATCGAAGACGTAAAGCCTCCGATAAAAGGAAAAAATAAAGTCGTATTTCTCCTCTGTATAAAGGTCAGGATGTACCCCTATGTTAGTGAATTTAGGCCTGATTTGTACTGGAAATATAGCACTTTCCCCTTCAAGTGTTCAAGTGTATCCAGAGTCTTCCTATTCTACATTCCATCATTCAACAAGGAATGTACTCTAATGCTGTAAAAGTTTTTTCTCTCTCTCTCTCTCTTTTTTTTTTTTTTTTTTTAGTTTGTTTTGTTTTTGATAAAACTTGCCTGTCACGTTTTGCTGGCTCTAGAAAGTTTAACGTTTTTTAAAATTGAGTTATACAAACACGTCGGTTCCCCTTAAGCTTAGCCGAGAAGCGCTTTTCAATGTCACTGCCATGAACTGAGTCTAGGAATTCAGCACAAACACAGGGAGCCAAAAAACGCAGATTACATCTCAGTCCTGAAAATGCACCTGACAATTGTTTTCTGATAACATCAGGCTGCAAGCAAACACCAGGAAGGCTCCAGGCCTAAAGTTACCTGTCAATCAAACTACCTGAGAACTGAGAACAGTAAGTGATGCCGAGAGAGTTACGGCCAACGGGCAAAAGTTACAAAAAATAATCATACAATAAAGTTATATAATACATAGGTATTCATAGAATGCGTGAGCTTGATTTCGTCCGTGCACGTGTGCGAGACAGACAGACACTGACAGTACAGGTCAAGAATGAGTGATCAGTGTAGTTATATAATAAATTTATAACACTGTGCTGAGCTGGCAAATAAGTGGCAAAAAACAATCAGAAACAGCACACAGACACACACACAAGCATACACACAAACACACACACACAAGCAAACACACAAACACACACAAATACACACACACATACACACACAAACACACACACACACACACACAGACACACACACAAGCAAACACACAAACACACACAAATACACACACACATACACACACAAACACACACACAGACACACACACAAGCAAACACACAAACACACACAAATACACACACAAACACACACACAGACACACACACAAGCAAACACACAAACACACACAAATACACACACAGACACACACACAAGCAAACACACAAACACACACAAATACACACACACATACACACACAAACACACACACACAGACACACACACAAGCAAACACACAAACACACACAAATACACACACACATACACACACAAACACACACACAGACACACACACAGACACACACAAACGTGCACGCGACTGTGCAGTCACTGTCACACACTCACGGCAGCACCTCCTCGTGAGGTCACAGGAGAGGTCCAAAGCCCTTAAGGAAGAGTACAGATAGGAGGAAAGATAGAGAGAGGAGGTGTCTGATAAGAAAAGGATTTGACAGAGGAGTGAAATGGGAAAAAAAAAGGAAAGAATGGCTAGCGGACTTTAAAATGACAAGAGAACCCTCTATGTGCCAAAGCATACCACAGCATGAAAGCTGTATCCCCATCAAAGCTTAAGATTGTTCTCAGATTATTATAGCATAATTATGAATAAAGCTACATTTCCATTTACGACTAGCTTTAATACTACAGTTTGCGTGTGTTGGTGGTCTGAGTCCATATTTACATAACTCAACCCAAAGATATCCTTCTTTTAGTGTTTTGAGTCGAGTTAACATAATCTCATTGACTGGATGACTGACTCATTGAAAACCAACTGTTTGTTTCCTTAGTAACTGAAGTAGGAGGGTAAGTTCAAAGGTAGGACATTGTAAATGACAACCAATCATGATGCCCTGATAAACTCAAGAGAAATTCCAGAGGAATGATTAAACTATGGCTAATATAACTATGGGCGACAGTTTAAATCACTTGACCACATCATGGGTTGTATATTTGATCCCGGTTTGAGTCACTGCACAAAGTGAATCTTTTGAAAACTTTTTTTCTTTTCCAGCAAGTTGTTAAACCACATTCTCAAATCCGAATTCAACAACTATGAAGCGTTATTATTCCTGTGAGGCAAGGCCATCTGCCTGCACAACATTAAAAAGGTAAAGTGAAAAAGAAAGGAACAAGGACTCTTTTCGCATATTAAGTGTTTACACAAAACATCTGATTCAGCCTTTAGGTCTGATTGAGAGTACTCATCTCCAGTGGATGCTGGTCTGCTGGTCTACAGTGTGACTAGGTCACAGCGTCCACCCACCCACAAAGACACCCCCCCTTCCCCCAATTCCTAATTCAATTAGGCCAAAAGGTCCTGGGGCATTTTATGACACCAGACTTCCTCGGTCTGCACTAACAGTGTGAATAAGCGTCTCGGTGACTGAAACTCTGGTTAGGCCAGTTTTGCAGAGGAAAAGTACTTCCTCTGCAATAACTGAAGAAAGAAAGAAAGAAAGAAAGAAAGAAAGAAAGAAAGAAAGAAAGAAAGAAAGAAAGAAAAGCAGTGAAAGGGTAATGCGGGTGACATTTTAAGCCATATGCACACACACACACACACACACGTCTGTAACATGGATAATTAACATCTTATAGAGGGGTAAGTAGCCAAGTTCATTCAAAACAATCGCTTTGTATGCGAGTCAACAGCACAAAATCATTATCTCTGTTACAAGGACAAACAAGGAGGAAAGCACAGGTGACAAGCCTTTAATGATATAGGAGATGTCCAATCAGAGAGTAACTATGAGCACCCTTATAGTTATTGCTGGAGTGAGTACTCTGAAAAGTCATTCAGCAGGTTAAAAGAACAAAGGTATGAAAGGGTGATGAATCCATATAGTCTGGACGTTTAAAACTGATGACCGATTTCACGATGCAATCTTTGGTTTGAATAAAAGCGAATATGTTTTCGTTAACAAACAGTTTTCATTGACAGAAATCCAGGTTTTCACTGATGAAATCCATTCGAGCTGTATTCATTCCTCGAGACACTCATTGAGGTCACAAACGCTTTCTTCAACTGTCCGCCTCAACAATAAATACAAAGTCTTGCTTTGTTCAAATATCCACTTGCCTGAATAAGTACAACGTGCCTGTCAAATTTCCTGTCCTTATCTACCAGTCACTTTGAATATGACGGAGATTGCAATACCCAAGTCCTCGCGCTGGAGACAGTCAATATAGTGACCGCGCTGATAATAAAATTGTGGGTTTAAATCAAATCATTCTTGTTTGGCAACAACAAAGGCAACACAATCACTCCCTCAACACTTTTTTAAAACCGTGAATACAAGTTTACAAAGCATTTCCCTTGTCACGATTAGACGCATAACAAAAGTGTGTGTTTTATCTCTAATTCTTCTTCTCATTATTATATTATTTATTACCAGAAGGCCTTCGAAATTCAAGAGGGTAACAGTGTCAATCCCCATAACGTACAAAACAAACTGGTAGGTACTGTGATAGCCCAATTCCAAAACATAAGTTCGGCCGCAGGTAAAGGATTCGACAAATAAGACTGATTGTCGTAAACATGACAAACAATCGAACAGAAAATGTTAACATGAAATCTTAGGAGTATGTGAGATCACAATGTATTAAGCTAAGTTTTATACAATTTGAGCCATTTGGCTAGCTAACTACATTTCTTTGTTAGCTAACTAAGCTAAATTAACAATGTGAATTTAACATCACAACCACATAAATCTCTTCAAAGACATCGAAATAAACTGACGTATTGAAAAGAAATAACACAGCTACACGAAGCGCTTTGAATTGTGGTCCGAGGCTTTAGGTTACCTTTTAGGAATCCATTCTTGCCGGTCAAGTTGATAACATTAGCTGTCCCGTTTCAATTCTTGCAGTGACGAAGTTATCCTAAAAAGAATTCCAAATATAACTGGGATAACTTTTGAATATATATTAAGCTTTGGCTGCGATACGTTTCCTTCAGGATCGTTCGTTGCGGTTTACACTCGTGGAAAAGACAATGGAGCTACACTTACATGGATAACTTCAGTAAGACATCTTCCCACCTGTCGGGTTCTTGCAACCTTTCCTCTGGGAGCAATTGTGTTTGTCTACCAAACTTTATTACAAGCTACGGACTCTAATTCTTGAGATGGGGTCAGTCCCTTTTCCAAGATATACAACCTGTAGTCTGACCAGGCTGCGTTTGTTTGTGGCAGACGCGATTTTTTTTAAGTTCTGTTGTGGACGCTGGACTGCAAGTGTTGCAAAAAGAGCAGTGTTTTGGTCGCGTTCTTGTAACCATATAGCACCTTGCCTCACTCAAACATGATGGACAAAGGGCGGAACTGGAGGTGTGGCCCCACCGACATGGGTCGGATTTGTGTCCGAGGTTCTGTTGTGGGACAGTGGATGAGATTAAAAAAAAATACTTGACGAATCCTGCCCTCTTGCGGACGTTCTTCAACAGTACACTACATGGAAAATTTAGCGATAGGTCGAGGTTGGATATATATGAACAACTGAACTGCTTTTTTTTTTTCAGTCAACCTTCAACAGTCCGAAATGTGTACAAACGCTGCATACTAGTTGGAGCTGCTTAAAGCAGTGCCAAAGAAATTTGTGTATAATTGGAACAAACATTTAGATAAAACTGACCAAATATAATCTCAGCATGTTGGCACCTGAACATGAAAACACATATGTTTAGTTCTACTGAAGAATATGAGGTCAGAGAAGATGGAACATTTTCTGTTTGTTACTCCATGGAACCAGATCAACTAGCCAGAGGGTTTTCCACTTTAACGCTATGCAAAACAATTCCTCAGCAGTAGATTTCTTCTCTGCTATTTCCTTAATCTTGACAGAGGCTTAAAGGTGAGAGCATTAATTTGTTTACTTTGTGGTTTTCAGTTTCCATTTCAGATTTAAATTATTGGGCAAGAAACACCACTGAGCACTTAATGACTTGAAGGTATGAGTGAATAAGTGACAAGTTTGGCATGATAGAGTAGTTTTTTTTTCATACAGACAAAAAAAAGGGGGGGGGGGGGCATGCCAAAAGTAAGCATGCCAAAGTAAACTGAAGAGGCCTTTAAGGGGACAGGCTAACCATCTGACATGCCTGAAATAGATTATTCTCATGACTTAAATGATACTTTATGCAAAGGTGAAGATGACCCTCTGCAATCTATTCAGCAGACGGGATCCGTCTTGTACCTTTATGTGAAGATAACAGGAATACTTTACTGATTTTTTGACACGATGATACGAACACAACTAAAAAAAAAATTGCGTACTTGAAAGAATTCAATTTTTTGCCGTAGGAAAAAAAAATGTATGAAACAGTAAAGAAACAGGCAAAGACGTCAGAGAGAAGTAGCCAAAGTGAGAATGCGTAAGTGGATGGAGCAGTTCAGTTATAACCTGCAATTTTTCTTAATTTCTTGCGTTGACTGGCTTTAATTATGCCACGGCTTTTCTAAATGGTGTTAAATGTTCCAGTAAGAGAGGACAACTGACTCATACCAATGAATGGCTTTGCCTGAGTCAGCAGGATCTGTAACTTAAGCATAGCTCATACCATTACGTTTACAGACCACAGTCAGTCATTCCGGGATGCTGAACTCCCCGGTCGCAGCTCGTAGCTGTGTGTATGACCATTCATTTCATATACTGTGGACTGTCATTAAACCTCAATTGCTTAAATGCTGCCGTGCAATGTTATTACACCTTTTCTCATTGAACCTGTTGGATACTTATTGAAACTGTTGATTGATTTCCATGGAGGGAGAGCTGTTTTTGTCTTCGAATATTACTGGGGTACTACTGCATGGGGAGATGAAATTAATTGCTAAATTGAACATGTATTAGTTGACACAGTGGTTGCCAGAATGGCGATAATGCTGACTTTGATCAGTTTTCAACAAATCTAGAAACTGTGTGCAGATTCCAAGAGACAGTAAAATTCCTATTAAGGAATTCACAATGTGTCTCTGTCTCTTTTTGAAGTCAGTGCATAAAGATCTGCTGGGTGTTCTACAAATGGATCTCCTTTGATCAGTTGCTGAAGTCTGTACTAATTGTCAATGTACTATGAGAAAAAAGAACATGGAAGATCTCCCTTTGAATCGTTTAGTTAGAGATGATAAAAAAACGTGCATCTCTGGTGTTCTCTCTTACAAGTGTTCACGTATACCTACCACGTCACAGTGATGCGTACAGTCACTATATTAGCTGCAGGGCTGATGGCTTGACATCTCATATTTCCATTTTTCTTCATTTGCATTTATGATGGATAGCTGTAAATTTATCTCACAATGTAAATCTGCTAAAGCAGAAGTTCTCCAACTCTGACGACCATTTTGAAAAACTGGAATGAAAGCCTTCGTATAGACGTGAATTCTTTTCAGATATAATTTCATCATCATTTTTCAGGTTATGATCCATTGAAACAGATGTGACATGACCTCTGCATGTAAACAAATGTTTACACCTCTAATTCATCCAGCCAACCTGTGGAAGGTGCACACTGTGCGTATCAGAGAGTCACACTTGTGAAAGTTACTGCCTAGTGTTCCTAACTAAGGATGACTGATATCAGCATGTTTAGTTGTACATTTTAGTGTTTTCTCTCCTCTCTGACACAAAACTGTTTCTACGGGTGAGCCTCAAACAGCAGAAGAGAAGGAGAACATTGAAGGACATAAAAATCATTGCAAAGTGATGGACAAAGGGATGGAATTTGGGTATCAGATTATGTGAAACCTATCCTGAGAAAACAGAGACTGGATTTTTGCTTGGATAGTGAGCATATATATATATATATATATATATATATATATATACACACACACACATGTATTTGTATATTTGAATCGTTCTTTTGCTGGCTTGGCATCAGTGATTTGGCTGTAACACCATTGGGCCTCCTTCCCTCCTCAAAACTCACTTCTTTCAAATCTTTCTGACCTCTTAACCACTAACGTCATTTTACCTATCATGTATTTTAGATGCAAAGTGTGTTTAAAAAGATAAAAGATAATAATTTAAAAAAAAAAAAGAAGAGGAAAAACATTAAACTGACTCAATAAAACAATATAACCGTATGAAGTCCTTGGAGTGTTTCTTAGCACTATCTTTGGGGTACTGAGGTGTGTTGATTTAAGTCTGTTAATCATGCTCTTTTGTACGTCGCTCTGGACAAAGGCATCTACAAAGTGTCATTAAATTAGTCATAAGTGATGGGCCCACATGCCAAAATACACGCCAAAATACGTAAACTTTCCCTCCTGATTTGTGTCAAAGAGTTTTGGCTTTATACAATCAAACCATGGACCAGTGGGTGAAAAATCTATGCTTGAAGTCAACTCCAAAGGCAAGCAGAGAGTGAGTGTACATGTTTTCAGTCAAAAATGAGTTACAATGTTTTGTTTTGTTTTGTTTTTGGGAAATACCGACTGATTGTCATGAGCATTGTTATGAGCATTGTCATGAGATCGTTTCAAGCAGTTCAACAAGCTAAACCACCCTTCTGTGAACTCTGAGGTAAACCTGTTTTACCTGTGCATGAGTTTTTTTGTTGTTATACTTCCCTAATCGGTATCGCTTACTAAAGAGGTAAGTCAGAAACCTTCTGTCTGTTTCGTTAGTTTCTTTTTTTCCCTTCTTCAAACTGTTGTGTTGGTTTAATACTTAGATGGGAAGGAAAGTAAGATTTGCTAATATGGTCACTCTGTAAAAATACAACTGAATCTGTTAAGTTCTGAAAATTGGTCAACTCTCCAGGTTCATAATATGCAAGTCTTAAGAGTGCAACTGCAGACTTGATGGGAAATACATTGTCACCTTGCCTTTTAGGTAAGGTCTCAACCACATTGTGAGTGTCACAATGATAAGTTACCTATCTCTGACAACAACAGAGCCACCTAGAATCATGAAACTGGAGTGAAATCTGGTGCACTGGGCAGGTGTCAATATCTGACACTTTTGCGGTCATCAGTGTTGGTCATGGTTGCATTTCTTCAGTTCATCCACCAGAGGCCACTGTTTCTCCTCTCTCCAGTCTTGTTTTCTGGTTTGTAAGCACTTCCGCATTTTGAAAAATGTTTTCAAACCAGAAACACTTTCTAAAAGTTTTAGTACCAAATCAGAATAGCAAAGATATTTTCATGACAAAAAAACTACTAACAGCCTCAGGGGTAATTTAAACTAGAGGTGGGAGAGAAATGATACAACAATATATCGCGATACTTCTTTTTGCAAGATGTTATCAATACACTGGCACCAATAATGTTTTAATTAAATGTATAGGTACTCTAAACAGATTTCCCCAAATTGCCTCTCACCATTTTGACTTAACAATTACATTGATTCATTTGACATATTTAACTCCATCATTAGTTCATGACTCCTTGCAATGATGCTTATTAGATTGACAGGAGTAGGATGAACAAGTTAGCTAACTTGTGGTTAAGAAGTTAAACTAAGACTGACCATTATCTTACTAATATATTTTGTATTACAGAACCCCCTGTATCGAGATACTATCAATATTGTGAGCAACTTCTTCTGAGAGTATGATATTGTGCGTTACTCTGTGATTTTTACACCCATTTTAAACCAGTGTGCACATGTGTAATAATTCTACAGTTGTCCTCATACTACATTAGTCATTTTCAATTGAATTTACACAACTTAACTGACACGTACTGATTTAGACACTTAGAAGTATGAAGAAATGAGGAGTGAAATGAAAACTAGCATGAAAAAAGAGAGCATGGGAAATCTCTGAGAAAGTGAGTTGTTTGAATAACAAATATGTCCATAATTGAACAGAGCAATGAGTAAATTTTGGACCAAAATGTCTTTTTAATTTGCTTGGATTAAAATTTGCATGAAATCAAAATTGTATGTTACATCAGTATGGCAAAAAATTAACATCTCTCTCTCTCTCTATATATATATATATATATATATATATATATTTAAATATATACGTGTGTGTGTGTGTGTGTGTGTGCGCGTTTAAAAGATATTGAAATGAGTAGAATTATCTTGAATTATCCAGAACAGAATTATCTATAGTTATCTTGAGCAGAATATAAAATAATTTTGTCCTGTACAACATTTGCCATGATTGTTGTTTGGAAAAAATGTAGCAAATGTATACATATTTTGAGGAAAAGTGATTTCACACCACTAAAAATTTTGACAAATCTTGGGATCTGTTCAGAATGACGAGCACATGCATGTGTAGTCACCCAGGAATGTTTTTTTGCATGCTGACCTAAACCCACCATTATTACCTACACCACATTCTCTCAGACATGTTTAAAGCTGATACATTCTCTTGTACAGACAATGCAGGAGACGCAATTAGAAACACAGAAAGCATCTTCTACAGCTCATCAAACAACAGAATTAGAGGAACCAGATCATCAGGGTGAACTGAAGGATGAGGAAATGAAGCAATGTGATGTGAAACCACACATGAGATTAGGGAGTAAGGATTATCCTCCAGAAAGTGAGTTTGTGGCAGAAATTAAAAGATACAAGTATTTTGAAATACATCTGATACCTCACCCCAGTATTGGTACTGTTAAATACTGAATAAGGAGTTTATCTTTCTGACTTTGGGCAGATCACTGAAACATTCCTGTGAACCCACTTTGGGATGTAAAATCCATAAATTAATGATGATTTAACCTACATATGAAAAGCCTGTCTGGTTGGGGCACATGTTGAGAAACTGGACAGACCATAAAACCTCAACAGCACATCAGAAAAATCTCTCTGAAAGCAATGACGCAGAATCAAATGATATCTTTCTTTGTACAAACCGCTTTCTAAACCAGGAGAGACCGTTAAGTTGGTAAATTATTGCTAAGCTGTTAACTGTTAACTGTTTTTTTTTTTTTTTTTTACGACTGAGTATCATTTCCTTATGGTCATACGGAGCTGTACATGCTATGGATTACCCAAAAAATGAGTCAGTACCAGAACCATAGAGCGTTTCTACAATATGAAAATTGTCTCTGAGAACTCAGACACAGGCACACTGGTCAATTTTATAATTGGGTGCAAGTGAAAAGGGTGTGTCAAAATAATTTTCTGACCGTGTGACATTTATTAATATTATTGTTTGTTTGCTGGACACAGTATCTCTTCTCTCATCCATCGCTATGCTTCATTGAAGACAGATTCTCTCGACATAAATAAATAATTATACATTGCCCATAAATACAGTCAGAAAATCTGTTTGGTGTAGAACTACTATTTTGTGTTGAGAACATTTTCCTGCTGAAGTATTCAGAATACCTCTACCTCTTTTTACAGTGTCTGAACGGAGAAAGCGTTCAGATGCTAGTTCTGGATATGTTTCTGGAAGGAGTTCTTCTGCTTCTCCGATACCTACAAATGCACCACAGACACCTCTTCTGGAAACAGTCTTTGAATAACAGAAGGAACCACTGCAGCATGACGATTCAGACTTTTTCCATTTAATAACTGTTGCATTTGCTTGCAGTTGTCAAGTAACAGAATATAGAAAAGGACTTCAAAAGTTCACCTGCATCATGAGGTTTATTTTAATTGTAGAGCTTATAATATAACTTAGGCATTATTATTGTTTACAGTAGTACCATTTACCATATGACTGTCCAGTGACTAGTTCTTCATTTGTATAGTATGAAAATTCCTCTGCAATGCTACAAACAAGATACAAACAAAGTACAAATACTAACCCTGCCCATATGCTTAAGCTTAACCAACCATAATTTTTTCATATGACCTTGTTTGTAGCTTTTCATAATATCTGCAGATGATGAGGTAATTTTAAGTTTTCCACATGCTAGAAAAAGTGCAATATACTGTATATTTTACAGAATCAAACTCTTGTTTCATATAAAAATACTGTCCTTCTCAATGTAAAATTCTACATCCAAGCAGCTCTGACTGCATTCCATATGAAATTCTCCGAATTCTCTGAAGAGAATTGTCACGGCTGGTGGTGTGGTGCAGAACCCATGCGCAAAGACACGATGGTTGATGGTGATAAACGGAAGACTTTACTTGAACTGAAGATCAAAATACAGGTGTAGAAAAGGAACAAAAACCAATAACAAAAAGGTGCAGCATAACAGTGTGCAAAAACACAAACAACGATAGACAAAGTACAAGGCAAACACTAGGACTTAAATAGAAGGAGAACTGAACAGGGCAACACAGGTTGAAACTAAACAAGGTTAATAATGAGACAAACAGGTACAGGTGAGGGGCGGAGACAGACACAGAACGGGAGCACAAAGACATATCCAACTAAAAGTCCAAAATGGCGGTGCAGGTTGTGACAAGAATGCAGTTCCCTTCACCTTTCATATCCACTGATCGCTTCACAATGTTTCACACATGCTAGACAGTGAAATATAGAAAATTTGGATAAACTTAATTTCCAGTCCAGTCATGTCTTTTGGCATTTGTGTATATTTGTGTAACTGTCTTTTTTGTTTTTAGTAAATGAATAATCCACTGTCATCATTTAAAAGAAAAGAAAACGTGTTTTAATTTAAGATTGAATATTTTAAATAGAAACCATCAAATGTAAATCCTCTTTTCTAAAAAGGTAGATATTCTAAGATGTTACATTTTCATGAAACAGCTTGCTTGGCTAATCAAACAAGATAAGTATTAATAATGTGTCTTTCTCTGCACTTGCAAATATGTATTGTTATAACATTTGTCATAGCCTCATCTCTCAATAGATGCAGAAGAGAATTATCTAATTTATCTAATTAAGAAAAAGATACAGAGACATAAAAAAAGATGTGTGTAGGAAAGTGGATTTATTTTGAGTATAGAGTATAAGTATGTTTTTACGAAGCTCTCAAAATAATTGTGAAAGCACACTGCGTTTTAATAGTACATTGTTGTAAAGCTTCCCACAGTACACAGTATTTACTGGCAATCTTTAGCGCATAGCACGTAATCTTATAGCATTAAATTAATATTATGATTATGAATATAATCAGTGAATTCTATTATGATCAATCAGAGTGGTGTAGATGTGTGAGTCATGTTGTTAAAAGAAAAGAAAAGATACATGATCCATGGTTTTGTAATTATCACCTTTACGTGACCCAAATGTTATTCCTCATTCTTTTATCATGAAACACTGACCTAGAATAAGGAGGAAGTAACTAATAAAAATTTTCTTACAAATACAGGCTCTGTGGGTATTAGAACACATGAATCATTCACGCTTTTTATTCTTTCTGCTGAACATAGCTCTACAGTCTATGCACAATTACACCATATTGGGTCTAAAAAGGTGTTCTGATAAAAAAAGAATCCATATTCCATATCTGGGTTGAGAATATGATACCAAATGGCCTCTGCAGACACTGTAGAAGGTCTTAACTCTGAAGATGCATATCTCAGCACTTCCAGAATATTCTCTCACTCTCAAATCTGATTACATGTCCTTTTTTCCCCCTTGTAGTGCACTTATAGATGCTATGAATTTACAGTCCACAGTTTCTCCTTGAAGCTACAGTATGTCAAAGGCCCAAAGACTGGTATGTGTATTTTGAAACTCAGTCATATGGAAGGTCAGATCAGTCAGTCAAAACCCCAAAAGTCATTTGTGTCAAGAGGAGTTATTTTTTTTTATCATTATACAACCAGCCATCTAGCCAGTCAATAAGTGAGACAGCTTGTCAGGGTAAGTTAGGGTCAGGTGTAGAACTTGGCAGAACCAGATACAAACAAGTTACACATGCTAACCCAGCTCATGACAGTAACATTAATTCTAAAATTAATTATAATTTTTTATATGACCCTGCTTGTAGGTTTTCATACTATCTACAAATTGTGAGGTTATGCTGCAAAATAAGTAAATAAATAAAAAGATACTATGCTCTTTTCGTCTTATAGAATCAAGGTATTATTTCCTACTATGGAATCTGGATATAATGCATTTCCACTCCTGTCATGCCTTTTGTGTCTATAAAATATCTGTCTGTTTGCATGTGCTGACTGAATACTTCATTTTTATCATTCACATTAAATCCTTCTTATAATCGATCTCTCCACAATACTGAGATGTGGTTAATACAAATGTCATGGCCAAACATTGAAGAATTTGGAGAAAGACATAGATATGAAATAGATGAGAGTGGCATTGACTTTGAATGTAGAGGACAAGTGTGGTGATTATGCTCACGAAATAGCTATGAAAGTGCATTGCATTAACGTCACAAAGCCTCCTGAGATTTAAAGGATTTGTTTATTTATATCCATGTACAATTATTTATATTATGTACAAATATTGTGTGTATATATATATATATATATATATATATCAGTTAAATCTACTCTGATAAATTAATCAAAATGGTGTGGATATGTGGGTCATACTCTTAAATATCTCTTGGAACCAAAAGTATTTCCAATTTGATCTAATTCAGCCAAATAACCATTAAGTAAAAGAAAAGACACACATTAAGTGGTTTTATAACATTGCTGTTACGTGACACAGATGTCATTGCACTTGTTCATTATTAATCATAAAACACTGACACAGAATGAGGAAAAGGGAACTAATAAGTGTATTCTTACCAATCCGAGCTTTGTGGGTGTTAGTTTTTAATCATTTGATCACTTCTTTCCTTTTTTGATGATCATATTTCTACAGCCAAAGTCTAATGCAGCATAAGTAGTCATGGTCAAAATTTGCTATCGTCAGAATATACCAACTGGCCTCTGCAGACACTGTACATGGTCTAAACTCTGAAGATGCGTATCCTAACGCCAACAGAATATTCTCTCTCACTCTCAAATCTGATATCTGATCACACATCTTTTTTCCCTTGCAGTCTATTGAATTTAGAGTCCACAGTCGCTCCTTGCAGCGTCAAAGGCCCACAGAGTGTTAAGTGTATTTTGGAATTCAGTCATTTGGATGGTCAGTCAATCAAAACTGCACAAGTCATTTGTGTCAACCAGAATTTGCACTCGATATAGTCTGTGACATCAGTCAGTCAAGGACAAACTTACATCTACTCAATATCTGTCATTCACTGGGCAAATTAGAGTCTGATGTAGAATGTTAGCCTGAACTCAAAACTAGAATAAAAGCTTTCATATTAAAGTAGGTCCTTTTAAAATGTTATCACATGATTTCTTTCAAAAGATGCTGTAACAGGTGTGATATGATCTCTGTAAAGCTGTAAACAGGTAATTGCACCTTGAACCGGTTCAGTCAACCTTAAGGTGGCGCAAGAGACATCTGTGCTCCTGTTTGTCTCTGCTAAAAAAAAAAAAAGAATGTCTTTGAGACAAACATAAGCATATCATTTCTTTCAAAACAAGCTGCTATATGTGTGATATGATCTCTGTGCAGATAAACAGATAAATGTACCTCTGACCAGTTCAGTCAACCTCAAGGTTGTGCAAGAGGGAACTTTGCACAATATCTGTGATGCTGCTGTCTGTTGCTGCTAAGTAAGAGTACCTTTGAGATCATCATGTTTAGTTGTCTACCTTATTGCTAAGGTTCCCACTTCTTGCTCTCTTCTCCTCTCCTTTTTTCATGTAGACTGATTGGATCAACCCCACATAAAAAGAATCTGTGCACTACAACTAAATTTTGGGGAGGGGGTGGGGGGGGGGGGGGGTTTGGCTGCACAGAGCACCAACTGTTTTGGAAAACACTGTATGGTTTAACTTCGTAAGTTGCATGACCAGTCCAACGAGAGACTGAAGCATCACATGAGATAGTAGGCAGTAACTTTCCCAGCAATGAAATTATTTAATGCTTCCTTAATCTCACTCCACAGGAAAGGAAAGAGAAAACATGTCTGTCTCTGCGATAGTTAATTTTACTCCTTTTTCTTTTGTATGTTAAGGACAGAGCATATGAATTAAAGGGGAGAGAGTGTTAGGCAAGACAAACAGACATTGAGAAGAATACAGATTAAAAAGGCTAAAGTAAATAAAACAGATTACATGACATCATTACAAGATCAAGACCGAAAGAGAAGATGGAGTACTGTCTTCACTTGTAGATGAAATACCATTCAGTACAACACAGTCCATTACAAGTAAGTACTTACAAATACAATGTGTTGTTAACTGTTGTTAACCACGTGTTGTTAACATGCCCAAGTTTATGCAAGGGACAATTAAATCTTGTATGTATGATCAGAAAAGGATAAACAATGTATTAAGCAGAACCTCACACACTTTACATGTACCAAACAGGCATTTTACATCATTTTACACATTGTAGCCTCAGCAGACCTGGGCACAACACAGTCATTTCTGAAGGCTTTTAGAATATATTTCAACACACACACACACACACACACACACAAAATAATACGGGCAAAATTGGGAAAAAGAATTTTGAGGAGGAATATTAATCAAGTAAAATGCTTGTTCTGTACAGGTTTTGCATTTAGTGTTATGTGAGACATCTCAGTTAAAAATGATAGGTTTGTGCTACAGAAGAATGACACCGCAGAGATGAAGGAAAACAATGACTCACATGGCCATTCAGGTAATACCTCAACCAATAAGAATGTTTTGTTAATGTACGAACGTGAGTTGCTAAGGTTCCAACAGTTCATGAACACATTTCTATGAATAGTTCCAAAACCCTTATCCTTATGAGTTTCCTCTTTTTAAATATGTGACTCAAAATTGTACCTCGTTGAAGTGGAACCAGGTACAGTAAAAGGACACATACACATTGAGACATATAACTATTTAAACCGTTAAAACAAATTTTAAAGAAGAATGTATGAGGCTGAAGGAAAGTTTTCTCTCTGAGTCTACCTCTGTGTATTATCCATGGGCTGGACACAGAAAAGACAATATTGTTTTTTTTTATCATCCACAAGACACATAAAGTGATGGTAGTGACATACTGGGGTCAGGGGAGCTTCTGCAAAGATCTTCTCATCATGACATGATATTCAATTCCCTGTGTACATTTTAAAATGTCATGTTGGTGAATCTTTAATGTGTCACTTAGCCTTTCTTACTCTTTCTCAAATTTGCATTGATTTCACTGTTTGTATAGATAATTAGAATGTGTTTTCTCTTTTCATAAGGAAGAAAAAGCACATTTACAATGCAAGGTACCTTGGTTTGAAGAACAAGCAGTGACCAGGCAGACTGAATATCAAATTGAGCTTTGCAAGAAAAAAGAAGGTACAGATTATGCCAAGAAAGAAAGTTAGTGTGAGAAAAATTAGTACCCCTTTCTTAATTAAAATTTTCAGTGAAAACACTAACACAGAAATACTTTGAACTTTCATTTCATTCACAGCCCACTGTATTTCATTCAATTTAGATATACTTTCCTTTTTTTTTTTTCCAGAGGACACAGTTAGAATGTGAATCAAATTGTACAGTTGCGGCAGGAAGCAAAGATTAAATTCATTTCTGTTTTACTGAAAGTCATTAGAACAGATTATATGCTTTTTGAGAAGAGTTAAGATTTACATAGAAAGAAAGAAATACCACAAAGGTCAGAAAACGGCCAGGCACAAAAGTCTCCAAATACAGAAGCCTCCAAAAGTGAACACTGAACTAGGAAACAGACCTTAAGAACTCTAGACAATGAGCCACAGGTGTAATCCAGTAATCAGGTGGGCATGCGTGGATGAGTTTGATGTTGCACTAAAGCGCCCTCTGGTGGTCAGAACAAAATGTGACACATCAGAAAAATTCATACAAGTGAAATTCTTTATAACTTTCCTCAGTCAAATCGACATCAGCGGTTTCAGTTTATATTGTGTCTTTTACAGAGGTTTCAGAGGACAAACATGACACACAGGTGGAATTTTATACAGTTTGGTATCTACCATTAGACTTCAGAGGACATTATCAACTGTCATGTGATATGAAACCTGTCATGAGACCACAGAGCATGGAATTTCCCCCCGAAAGTGAGTTTATGGCAGAAATAAACAGATGTCCTTCATGGTCCTTCATACACGAGAGACAATTCTCCCTAAAAAACACTCACACAGAATCTAAATATAATTAGTTTTTACTTTGTGTGAATGTGTTTCTACACCAGGAAAGACTGTTGAATTGTTAAATAACTTCTTGACCAACTGAACATCAGATTATTGTGGTCATATGAGGATGTGCAAATTATAGATCATCCAGAGGGTGACTTGGTGCAAAATTTAGAATCTCATCGTGTGTCTTACACGACCACAATTGGCAATGTCATCATTTATTTGATTCTTTTGAAGACAGACCCACACAATGCAGATACATAATGTTTATGTTCTTTTTTAATTTCATAAAACTTTTATGCTGTACGTAGAACTATTGTTTTGTGAGGGTAGAGAACATTTTTTGGCTGATGTATTAAGAATATATCTGCCTGTTTATAACAGTGGGACTACACAGAAGTGGTTCCGTGGTCTCAAAATGCAGTTCCGGATATGGCTCTGCAAGGACTTCCACTGCATCTCCAATATGGGAATACTCAAGTCAGTCTCCTCTGGACACAGTCCCTGAAAGCTGAGAGGAACCACTGCAAATGACATCACAGAGAGATCTGACCAATCAGGACAGGCCGGGTTGAAGTGGACTGACACAAGAGAGGAAGAGGTCTCCTTCTGTATCCATCATCCCAGATACATTGAGGGTTAAATACACCAATCAGAGATACTGCATCGAATGATTTAAAAAAATTTTTTATGAATCATGATTAATCAGGATTTAGAACCCAGTCAGTTTTAGTCCCAATTAAAGCTGTTTCTATTCAACAATGGCTGAATTTGCATGTAAATGTCAAATAAGGAAATATGGCAAAAAAACAAAGTAATTTCTGTTTCCTGAAGCAGCTTGTCAAAAACAATTGACAGCATTGTGAATTCTATTACAATCATAGGACTGAACCTATACATTTTCAGTTCATGTTCATTTTAATATTATTAACACACTGATGCATCCACCACAGACCATTACAGCATTTGGAAAACGAAAGGCAAACAGCCAAGTTAAAATTGCAAATCCCACCCCAACCTTAACCTTAACCAATCATGCGATCTCTGTTTGAAGCTTTTCACTCAGTATGCAAATAATGAGGTTAATGTTGAGTTTTGAACATGCTAAAAAAAAATGGCTGCACATTTGTGCAGAATCAAAGCCTCAGCTATTGTAAATATTATGCCCATCTAAATTTGACGTTCCACGTCCGGCGTTTAGTGTATTCTGCGTGAATTTCATGAGAATGCAAATGTTTGCCTCAGAAATGAGGTTTTCTCGCTTTCACTGCACTGAGTTTACTAATCACTTCCCTGTTTTGATATGATAAAATGAAATGAGACACAAAGAAACTACATATGATGAAGTTATATACTCTTGGTATACTTGTCCATCTTTCTTTTTTAATCTGACAACTAAACACTTCCTCTTCTATATTTCCTATCTTAGAATTTATTCCGAAAACCACACCAACAGAAACATAAATTTTCTCTGGTATATATTGTTATACGTTACCATTATAAACCTTACCCACCACACTGAATTTAACCAGTACTAAGAGAGAGAGAGAGAGAGAGGTGTCTGTTTTTCTGATGACCAAACAAGATTCTCCACCCCATACAGAACCTCTCTGTACATTTTTCTTCCAACTCAACTCAACAAACTCTCAATGTTTGATGTGCACTTTGGCAGGACACACCAGACACTTGTGTGTTTTAGCCAGAGGGAGGTGTGTTCCTCTCGTACGCGTTCATCTATTTCTTATACCTACGTATCAGTTATTCACTCAGTTCCATCTCAGCAAATCTCAATTCCCAACTCCTCTAAATCTCTCCGAGGTCAGACTGTTGTATGACATGTAGTGTGGCTAAATTCTACTCTTTGTGTTGTATTTTTTTTCTCTGTTAAAATCTTCCTGTGCTTTGTCTTTATGTGTAACATCGCATTTATGAAACAGATTAAATATTGTTCCGTTGGATGAGTTTCGAGCGTTTCTTGGATCAGACGTTTATGTTATCAGAGCGACTGGAGCATTCTGTGTTTCCTCAGACGTCGGGCGTGGTTTAATTACTCTCTTTTTAACCTCACGGTGTCTTCTAGAATTTTCTCCATTTGGCCCTCAAACAGTCATAGCTCTTCATGTTTTAAGGGGCTGCTTTAAATTAGGGAACTGAGCTGTGTTTTTTTGTTTTTTTTTAAATAAAAGGGGGAGGGGAGGGAAGAAAAAGACCCATGGGAAATGTCATGGCATGTACTAATGAAAGAGGAGAGAGGAGAGAGGGGGGGTGGGGGTGGGGGGGGGGGGGGGGGTGGCTGTTGTGGGGAAGGTGAGAAATGGATTGACTCACCATAGGGAATAGTTGTATACACACACATTCACAAAATCCACCCCTTCCCTCTCTCTCTCTCTCTCTCTCTCTCTCTCTCTCTCGCTCTCTCTCTCCTCCCTTCTTTCTCTATCTTAATTAAACGTTTTGGTGGTTTCATTCTCCTGGGGTCTCAGTCTTTCAAACAGGTGGGCTAAAAATAGACGCGGTCATTCTTGGCTGGATTTTCTCCAAGCATCACACACACACACACACACATAAATATATTCACACAAAAACATGCGTTTTTGTTGTCACAATGGTATGTAGAGACATATTGACGTACTGACACACTGAGACGTTGTCTCATTCAGCCGCACAGTGTCAGGGTTTCTTACACTCGCTGCTGTGCAGAAGTCTCTGTGTATGTGGGTTTTCCCTTAATGAATGTGACTCGCTCTTTTTTTCAACTCAGTCCATCTTTTTTTCGCTGGGTTTCCCCATTTATTTCCCCCTAACTTCCCCCATCTGTTTCTCTCTCCGCTCTCCCTCCATTTTTTTCCCTTCTTCATTCTCTCTGTCTCTCCATCCTTGTCTCTCTCTCTCTCTTTCTCTCTGATTCCCTCTCCCTCTCTTTTTCCTCTCTCCCTCTCTCTCTCTCTCTTTCACTCTCTCTCCCTGTTACTAAGCATCCCTGACATTGCTACTTAGCAACAGTCTCCAAGGCTACTAAGTCTGTCCTGTCTCCTTCTTTTTTCTCTTCTCTGCATGTTTTACTCCTGACCTGCCTGATTCTCCCTCTGTTTTTTACGTGTATGCCTATGGCTATCTACCTGTAAAGAAAAGGTTTAATGGTAGAGGTGGTCCTCAGACCCCACCCCACCCCACCCCCTCCCTTTTACCCCTCCTTCTCTTTCTCTAAACCCCATCCAAAAAATCTGGGATAAGCCACGGAAAATTTCTCGACCATGTCGTAATCCCGACATGGGCTTTCGGTGAAGGCAGTTTCTGTGAAAAGATTAGCGAGTGGGTTTTAGCACTCTATCCTCACAAGCATTGCATACCGCTGCAAACGTTTCAAATCCACTTTCCCAGTGCAGTCATACAGTGCATCCCTGATTGCTCTAACTGCCCCCCCCCCACTCCGCCTCCAGCACCACCATCCACCCTGTCCATTAATTGCTTCAGTAATTAACTTTCGGTTAACATTTTGAAATTCTGTAAAATAAAGAAACGGGCTGACATCTACTACACCATTTATGATTCATATCTCAGTGACGAAACTAGTCAAACTTTCTCAAACCTACCCTGTTTTTGAAAGACATTAAAGACATTAACATTAAAATAGTCAGCTAAAAAAACTATACTCCAAGTCATTTTGTCATATCTTTTGAAATTTTTATTCGTACGCATGTATTTCAATTTATACAAACACACATACACACATACACACACACACGCATGCACGCACACATGCATTCCCAGCACAGATGTAATGAAATTCCTATTTGGATGCTCCATAGAAAGAACTGTTGGATGGGATCTGGACCACTGCTGCCTGGTATCCTCATCACTCTTCCGTAAAGCACCCACCTTTCCCATCGTAACCAGACAAGCGGAGAGAGAGAGAGAGAGAGAGATTTGTGCCTGATGTCTGATCCCCCTGGTAATTGGATCTTTCAGTATAATGATTATTGACCCACAAAGGAGAATTGATGCAGAGCTAAACACTGGACTATCAGATGGGATAGAGCGAGAGAGCAAGAGAGAGAGAGAGAGAGAGAGAGAGAGAGAGCGAGAGAGACAGAGAGAAAGAGAGAGAGAGAGAGAGAGAGAGAGAGAGAGAGTGAAACCAAGAGAGAGAGAGAGAGCGAGAGAGAGTGAGAGAGAGAGAGAGAGCAAGAGAGAGAGAGAGATATCGAATGATAAGACTAAAGACAACACATTTGTATTCAGTTTGCTACCATCTACAATAAAAGCACTGATTAAATCTGTCCTTTTTAAGTGAAAGTGCAGGAAATGAGGAAGCTTGTAAAGATTAAGAAATGAAGAAATGTCATTTTTGCTCATTGGGTCTATTACTGGATACCGTGACAGTACCATTACCCTGCCTGTGAACTCATAAAAGATAGAGGAAAATTTTTTTAATTGTGTTGGAAATTGCTTAGCTTTGTAAAACTATGGAACAAATTTAAAATTAGTTAGGTAACAATGTTCCGCACCTAACTTTCCTTTTTAGGATTAACAGACACTTGAAAATGCCCCCCACCCCCTTCTCTCTCTCTTGCTCTCTCACCGTCCATTTCCAGTTACTAAGCCTTACACAGAAAGTTTACACTGCTAGCTGTCTGTTTAATTATGCACAGGAGTAACAGTGGTCGGGCCAAAGTAACATTTAGCATTTGAGGAGCGGCCATTTAGCATTGCTTTCTCTGTATTAGAGGGCAAACTCAAGCATAAGGATTATACATGAGAGTCAGCCAATTATTCTAGACTGTTTCCGGCAGTTCTGTTTTAATTGAGTCTTTTTGTCAGGGAGTGTATTTCAGGCTGAGTCTTGCTGAGATGGTAAGGTAGCTTAATGAAAAGGACCAAAATGGCAGTTCTTAGACCTCTGGGAGATTTCCTGCAGACATTCCTTCACTTACGGCACATCAGCCTTGACAATTCATTAAGTACGGAGTAAAGTGCCGTGTGATTCCGTAGAGAACATAACGTCCATTATGTCCCCCTGTCAAAACCACATGACATACAGCTGAGTCTACTCACGACACCGCAAGGACGGTCGGTGTTGAAAAAGAAGCCAAACAACCTCGAAATTACGATTTTTTTATCGTTAATGTTGTGAAAAAGCTGAAAAAGAAACAAAACTGGTGATAATTAGGAACCTTTTCCTTATAATGTTGCTATAGCACTAGCCAGTGTAGTGTGAACTATTGCATTAAGGCTGGGTTGCTAATTACTCCAGCTCTGACACCTTGGCACCTGTCCACGGTCTGGTTATGTGCAGTAGTCCAGTACAAGTAAATGTGCCTCCATTTATTATATGCCACAAATATTAGCGATTTAATGTATAAACTGGGCGGTGAAAAATGAGTACATAACAGATAAGTCGTTTATAATACACTTTATCTCACTTTCACTTCAATCACTGATGGACGTTCATTGTACCAAGTAAAGGACAACAACACGTTTCTTCATTTTGAAATTCTCTTCTCTTTCCACAAAGCGCCGTTCCTCTATTTCTATCTTGCCGTGGAGATTTTGTCGTATGTCAGAGGTTCTAAGAAAACCGCTCATGTAAGTCGTGTTCTAAAAAGCTGGTTTCTTAATAAACCGCTTTTGACAATTTTGCGTACAGGCTATTTGCAATGCTGAAGAGGACTACTTGTTATGCAATAAGAGTAGCAGCAGGACGACTGACCCACCGTGATTACTATTCTACCCCGCTCGCATCTCTGAGTAACTCCGCTTGTCCACGCTCGAAGCCAAGGTCGCACAAATTGATTCAAGCCTGCCCTGTACGATGGAACCTCCTCCAAGATTTTTAATTGGGTTTCGGTAACATCTCTGGTCTTTCCCCCAAAGGCTATTTCGTGGGATTCTTTCAAAGTTAAAAAAAAGAGGAAGAACATGGAAATTTTAAATAGGATTGAAACCTTTCCATATGTGCGCGGAAGACGATTTTAATGTATTTTCATGTAAAAATTATTTTGATTTTACATATTTTTGTATACAACACAGACTTAAGGGAATTCTGTTCTGTAGTTAGTTAGTTGGTTAGTTAGTTATCCACGTTTGTCCCTGTGGGACATATGGCTGCGATTCTGGTCTTTGACCTCCCCAAATTCAGGGTTTATGCAATTCCTGAAGCGGCTCTTTTGGTAAATTAAGGACGTATCTTATCTGCTCAAGCCCTCCTCCCTCACCTCCCGCCCCCCCTCTCTCCCCCTCTTTCTCTCTCTCTCTGTCTCTCTCTCTCTCTCTCTCTCTCACACACATACATATCCACGTACATACACACACCATAGGGCGCGCTGAGCGAGTAGTCTGGGCATTCCCTTGCTCTTCACTTGACGGAACTACCGACAGGAGGAACTGAACTAAAACGGTGCAACAAACCGTCCCCGCTTTTAACAACGGAAAGCTTTAAGAAGCTATGCAGGTAAGCAACCAGGAATATCACATTGTTTTACCAGAAACATTCACTGTCGTACGTGAATTTCGTGGTTTTAAGCGAATTTGCGTAAAATAAAATTTCCATTAATTTCCTTATTTAAAGGTTGCAACAATATCGGTGTTCCGTAGTTTTGTCTCAAAATTATTCATGAATGTTTTCGTTTATTTCTACTAAACGCATTGGTGTGTTAGTGCATTTTGGTGAGTCTGGTTGAGAGAGATAGAGAGAACGGTGGTGAAGTTATATAATTTCCCCCCGAACTGTCGCTCTTAGCTGAAGAGCGCGCGCTTTCAGCGGACCGCCAGGGACTGTGTCCGTGGGATGCTACTCTCTAACTTGTCATATACGATTACATTCCGTGCAGTGATGGTTGATTCCCTGCGGTCACTTTCTCAGTATGCTATGCTATGGACGGATTTTGTTGGTATTTTTAGCCTCTGGGTGTTGCGGTATAATTCTCCGTATAGGGGGGATGGAGGTTGAATGAATGAAAAAAAGAATCTGTTTTGAAAATACAATCTAATCTCACGCACCAAAGTCCCAAAACTGGTCATAGATTTCCATGCCACTGTACAGCACGGGGCACATCAGGTCATTCGAGGTCGCTTGATTTTCACAGAGATAAAACATCGGACGCCCATAGCGACTTTCCCTTGACATAAGAGGCTTAAGATTCACTGGATAAGTTCTTTTAGTTAGTGTTTTCTGTTGGGCTCGCAGCTTTAATACAGTGAACAAATAGTCACAGCACCCCCACTCTCCCCCCACCCCTTCCCCTTTCGTCTTTCCTTTCTCAGCAAAAATACGCCAGCAGGCCTGGTTTCCAACTAGATTTTTAATTAGCCGCGAATCTCCTCCGTATGACATATGACGTGCGACAGGCTACATGCATGTTGACTCACGTCAGTGACTCAGTTATTGTGATGCTGATGAGTTTTGAACTTGTGGTGTCTGTGTGATGGCCCCTGGCAGTAAGAAACCTTTTTTCACTCTGTTTGAACGGCTGACATTTAAAGGCTACTGTAATTTATTTCTGTCAGCGGTTAAAAAAAAAAAAAAAAAAAAAAAAAGTATAATATAACGCTATAACGAGTGGAGAAAATGAATGGCTGTCTGGCAGCATAATATGAACATTACACACACAGAGCCCATGAAGTAGTGCCACTTCAATTTACCACATAGCTACTGCTGTGTCGCTGTCTTAATACATCATTGTTTTTCAGAATCTTATTTAAATAAGTTATAGCGACTGAGCATACCTGCGTGATGAAGCAGGGAGGACAGGAATGCCATTTTAGAGCACCGCTGGAGCGACTTGAGGTTAAGTGCCTTGTTCAAGGGCAAGACAGTCGTAGTCAGAGGAAGAGCTGGGACTTGTGAAAACAGCTGTACAGCTGTTCAGAGTTATGTCAGCATCCTTAGGGTCCCTCGCTTGAGCTTCAAGTCTGATAGTCTCCGGGTCACGGTTAGGAGATCTGAGTCCCTCACATCCCGTCATGCTGTTTCAAAAGGGAGCTAACGGTCAGATCAACTTTGTCATACAGCCCTTCACCTTGAACCTGCAGGGTGATTTTTCATAGTCTTTTTTTATCATTCTAAAATATATCAGTCACATGCAAATTACTCCAAATGGACTTACACTGGAGCATTTTCTAATTTGTATATCTGTGTCGTGGAATTGTGATTGTGACGTTTGTGAAAGGATGTCGTGACAATGGGTGTGATTTCAGTTTTGGTTTTTTTCCCCCTCATCTATCTGAAATTTGATATGGACATCAAATCTCTTTATGGATGATGTCAGAATTTTTGATGTGAAAACTTTTTTTTACATTTAAAATCAATATTTCAAAGAACCTCATAGCCTCTCTTACTCTTCTACCAGACCTTCTCTAGAAGCAGATATGTTTAAGATAGTGTAGGGTTCAAATTCCTGCTTTTGCTATCAGTGATTTTCTCTACCGAACATGGAAATGTGATACCAAGGTCTAAAGCCCAAAATTGATCCGTATGGATCAGTTCCCTTTCATTAAAGGAAATACGATGTCTCACACGTGCATTCACACAGCCGCCTGCTCACAATAGATCCACAGGCAATCAGACGAAGACCTATGAATAATTCGAGGTACTGTGTAACCTCATACTATTGGTTTGCTGTTAATGGGAAATTGAACAACCTGAGAGAGGGGTCAAAACATGGACTGGCAGTCAGGAGACTGTCCCCAGTGATACTAGAGAAGGACTCCATTCAGTCACAACTCTCAAGTGTGTTTACAGCAAACCGAGAATCAACCGGCTCGTCCCGCTTAGTTCGGTTTATTAGCTTGTTAAAATTTGTAAAAACCCAGATAGGAACAAAATGTCTTGCCAAAGTTGATCAGAGATCATGAATATTCTTTAACATCCTAGATTTGTGTTAAAAGCCTTGTTTTTAAAAAACTCTTTTTTTTTTTTTTTTTTTCTTTTTCCCCCCTCGTACTTATCAAAAATTTAACCAAAGTAGAAACTATTTGGAAGGCTATTGCTGACTGTTGGACTCTGCTTTCAGTGCTGCAGCTACACTCTTTTGATCATAGAGTTGTGGCTTTGAATCTTAAGTGTCTACTCTTTCTGTTGAGTACAAGAGTGGAAACACAATTCAAGAGAATGCTGATAGAATGTAAAGTGAGAATGTTACCCAGGAATGCTTAATAGACCAGAAAGTCTGAATAAAAGTGAATTTAAATGTACCCTTAAACCAATAGTCAGCATATATTTTCAGCAAGAACGATAAATCAAATTATTGATTTATCAATGTGTTGTTTGTATGCAAAACCGGTTGCTGTATTTATTAGAAGCACTTGAAAGGGTCTTGACTGAAATAAAGTAACATAAATCTCGTGGATTGCTTATTCATGGGATTGGAGTTGTAGTTTGGGGAGTGAGTAGTCTATCTTTCAGTCCAAACTGCGCATAGCTGAGACACCGTAGAAATGAAGTTTTTGTTCATACATTTAAAACTTATCAAAGTCTTTTTTTTTTTATCCTATCCAAATGTTTGCACTTAAATTGATTGTGTCTTTAAGGAGATTGTAAATTTTGCTTTGGTCTTTCTATTTCATCCGTGGTCTGATCGACATAATCTTTGCTGATGAAAAATCCCTCATGTAATTTAACACCTCAGGAATCAATCCCAATGTCCATCGATGCTGTTTGTCCTTGAATCTTCCGGACTGTTTTTCCTTCCGCCGAGGACCCGGGACTATCTCTCTGGACTCCTCCTACAGGACACAGGAGGAGTAATGAACCGGGGTTTCATTTTTATCTCAGATAGAATCCAGTCCCAGTGTAGGTTCCTTCTCTGTTTGCTGTGGATGAAACATGGTACCGGCTGTCTATTGACTCTAAGTTCTCCCCGTGGGCCCATTAACTGGTGGATCTGACTGCATGGAAGGGGCTGGGTGAGAAGCCAAGAGCATAATTGAAACTGGGTTGTTTTTAGTGGGCCGTTCAATAGAGAGAGAGAGCCTCTTGAGATCCAATACTCTCTCTCTCTCTCTCTCTCTCTCCTCATGGAAGGTCCATGTTCATCAGTCAGTGGAATGCAATGATACACGCACATATACAAACTTATTTTCACGCATTATACATATATAGTGATGCTCACTCACATATGTCCTGACTTAAACGTGTAGTGAGATGTGCATCAGTGCCACACAGACTTCACAGACAGACACAGTGTGTATCTACTCTGTATTTACTTATGCAGTGTACACATGCTTCAATGCCCAAACACAGCCAACAAACAGTACTATGTAAGCAGAGAGACAGATGGGTTTTTGATATGAAATATTCACATACAGAGACACACAGACAGACTCAGATGCTTGGGCGCGTGCACACACACACACACACACACATACACACACACACAATAGAGATTCACTGCATTCCTCAGAAATCTATTCACCTATTCACTAAATATGTATTACCACTCACATTGAACAATGTATATTCACAATTCATACACACCCAACACACACACACACACACACACACACACACAAAAACATACGCCCAGTATGATGAAAGATGTGCGTGCGTGCGAGAGAGAGAGAGAGAGAGAGAGAGAGAGAGAAAGAGAGAGAGAAAGAGAGAGAGAGAAAGAGAAAGATAGGGGCAGTGAGAAAGGCGGATGGCAGATCCTCTTATGTTGCTTTGCAGTAATAAATAGATATGCCTCTAAAGCCAGACTTACATATGGAACTGGCTTTTCCACCCACTCACAGATGCCCTCTCTCTCTCTCTCTCTCTTTCCCTCTCTAACTCCACATACGCAGCCAGACACAAATAGCATCTCACCAGCCACCAGTGTACCAAACACACGCTCAGTATGCCATCCCCCCCTCTCTGAAATAATGGAGACAATTAATGTAGCCCTGGTTAATGAACACTTCAGAGCCCAATATAATAAGTCAAAAGAAAAAATGTTCTCAATGAAAGGCACCATTAACAGCGTGAAGGCTGTGTTTTAACCAACAGCGCTGGCCTCGTACTGACGGCGTGGTAAGATCGGTCAGCGTGTTTGGCGAGTAAAAGCCTTCAGCTGAGAAAAACAGTGAATTACTGCCAACTGCTTCAGATTAAATTTAGATTTGTTTTATGCGCTTCGAGAGACGAGTCAAACGTAGATTGCAGTGGAGAGTACAGAGAACGCAGTGAAGAGCGTCTGAAACAGAATCCACCTTCCGACACAGAGAGTACCCTCCAATTTTTCAACTCTAGGACCTCAGCGCTAAGTGTTAGAATGAATAATGTAGGTAGGCACTATGAAGAATCCATGTGCTGGGGAACAGGCTTACTCCTCCACTCTCACTGGTCTAAACTTAAACAGTGTGGCACGTATGCTGTCAGGGCTTTTCTCTCCCTCCTCTCTTCCACTCTTTTTTTTTTCTTATCTTCTTTCCTCTATATCTTCTTTCCTTTTTTCTCCCTGCCCCCACTAAAGTCTGACCTGCCCTCTTTCTCTCCCTCCTTCTCTCTCTGCTCTCTCTCTCTCTCTCTCTCTCTCTCTCTCTCGCTCCCTCTTTCTCTGTCTCTCCCTCTCCATCACTTATTCCTTTTTTACAAAATGTCTGTCTTCCCTTAGTACCTCTCTGCTCTCTCTTATCATGCACTGTTAAACCATCAGTGGAAGTACCCCATCAGACTGTGTGTCCGTGTGTGTGTGTGTGTGTGTGTGTGTCACGCTGTACCGAGAGACCCCCCAACCCCCACCACCCATTTATTCTTTTAATGAGCACTTCCCTTTATCTCTGAATAAAACATTCATATTTAGAGTAGGGAATGAATGAGCGCGAGCCAGATTCTAGAACCGGAATTACTGCTTCTCTCTCTCAATCAGAACAGTCACTGAGGCTGGGTCAGCTGAAGAGAATTGTGAGTAACTATATCAATACAATGATTTTTTTTTTCTTTCTTTTTTCGGAATTGAGCTTGTCTTGCATTTTCAAAAAAAAAAAAAAAAAAAATGGTTTGGTCAGCAGTCCCAGCTTATGGTATCGCTTGTCCGTTTGTAACCCCTCTTCGGTCAGAGAGCAGGTCTACCGTATGAGTCTGCTGTCCTTCGGAAGTTTCTCAAGTTTTCTTCCCTGTCAATATTGCCTAAGCGAGCATTTAGGGTTCTGTGCTTTGTTTCTTTTTTTTTCTTTTTTTTTCAGAGAACTGATTTAGGGATGGAAAACAAAGTGAAAGCTTTTGTCAATCCAATCAGTTTCTCCCAGTTAGTCACAGAGAGCTCTGGGCTCAAGCTGCGTGCCCAGGTCGAAGGAGATTTAGATATAGATTAGTGATCTAAATCCTAAGTGACGGACAGGATGAAACATAATGGAATGGAATACAATTGGTCTAAACTAAATGGAATGCAACAGAATGGAATGGAATGGAATGGAATGAAATGAAATGGAATGAAATAGAATGGAATGAAAAGAAGTTTCAGAGAGGGTGATGTGCCAGGATAGAGACCCTCTGCTTCTCTTTCAACTTGATTTAGATGCTCTAGTATGATTTTATCCCAATCTAGGCATGACTGACTAACAAGCATGATTGACAGCTGCAAGCACTGCTGCTGGTGGATAGGTGGATTATGTAAGGCACAGCTTGATAAAGAGTGCACAGACACACACACACACACACACACACACAGACACCCGCTCCTGCATGCATGCATGCGCATCCATGCACATAGACAGACAAAATGCTCGCGCGCACACACACGCACACGTGCACACACACATAAGCACACACGCACAGACGCAGACACAAAACATCCACACATACACTCACATACATACATACAGACACACCCTTTGTTTTTGATACTTAGAGAACACGCTCAGTTTCACTGCTGGGGAGAGAGAGAGGAGAGAAAGCGTGAGAGGAGCAAGCAGGGAGAGATGGAGAGATGGAGGTATATCATCAGCGTGGGAGGACAGAAAGGGAGCACAGACGAGGAGAGATTGACAGGAAAAGATATTGAGAGGGAAGGCATGTGGATTAACAGCAGGTATCGGGGAAAAAAAGAAGATGGAAGTTGGATTCACTGAAAGATTAGATTGATATATAGAGAGAGAGAGAGAGAGAAAAAAATGGTTTATTACGATAAAAGAATAGAAAAATAAAACGGGCCCGCCTCCATGTGAAGCATAAGAAATGAAAGCTCTTGTTTCTCTCATTCTCTCTCAGTGTGTGTGTGTGTGTGTGTGTGTGTGAGTGAGTGAGAGAAAGAGAGAGAGAGAGAGTGTGTGTGCATGTGTGCATGTGTGTATGTGTGTGTGAGTGAGAGAAAGAGAGAGAGAGAGAGAGAGAGAGAGAGAGTGTGCATGTGTGTATGTGTGTGTGTGAGTGAGAGAGAGAGAGAGAAAGAGAGAGAGAGAGAGAGAGAGAGAGAGAGAGAGAGAGTGTGCATGTGTGTATGTGTGTGTGTGAGTGAGAGAGAGAGAGAGAAAGAGAGAGAGAGAGCGAGAGCGTGTGCACGCATAAAGGCATGTGATTTTCCTAAGAGGGAGTCGTGTGGCAGTGTGTGAGGGAGGAGAGATGGAGAGATTGAGCGAGGAGGAGAGCAGCAGGTGTCTCTGCGCTGATAGGATTTAGGGGTTCCTGTCTCTCCTGCCTTTGTGTTGGGGGGGGGGGTGTTGTGTATCAAGGGGAGTCTAGGCTAAAAATAAATCTACCTCTCTCTCTCTCTCTCTCTCTCTCTCTCTCTCTCTCTCTCTCTCTCAGAATGATGTCCCCTCCATCTCTCTTCATGTATCTCATCTCTCATCTCCTATAGGGCAAAGAAAAAGAGGAAAATGGATGTTTATAAAGACGGAGAGCTTGAAAAGTATAAACAAGTTGAAACAAACACGTTTCTAGCCTGTGTGTGTGTGCGTGTGTGTGTGTGTGTGTGTTCCTGGTTCTGCAGAACGTATAGTCACGATATGAATGTAAAAAAATTAACCCTGTTCTTACGGGGACATCTCCCAACAAGTTTAAATACTTTTTAAACAAAGATACACCTGTTATTGTTAAAACTGAGAGTGCCAACGTCTTTCTTGGTCATGGTGAAAGTTAGCAGTAGGCATATGATTGTATGAATCTTTTATTACAGTAACATGAAAGTATCAGTAGAAAGTCCCCATTAGTCTCGTAACACACAAAGGTTGAGTGTGTGTATGTGTGTGTGTGTGTGTGTGGGTATGTGGCTCATGCATGATCTGAAGACACACTTACTGTAAATCAGAGCACCCATAGCACTAACACTGAATAATTCAGCGTAGAAGCCTTGAATGCAAAGTCAGTGAAAAGTCTCTCTGTCTCTCTCTCTTTCACTGTCTCTCTCTCTTTCACTGTCTCTCTCTCTCTCTCTGTCTCCGTATGTAAATAGCTCCCTGTAGAAATTACTGAGGCTAAGCTTTAGAGCAGGGTTAAGGAGTGTTGAGGCAGACTGTAAAAGCCAACAGGATTTTCTGTGGTCCGGGTATTGATAATACAGTCTTCTCTCTCTCTCTCTCTCTCTCTCTCTCTCTCTCTCTCTCTCTCTCTTTCTCTCTCTCTCTCTCTCTCTCTCTCTCTCCTACTCGGGCTTTTTGCTTTAGCTTTCTCAAACAGAAACAAAATGACTCACCACACATGCTAAAGAACGCCAGACTCCTCACCCCTCACAGGCAGCGGCACGGAGAACGTCTATGATGATTAATGGCTATTTCAGCTCCCATAATAATGTGATAATACGCTATCAGCTTAGAGTAGGAAATAAAGCCAAGCCGTAATGAAGACATTTGTTTGTCTTTATTCCTTTTTTTTTTTTTCCTCCTTACCTCCCCGTCCCCCCTTCATCCTAGATCCTCCTCATTACAACTGATCAGGGTTCATTCAAGAAAGTGAAAGCTGTATTTTTCCCCCCATGTCTCATTTCATTCGATACCGTTTCATTTGTGTAATGCTTTTTACAATAGGTGAAGTCACAAAAGAGCTTTACAGAGTCTCTGTACCCTGGGTATGTGTGTGTGGACAGTGGCGAGGAGAAACATCCTCTGGCTATAATAGGAAGAAAGCTTGAGAGAACCCAAGACTTGGAAAAGGTGGAGCCCAAACTCCCTTTGCTGGCACAGGGTAGCTAGAGCACAAGGTTAGAATAGCTAGCCCATTTTAGGGAAGTGGGGGAATAGAAAGATCTAGAAGATATGAAATACATCTTAAGGGATGATGGTTTGTTAAGAGAACACGGGGCATATCTGACCCAAAGATCTGGACATTCTGAACAAGTGGGACTCTAGTCTATCAACGCCGCTGTGCCTCTTAAGCTATAAATTAACTGTCTTTAATTACAAACACAACCTTCACAGACCCTCACATCGTGTGTGTGCGTGTGTGCATCTGTGTGTGCGTGTGTTTGTATTGGAGTATCTGTGTGTATATGCACGAGTATGTGGGTATGTGTGTGTGGATATGGCTGGATACGCGTGTGTGCATTTGTGTGTGTGTCTGTGTGTCGGGGGAGTAGCCATGTGTATCTGTATCTGTGTGCATGTGTATGGGAGTATGTGTGTACATATGCATGGAAGTGTTTGTGTATGTGTGTGTGTGTGTGTGTGTGTGTGTGTGTGTGTGTGTGTTTGTGGGTGGGCTGAGGTTAAATGCTTTCAGGGTTCAGGTTTACACATGGAAAGTACAAACTTAACATAGCTCACAGATCTCTCTCAGATGTTCTCTGAGCAAGTGTGCCCCTCATCACATCAATAATTCACCTCTGCCAGGGCATTAAGTAATCTGCATTTAATATCTCATACAGCCAAGCCCAGTGAGTGTGTCTGTGTGTGTGTGTGTGTGTGTGTGTGTGTGTGGGTGTCCCAACCCTCGCAAGAGCCCAACACTAACGTAATCTGTAAAAAATACGGACAGAATTAAAAATCCAGTGTAATTGCAGCGCAATAATGATGATAATAATAACAATAATAAATATACATTATGCAAATTGCATTCATGTGACTAATATAACCTTCTCAGAATGAATACCTGAGCTCTGACTCCTCATACACAGCAGTCCTGTGTGATTGTATTTCATTTGAATATTCCAGTACAATGTGGTACTTGTGTTCTTATTGTTAAATAAACAGGTGCACTGCTCCTTAGAATCCCTTTCATCCCCCAGTATTTGGCTTTACTGTCTCACATAAAATAATAGATGAACATGCATACGAAGTAATTTCTATCCTCATGTGGTCATTATGTAACATGCTCTCTCCCTCTTTCTCTTCCCCTCTCTCTCTCTCTCTCTCTCTCTCTCTCACTCTCTCTCTCTCTCTCCTCCCCCTGTACCCTTCTTCGCCTCTCCTGTGGAATGCACCGGAATAGTTATGCAAATTTGTGCCCAGTAAAGTGTTTTTGAATCATCTACACCGTCTTCAAACTAACCCTTTCCGTTTCCATCCTCATCCTTCGTTTCCAGCCTCTCCACCCCACACCTCCAACCCCCAACAAACACACACGCTACACACACACACACACACAAACATCCTGAACACCCTCTGTCTTACGCTCATTCTGTCCTTTTCCACCGTCCTCCATTCATATTCCTCCAATTCATTATGCTAATTGCCATCAGTTTTTCTGGAAGACAAAACCCTGACCTTTTATTTATTTTTTTTTTCTTCTTTTCTTTCCCTGCTGTCCCTAATGTTCTGTCTTTTTTTTCTCTCTGTTTCTATTTATATCACCAAAGGGGCGGGTGCTTATGGACAGAGCGATTACACTCCTCCATTTTTTTGCCTTCTCTTCTATCGTTCCTTTTTCTTTTTTTTTGTCTTTTATTCAGTCCCTGGTGGAAAAACAAATATAGTTACTATGCTCTCTCTCTCTCTCTCTCTCTCTTTCATCTCATCCCTCCCTTACACTGTTTCGTGTGCTTTTACTCTTCGCCAAAACCTGGAGAGCGTTTTGGGCGGGGGGGGTTGGGGTGGCGACGTATGGGAACTCGGCAGCCGTCTCTCCCAGATCAATGAGTTGTCGGGGGGTGGGGGGGGGGGGCTCAGGACGGCCTTTCGCGCTTTCATCTGATCAAAGACATCGTTCTGCGTAACAACATATGTCGTCAGGCTAACGCCCACCTCTGCTTCTGCTACATCACAGCCCCGGGAAATCATTGCACATGCCCTCACCAAGGCTGCTGCATTCGACAATAAGGAGAATCAAAAAAAAAAGATGAGAAGCGACGTTTGCTCTGAGTCGTCCTCTTAGTTTAAGGTGATTCGCGTCAGCGCTTGGGAAACCTGTGCCAAAAAGATCATGGTTTGAATTTAGACCTTGAAAAGATTTGATGACCTTCGGTGAAGGTCACAGCAAGAGCAGACGTGATCGCTGTGTCTAGCTCCCCCCAAACATGATTTGAAGAGAAAAGAAAAAAAAAAAAAAAAGGATGTACTTTCCATAAAACAATTTCATTTCTCTTGTGCTTGTCAGATTCTCGGGGTCACATTGTCCTCTAAGTTCACTATACTTGGCTACAGTTCACGATACTGTAATTTGGTACGTGCCAATACTGTAATTTGGTATATCCCAATGCAACTCTTGCAGCTCCATAGCACTGCCAGCTTTCTGACCCTTTCATCCAAAGACACCTGATTCAGCTCATCATTAATTATCGAGCCCTTGACAAACTGCCTCTGGTGGTTTTAAAAACAGAAAGACGCCTCAAAATATGGAGACGCGAAGCTCCAGGAGGAAGGGTCTGGGGAAACCCTACCGTAACACATTTCAGATATATTCACACCCAGTCAGATTAACATTCACGGGGACTGGATACGTCTGTTTCATTTCACTGTGTAAACCTTCTGCTCTCTTTCTTCATCAGCGATTTACCAGCCTGTAGCTTTCCACAATGACTGCTTGATCTGTATTCTTCCATCGCAATTGTTGCTTTCACCTGCTATGCAGCCATGTAGCCATCCAATAGCGCATTGAATTGCCTCTCGGTGCTTAGGCTCTGAAAGCCTCCCACTCAGCGTTAAATCAATGACTGTGTTTATCTCAATAAAGCTTCAATGAGGATGCTGGCAGGCACCATTCTAAGTTATGAGCGGAGCTTTTTCACCAGCCCTGGAGAGACATGTTAGTGTCTCTACCTGCCACTCAATTGAATGGGACCGTAAAAAAAAAGAAAAAAAAAAAGAGAGAGTCTTTTGTCCCTTGTACCCCCCCACCCCCCCCCACCCCCGTCCTCTGCTCACCGGGGCCTTTCTTGATGTTTTATTGATGAGTGTTTTTATAGAGTGAGTTTGTGAATTATTAAGTCCTCATTTGAAAGAGCAATGAGCCTGGTGCTCCATTGTGTGTGAGTGAAACACGGTGAGGAAGGGATTCCTTAGGTAAACAGCCACTCAGCTTTCCTTTTTAGAAGAACGTACGCAATATACCTTAATACCCGACTTTTTTTTCTTTTTCTTTTGTGCTGTAATTCCTGAATATTGATACACTTGGATATAGAATTGGACGTTGGACCTGATAGCTGCTAAAAGCTAAAATTGGAAATCGGATTGACAGATATCTCTCCTCTCTATCACTAACATGTGTGCCCCCCCCCCCCCCCCCCCCCCACACACACACATCCATGATGCGCGCTTTCCTTTTTTTTGCTTAGGTCGTTAACTTCCCCCCCTCTCTCTCTACCTCGATCCATCTCCTTAGATCCTCAATAATTCAACAGTGGCTCTGCATTCACAATCGCATGATCCATCTGTGGTCGTCTTTCCGGTCTCCCTTTTAGAGCGGCATCCCTTATTCCCAGTCACTTGATCAAGTCACACACATGCCCCGCTAATATTTATCATTCTGGCCCAACACAACAGCTGAACCAAGAACCTATGGTGTGTGTGTGTAGAAGCTGAAAAATAAAATGACTGGTGACTGATGACATCATAAGAAATTCGATGATGTCACTTAAGAACATTTCAGTATCCATTCACAATGAGGCAACAAGTGTGTCATAACTTATGATGATGTAACACGAAATTTACTGGTGGCTCATACCAGTGCCGACCAGTTTAACCCACTAAGGCCGGATACAACATTTGCTTGATCCCTTTAAGACCGGGTGCGACGTTTATATGCTTCTCCCTTTAGAGCCAGATACGACGTGAGGGCATTTTAGATGATGTCATCGTTTTCAAGACCCCATGACCGAGAACATGCATCGTGATTCGCTGAAATACACGCAGGGAAGGCCAAAATGCTTTGTTTGCAATTTTTCAGCGTGAAATGTTTTGTTTGTTTTCCTAAGTGAGGGAAGCGCGTCAACGTTGCCCCCCCATCGCTCAGGTCGTCAGCTATTGCCACTGTCTGAATCACGACTTTCGAAATGTTTTTGCGGTCCACGCGGAGGCTAAGAGGGGGCTAAGATAGCGCCACGTGTCATCGGTCACGGGTCTTGAAAACAATGACATCACCTGAAACGTGCTCCCTGTCACATCCGGGAGAACCATGCAAACGTCACAGCCGCTCTTAAAGGGAACACGTAAATCTTGCATCCGGCCTTAACGGGTCAAGAGAGACGACATTCGTGACGAAATTCTGCGGTGGCGATTTGCGACATTTCGAATAATCAGTCACGGCAAACATCCTTGAGTGCGCTGATTACATGTGTTAAGGTTATTGTCTCGAGGTGAAACAACGCAGTGCTCATTCTGTGGCGTTATCTTTTTATGTGATTAATGATTCATGTAGGAAGATATTTGAAAAAAAAAAAAAATTA
Organism: Chanos chanos; assembly: GCF_902362185.1. Taxonomy (NCBI): domain Eukaryota; kingdom Metazoa; phylum Chordata; class Actinopteri; order Gonorynchiformes; family Chanidae; genus Chanos; species Chanos chanos. The sequence goes on along the minus strand of NC_044495.1, from coordinate 56,816,653 downwards.
AAAATTTGGATTTCTTCTTAAAATGACATAATCGGGCCATCAGTACAAGGGAACAACTAGCTGGAGAAACATACAAAAAACGGACAAAATATAAAAGCGACCGAGACGAGAAGTAAAAAAGAAAATGTAATGCTTTGATAATGTTTTGCCGTTTCAGTCCTTTATCAAAGAGCAGGTTATTCCCCAGTTCTCTTGTTTGATCTGTGAAAACAAATTTCCTTGGGGATATGTTAATATTAACAATGTGCGGTGCAGGAAAAATGTCGTAAGATAAGACGAGTGTAAGAATGTGACTGGAAAACGCTCACCCATACGCGCACACGCACACGCACACACGCACACACACACGCATGCACGCAAACGCACACGCACGCACGCCCGCACGCACGCAAACGCACACGCACGCACGCACACACACACACACGCACGCACGCAAACGCACACGCACACGCACATGCACACATAGCTTAATGAGAATCACTGAACTCTAGTTCTGCTCAAGGTTATTTAAACCTTATTTTCTAACACACTCTTCGCTCCTTGATGATGTGTCTGGCTATATATCTGTACATGACAGTAAAGAGGGAATATCATTCCTGGAGTAAAATGTCCGTTTATGCCACCGTGTACATTATTCATATGTAATTGTCTTAATTAATTAACGTTCTGATAAGCTCACCAGCCTGATCAGCTCGACCATAGGAGACAAAGGAAATGCGGTCGGCATATCACTGATTTTTACACTGACAAAGAATGGCCATGAAAAACCTGAAAAATTAGGATAACCTGAATATATCCAGAGAACTGACTGACTCAAAAAATGATTACAAATTTATCAAAATGTTTGTGCAAGAAGTATCTTGAGAAAGCGTTGAAGAGTGTTACTTGTTTTTTTAAGCAGTCATATGCCTCAAATTTTGGAGTACCCCAGGTTTTTGAGTTTAACCCTGTACCCCAGTCTGTGTACGGTCTTTGTCTGCTAAAAAAAAAAAGAAAGAAAATCATTTACAGCAACAGGTTACTTGATAAATATGTCACTCTGAATAGTTCTTTATTTGTCATTGTTTCATGTTTCGCTTTAACTCACTCTCTTTCTTTCTCTGTCTGTCAGGGGGACGGGAAGGTAGCGGACGGAAGTTTGCTTGGCGACGCCAACGGGGTCGAACCGGGTCAAGGTCGTCAGAAGGAGAGCGGGAAATGGCAGAGACCTCGCTTCACCCGCAAAGCGCTGATGCGGTGCTGCTTGGTCAAATGGATCATCGCCAGCACCGGACCCAAGGAGCAAGGTACGGGAAACCGGGCTCAGCCGGTAGGGTCAGAGGTCGACGGTTTATATGGACACAGGCTGATGAGTCTGTGCAGAGGGGACTTGGCGCTTTGGGCAGAGAGGTGGTGAGAATGTAAGGAGAGAGAGAGCTTTGGAGATTGGGAAGGAGTTAGAGGCACGGAGAGATGGTCAGAGGAGTGACGTTCGGGGCGGGGATGAGCGTTCCAGGGAAAGTGGGAGACGGAGAGAGAGGCTGACAGGAGGATGGGCTGATGGATGAGTGTGGGGGCGGACATTCGAGAGTGACTCAGACTCTGAGGAAACGATGTTAGGATACTTAACGTCTGGAACGAAAAAGATTTTTTAAGTACAGTTCAAACTCTGATTTTTATTTAAAAAAGAAAAAAATAAGATTTTGAATGATAGTGAGAAAAAGTTAGTCCCTATTCTGTTGTTCAAGTCACTATTTCCTTGTTTTGATCAATGCTGCTGAACATTGTATCATTTTGATACTTACAGCACCCCCCCCCCCCCCCAGTGCAGTCCAAGTAAGAACGTCCTGCTTTAAAACGCTACTTAAATTTCATTCTTTCTGATTTTTCCTCTCTGTGTGGACATGTCTCTTTGTGAGCCTGGCCAATCCTCACCCCTGTGGCTTGACCTTTCTCTGTCCACATTGATTTTTCGCTGTTTTTCAATCTGTCCATCTCTAATCCTGAAGGGAATGGACAAAGCGGATAACATGATTTAAATTGACTGCTGACCTCTCTCGCTGCAGCGTGCGGTTTTTGCGCCGTAGTTTTTGTGTCATTGCAAAATAAATAAACAAATAAATAGAGATATTGTGAAGGATGTTCAAGGGTGAAGGACAGCCTTCAAATAAAAATGTATCTGTTCATGTGGAAGTGTTGCTGTTGTTGTTGTTGTTGTAAACAGCAATTCAGGTGGTTGATTCTGCTCACATTTATATTCAGAGAGTCAGTAGCCTATAAACGCACGCATACATAAATGTGCACGTACGCGTGTACACACACACACACACACGTGCACATGCACTCACACACAGACAAATGCACACGCAAGCATACACACACACACAAATGCACATACACACACACACACACACACACACACACACACACACAAACATCTGGAGATTGTAACGTGGGATAAATTGAGGTCGTTCTCAAAACACACAAATACAGCAAGGCAAATAATCTAGACTCGCTGTTGTTTGGGATTATTATTATTTTTTTTTTAAACATTCATGGGTTTTTGTCCCTTGTTCTCTCGTGTAAACACCCAAACTGCAGTGCCGGTTCTGTCTTTTATGGGTCACGGAGGAGGCCCGGCTAGGTTTTGTCTAATACACTCAGGACCAGTGATGTACACAAACACCCGCTCGTATCAAAACCTTTAAGCATCACTCCCACACGGAATTCCAAAAGTTGCGGCTCTAAAGCTGTCATCGGTAGGGTGGTCACTTAGTGACCTCTAGAGTCTAACCAAAGAAATTCTGTACATCTCAGATCAGTGGAGGCATTAATACGATTTCCTGGTCATACGTGGAATTGCCACAGACAAAAATGAAAACTGATGTAAAATGATAAAATGATAGAATATGTAATTATGCAATACAAAATATCTAAATCACCTTCATTTAGATTTGAATGGGACTGGTCGAAGGAACCAGAGAAGTCCAAAAATCATATTGACAGGATGGGAATGACTCAAAATTGGACTTTATTACAAGTGTCTGGTCAAGGTGGGACCGACCTCAGTACCCATTAAAACCGTGTCTGAGCAGGGCTCTTCAAATCTGGTTTTGAAATGCCTGAGCCCATCATTCTTCATACTTACTAGCTGGCACATACCTGGGAAACAGGTGTGTGCACTCCTCAGCCAATCAGAGATCACAGCGTACGGCCGACACAAAAATCAGCAGAATTCTGGACCTCCGGGGCCAGGATTTCAAAGTGACCTACCCCAGAGTCCGGCTTCATTGTTTTAGTTCATAAAGTCACTAGCTCCATCTAGTGTGGGCAATTGACCTTTACAGAAATAGTATTTTTCAGAGAGACTTTACAAAGCCTTCTTATAGACTCTGGCTCGGAGGTCAGGCCAACGTCGTAGCATGGAAAGCACTTCAGATAACAAGCGTGAACGGGTGAACGGATTGATTTTCGCGACTTGTCATCCGTCTGCGTCATGCTTGTAAATGCGGGATGGCTGCAGTAAAGAACTTCAGAAAACAAGAACAAGAAAAACACGACACATTGTCTATGAATTCTTATCAGATGGTCAAGATGAGTGAGTGGGATTTTGCATGTATAATCTATTTATTGAAACCAATCGCATTAATCTTTCCTTTCACATCCATCCTAATAGATTGTAATGGTCTTGTTCCTGCTCATTTCCAACCCTCTCTCCAGGAAGGAGGAGGGGATGTGGAAAAAGAGGAGGAAAGAAGAGTTAGAGGAACATAGATTAAAGAGATAGAGAAGCGTAGATTAAGAGGGGTAGCTATGTGCTTAATGCGCACAAAAGCCTGTGTCTGAGAAATACCCTGCTCCAGAAGGGGAGGGGGAGAGAGAGAGAGAGGGAGAGAGAGAGAGAGAGAGGGAGAGAGAGGGAGAGAGAGAGAGAGAGAGAGAGAGAGAGAGAGAGAGAGAGAGAGTGAGAGTTTTCTGTAGATACAGTTATTCACATCTGAAACTTGAGGAGTTTCACTGATTCTCTCTCACACACATATACACACATGCTCACAGACACGCATGCAGTTAAACACACACACGCGCAGATAAATACACACACACACACACACACATTCAGACACAGCTTTGCTGTACACTGGTTGTGACTAATTTTACACACCACATACGGAAGATGGTTCTACCTCAGCGGAGAGAAGGACTTACCCTATCTGAGCAGACGGACTGCAGCTCGCACTGATTCAGCGTTTTGTATCTGGAACTGTTATGAAGGTGGTTTAGGAGGACAATTTTTCTCAGGGCTGAATGATAAACTTCTGGCTCTTGGTAACTCTTTGTCTCTTCCTTTTTGTAAGTTCTCAAGAAACTCCAACTCTTTAAAAGGGCTAAAGTTAAAGTGATAGAGTTCGTGATTTTGAATAAAAGTTTTTAAGGACTCTTAGAGCGACAGCAAGCAGGTTTATGAGGGCGCTGTTCTGATTGTTGTCTTGTAAGGCTTTATAGGAAGACAGTCACAATTGCCATTGTTTGAGGCTATATAGTTACAGACATACAATAGGTTAGGGTTTATGGGGACAGTACTAAAATAGATATTATGAAGGTTTATGGGGGCAATATCAATGTAAGGACAGTGTTAAGACAGCTGATGTGTGAGGTTTCATAGGGACACGGTTACTTTGACTGAAGGCAGACTTAAAACAGAAGCGGCAAAGTAACTTTTGCGGATAGATCCGTATTGACAGTCAGTTCTGCGGTAAGCGCGGGGGCATTGTGAACGGGTCGTCATGGAAACGGTGATGAGTTGCCGTGACGAGTGTCAGAGGGAGCTGGGCAAACTGCTGCGATGCTTCTTTGGATTCATCACCGGCGCACCCCGACAAGGTACCACCGTGAAAGGACACATTCACTGCTTACCTTGGTTTTTGCTCTCTCTATCTCTCTCTCTCTCTCTCTCTCTCTCTCTCTCTCTCTCTCTCTTCTAACTCAGTAATGTTCTTATGACCAAGTATAGCCACATTCTTTCAGTAACTTTAATCGGATCATAAGATAATACAGTTTTTCTCAGACTGTTCATTTCAATGACCTTCTTTATCTGTCAGTATATCCAGAGCCTCTTCTGCTCTCTCTGTCTCTCCCCCTCCCTCTGTCTCTGTCTCTCTTTCTCTCTCTCTCCCATGTTAGAATGACCGTCCTCTGTGTTATTTCTGATTTCTGCTGATGCCTGGATTCGTCCGTCTGTCCTTCCACTAAATATTGACTACATGTAAAACAATATACTTGTGTGATCTCATACTGTCGTCATTGTATGGGTCTGGGAACAGTCTGTGAACTGTCCTATCCGCCCCAACTCCAACTTGCCTTAAAATGTAAATCGCCTTAAATTTTAAACACGACTAATTCTTATGTTTCTCAGTGGTTAAAAAGTTGCCATAAAACCCATAGATTAATTCGTGTAGACTGGCACTCTTTCATTTTCCCTTTCTTCACTTTCAATCTGTCCTTCCTCCCAAACTTCCCTAGGGTTTTAGTGAAGTTTAGTACTAGTGGAGTTTCGAATGTTTTGTTACCATTACCATAACTAGAGAATATCATTACCATTTTTATTGGGCGAAAAAAAAAACCCATTGGTATTCAGCGTTTCAGAAGACAGTAATGCAAACCAAAGTCATATCGCAACTTTATTGTTCAGCTTTGGACAAATATGGTCTCCAGCACTTATGTAATGAACACACACCTGCAAATGATCATCTTGGGGAGCTTATTTAGGAGAGAAAGAGACAGAGAGAGAGAGAGAGAATGAAGGTGTGCGAAAGAAGAGAGGGAGAGAATGAAGGTATGAGAGAGAGAGAGGGAGAGAGTGAAGGTATAAGAGAGAGTGAGAGAGGGAGGGAGAGAGTGAAGGTATGAGAGAGAGAGAGAGAGAGAGAGAGAGAGAATGAAGGTGTGAGAAAGAAGAGATGGAGAGAGTGAGAGTGAGAGAGAGAGAGAGAGAGAGACAGAATGAAGGTGTGAGAGAGAAGAGAGATTTTCTTTTTCATTCGGTGCAGGCAGCGAGTTGAAGGGAGGGTCATCAGTAAGTGGATCTGTCAAAAGCTCTCAGATATGAGGCCAAAAAATCCTCTCAATAAAAAATTGCTCTGATGTAAGCTGCCTTTATACCCTGACAGGCGGAGTTTGCCGGGGCGGCTTTGTGATTACCGAACGAGCGGATCGAGTGAGGAAGGGTACAGTTAAAGAAAGAGACGTGAAAGTGTCTCCATCCATTCACAGGGATAAGCCAGGTTTACTGTTAGACCTGGATTAAAGAAGTAACGATGAGGCCTCTTTCTGAAAATAGCTGCAGCGAACTTTCTAAGTTCACGGAAAGCTTTGGTTTCTTTCATGAAGTTCTCTTTCAGTCTCACGTGCTGTAGAATCGGTTCTGAGCGACTTGCTCTTTGAGACAATATCCAAGTTCTAACGTGTTACATGTACCCGTCGCACTCTCCTGAGGCATTTTCAATCGATTGCAAGCAACAACACGCGAGAGAAAAGAGACGTACCGCCAATATGGGCGGTTGAAATTTGAAGGCTAAGCGGCAAGACACAAACTCGAATCCGCCAAGTAAGCTTTCTGATGTCCTTTAAATAGTCCGAAATATTTGATACGCCCTCTCACATTTCAACCATCTAGTGTGTCGCATTCAGTTAGAACATCAGACATTTGCCAGCAACATAGAACTGCAGTGCAACAATAAACTAGCGCTCCCTTGTGTCCAGTTTAATTCATAACTCCACTGTTACATCATGCGGAGCAAAGCAGTTATGATACGACAGAATCAAAGAAGCTGACAGAGGCTACAGTCTTGCAGAAGCTTAGAAAGGAGAGTACCATCGTCATAGAAGTAAAAGAACTTGAGACTTAAAATGTCTGGCTGGGGATCATTTTTGCCGTGGTTCAACATCTGTCGTCGTCTGCACAGACGTTCAGCTACGAAAACATGAATGCGGAGATTAACAGTCAATGAGTTATATAGAACATCAGAGGTCAAGTATGCCAGATTATATTCATCTACTCAAATGAATACTGAAGATTGACATAGACAGAGATGGAGGATAAGTAAAACTTCAAAGAGAGGCTAAAAAGAAGTGTTACGAAAGAGACGGAGAGAGAGATGGACATAAAGGGACAGGAGGTTGAGAGAGATGGAGGAGGGGGGTAGAAAGAGAGAGAGAGAGAGAGAGAGAGAGAGACAGGAGTCAGACGAGGGAAAGTTCTGTGTGAGTGGTGTTTCAAGCAAAAGGTCAGTCGCTTTGATGTCCTTCACACACAAATCTGTATGTTTGACTTTAGTGGTGGCCAAACAGACTTTTAAATGTGGTCTTTGAAGACACACACACACACACACACACACACACAAACAAACAAACACGTGGCCCTAAATACCATTTACACACCTCACAACCCATTTGAGAGGAGGGGATACATTTTCGGAGCGCGGCTTCTGGTTGAATGTCCTTTTGATAAGAGCCTTTCGTATCAAATATTTCCCCGCACAAGCGGTTGGATGCGATTTGGCCACAGTTTTAGGGGGTGGGTGTCGTGTTGACAATGGGGAGCGTTATGGCTACGCTTTCGTTGGAGGCGCGACGGCGTTTCTCTCGCCCGAGCTTCCTGTCCGACTGCAGGCACAGCACCGCCCGGTACCATCGCTCAGGTACGTTCAGCCGGACGGGGTCGCCCCGCCGACCGCGCTCTCGACGCGACAAACGAACAGCCTTAACATGCAAGAATAGGAAAGGTAGCATTTGGAATCTGACTAAAGGAGGAAACATATTTCCAACTGTGGGTTATTTAGCCCATCAAGGGGTTGTGACCCTGGTGTCGGTTTTGGTTTCTTTGCAAGAATATTAAATATGTCAAGCAGTGATAATCCAGTGTAAATGATCTTTTAGCACCAGAATCCTAGCAGTTTATGGTGATCGCTATGGGAAGCAGTTAACATGGTTTTCATCAGGATTAGATGATTTTTACAATTTCAGTTATTATTATTGTTTTTTTACTTTTTTTTGTTTTTAACTGAGGAGAGTTTTCTAAGTGTTGTGACACATTCCTTTGACATTGCTGCAGTGAGAATTCACCTCGTATTGTGTTTTGAGGAAATTTAACATGAATATTGAAACTCTCTCTGACTGAGTTTCTCTTTAAACTGTGTTTTAGTTTTATTTCCCGGGAAGAGAATAAGAGGAACAGCACGCCTATCATTCCACTGTCGATATCATTGTTATAGTAATAGTCCTATATGAAAATCATAGACAAAGTCCACGGTTTCCTGAGAAGTAAAATCTCCCTTGACCTTTTTAGACCTGGCCTTGATTATTGATCACTAGAGGGCGCTGTAGTAAAGAGAATGTCATTCCACCAAACTCTTTGACAGAGGATGCACTGCAGTGATAATACACCACCACACTCAGATTTTCCTCTCAAAACGATTATAGTGAGGATTAATAGAGGAAAGATTAATCTTAATTTTAAAATAGATGAGATTAATGGTGAGTACAGGTTTACGCCGTGCCCCCTCATCACAATCTGTAAGAGAAAATTCCCCGTGGATGATATTCTTTTTCCATTCTAAATGTAGTCTTAAATGCATACATGTTGAGCAAGGCGTAAAAGAGAGGAATCGACGTTCAGTGTACAAATTTTAACTGCTCTAGCCTGTAAAAGTCACAGGCTGTTTGAACTGATAGAGCTGAAATTACATATACCCACTCAAAACTCAAAGTTTTCAAAGCAAATTCCAAAATGCTGAAATGTGCCTTTGCAGCGTTTGATTCATTCATAACTATTAAAGCAAATATATTTAAGTATATTGTAAATATATTTCTAGTGTTGTCGCTAGCAGTTACATTTTTTGATGTACGGTCGTAACAAAGACTGGTGTAAAAGCATTGGCAATGATTCATTGTGGTTTGTAAGAGCTGAATGATGATATTTCCTCCAAAACATTCACACTGATGAGTCAAAACTGATATGAACTCCTTAATGGGAAGTCTCTTTATTGCTTTACAGTGATTCAACAGATGTTAATGGTCTTTTTCTGTAATATGAATTCATTATGATTTGTTTTTTTCTGTAATTTCGATCACCATGTGTTCTTTGAGAACCTGCATTGAGAGATTTGGGTTAAACGTCAGATTTGGCCGTTGAGTTATTTAAAACGCGAGCTGTTCCGTCGTGATTGACAGGATAGGACAAATCAGCAGGTCAAACAGTAATCAGACGGAGAATGTTCTACGCTGTCGGAGGAAGATGTTTTAAGTGGCATGCCGAAAAGACGGCCTGTATTGACTGGCTTTTGTAAGCATGAATTTTGTTTGTACGTGGATTAAATCTTTTGGAACGGAGTCAGTCGGTGCATTACTTTGTGGCTGAGTCAAAGGGAAACAAGTCCTTTTCATGCTTACCACACAGTATCTTTGTCAGCTTATTTCCGACAATCCGTCTCAGAGGTAAACTTGTTGTTGTTTGTTGTTGTTTATCTGGGTTTGGGACTCACAATTAGTGCCCCTTGATGGAAACTTTGTCATTAAATTCCTTATCCATCACACAGCCCATTAGCGGTGGTCCCACCCTGGCTTCTTTAAAAGCTGCCTCCTCTGCTGATTCGACACTGTCTAGAGTCTCGCTCAGAACTTTTCCTCAGAACTCATGGTTTAAGGTACCACTGTTTTGTGAACTTTGGCTGAAGAGAAGAGAAGAGAAGAGAAGAGAAGAGAAGAGAAGAGAAGAGAAAAAAGGAAGTAGGAAACATAAGACAAAACAATAAAACATTTCACTCGAAGAAAAATGACTTATCCACACACCAAAACCAGCCTTTCTGTCTTCCTATCTCAGTCAACGTGGGGTTTTTTTGTTTGTTTTTTTTAGTGAAAAGACTCGGGTCTTCAGCGCTTGGCCGATCAAAGTGAATGTTGCACCGTCTTTGGAATGATGTGTCAGCAGGCGTTTGCATCCTTTGTTCCTTTTAAGACCTGTTAGCCCCTCTAATGGCCTTTCGGAAACATTCAGTGCATGAACCCGCTCCAGCAGGGATAAAAGCCCAACTTCACCTCTTACACAGAAGAAAGGCTTTCACCAACGCCAGCAATAAAACATTATTCACCCTAAGAGAATGTACTGTGGATTACTGATATTTAATAGCAGGTATATAACAGCTTTAGGATAAATGAGGAAAAAAAAGTATGGCATTTTTTTCTGAAATCATAGAGTTTGTATGTACAGTTTAAAGCATTACGGTCAGTTACAACAATACTTCTACTAATAATAATTATCATAATAATAATAATAAAAATAATAATAATAATAATAATCGTCAGTGTCAAGTGCATTGGGGAGGGCACTTATCGTCACACTGTGAAATTCTGAATATTCATTCTTTTCCAACATTTCCACATTTTTCAAGTGAAATATCAACAATATAAATGTCAGTGTAGTACAGAGAGATAGAGAGAGAGAGAATGAGTGAATGAATGACAGGCCGAAAGAGAGCATGTTACATAATGACTGCATGAGGAGGACTGAAATAGCCTCATACGAACATTTATAAAATAATTACGTTATATGAGACAATAGAGTCAGAGAGCTTTTGTTTTCAGCTTGTGTGTGATTGATTTAAATCTGTCAGTAAGGTATTATTGATCTCCCTTATGTATTTGAGCTCTTGTAAGACTCTCAATAAACACACAGTGTCTCCTCTGCTCTGCTCTCCTCCTCTCCTCTCCTCTCCTCTCCTCTCCTCTCCTCTCCTATTTACCTCTCAGAGCACCGAGTGGTTTTATCTGACTGAGTCATAGTCACTGTAAAGCAACAGGAGAAAACAGATTGAACCTTGCTGCTGTTTTGGGACTTCCAACTTTCCCTGAGGTTATCGTCTGTGTTATTTGAGAAGAGAGAGAGAGAGAGACATGTGGGTGGATAGAGGTCGGGAATAGGTGGGGTGGGGTGTCCCTGGAATTCAATCCCTCTGTATCTCTCTCTCTCTCTCTCTCTCTCTCAATTTTGAATTGTGACTACTCCTCAGGTCCCCAAGCAGACATCTACCAGCTCAAACAAAAGTTGTATATATAGAGAAACAGAGTGTGTATGTCAGACAGAGAGAGAGAGAGAGAGAGAGAGAGAGAAGGGAGAGAGAAAGGAGAGAGAGAGAGAAAGGAGAGAGAGAGAGAGAGAGAGAGAGAGAAAGAGAGAAAAGAGAGAGAGAGAGAGAGAGAGAGAGAGAGAGTGAGAGAGAGAGAGAGAGAGAAAGGTTGTGGTTAGAGGGGGAGATCACAGTGAGATGGCAAGGCCATGCCTGATCTTGTGGTCAGAGACAGGCTATGGAAAGCAAGGGGATGGACAAACTGATGGATGGATGGAGCAGACTAGGGAGGGGTGAGAAGAAAAAGAGAAGAGAGAGGAGTAGGATGGAAGGAGAGATAAAGAGTGAAAGACTGCCCACTGTAGCTTGTACTGGGACAGTGAGAGGAAGAAAATAAACAGAGAAAAGAGTAAGAGGGAGTGAGAGAGAAACACACTCGACTGGGCTGAACTGTACGCTGTAAGTTGAAGGAGGAGAGACAGAGAGAGAGAGAGAGAGAGAGAGAGAGAGAGAGAGAGAGAGAGAGAGAGAGAGAAGCCCTTATTGCTGACGCTGAAGAAACGAGTGTGGTCCACGGATGGGAAAGCCAACAAGAAGATCACAAATTGCTGGACACAGCTCATTCTCCACAGATTTTCTGGAACCTTCCAAGGATGCAACACAGAAACATCACACAGCTCGTTATAACCCCGAGGATTTGCATGTGCAACTTCATGGATACCAGATGCCAACTTGTTACTCTTTGGTAAAGATTTGGTAAATACCTGCTGAGTGTGTATTTCACTATACCGGAAACAAGGAGAGAATTTGAAAACAAAACAGATGGGAAGTAATTGATTCACAAAGTGAAACTTTCTTGATTTGTTGTGGATATTAACCCTGTCCCTTTCAAGACAGGAAGTGGATGATGCATCAGCTTCAAGTTTAGCATGGACAGTTTTTCATACATCTCTTTTTATATGCAAACCAAAGAGTTAAACTGTAGTCCTGTTTGGTTTTTTGCTTTGGTTTTTTTTTTTTTTTTTTTTTTGGCTAATTTTGAAGAAAAAACCTTGAATAGAAACGGGATTTCATTGATTGGAAGGGTTTTTGACTGACAGGTATAGACTGGGATCGTTTTACCCTCTCAGAGTGGCTGTTTCCAGTGCCTCGTATTGCATTTCAATCATTTTTGAAAATATATTTTTCTTTGTTCAACGTATACAATGTGTGTCAGTACACCGGATAATCAAATAGGATGGTCTGTTGTCAGACCGGCTCGTTTTAGTGTTAGCCAATATCCCGACTGAATACATTTAAAAGGCTCGTCTTCTAAACTCGGCAGTTTGTTAAGATAAATCAAAATGAAGCTATTATGCTGCAAAAGTAGCGATGATGTCGTCAAAATGTTGGGTGATGTGTTGCCATAACAATCTGAATTCTAGCGTGATTTGGATCTGTCTGGAAGGCTAGCTCTGCATCAAAACATGAGTCATTCATTTTCGTGCATTAAAACAGCATGTTGGTCGGACAGTTGTCTCAATCTAATATTTCAATAAGGCAGACCTAAACATTTACACAGTTAACGTGTTGTTTGACCTGACTAAAATCGGCTTTGCCACTTTGTTTGGACTTCTTTTTTTTTTTCAACTTTCAAAACCACTTAGCAGCTTAGAAACACGCGTGTCAACATTTCTTGCTGTAAAGTACTATTGCAATGCTGAGGCTGTTTTCGGGCAAGAGAGTGTCACATGCTGCTGACAGATTGGAGTAACATCTCTAGTGAGGATGGCTTTTTAACATCTGGACAGTGTCTCTGTGAAGTAATCCAAGTCTTTATTTATGCTCTGAGACTCTGTAGAAGAATGACCGAAGAAGGAAAGACTTACTGTCCGTCTCATTGCTAAAACAAATGACCTGAACTTTTTTCTCATGAATACGGACTCCTTGGCCACAGTTAATCTCAAAACATCTCGCATCTTTAAATCGTCTGACCTGCACCAAAACAGATAACAAAACAAAATGACTTTACCATGCGAACTTGGCATGCTAGCCGAGTTCCATGCTAGCATATAATAACAACCCACCCACTCTGGTGTCCAAACACCCTGACTTCCAGCTTTCCTTGCCAAGAGAGCCATTAACCACCTAGCCATGAATATTCAAGGGATGGAATTGTTTGCCATCGGGGTGGTTGTCATTCTCTTTGTGGCTGTTCTTAAGCAGTTTGGCATTCTAGAACCCATGTCTCTGGAAGGTAAGCAGAGCATTCCAGAATGGAACCTCTTACATCAACTACTATTGTTATTGCCATGGTAACTTTATTGACCAATGAACTGTTAAACAAAGTTTGTCTGTAATTAAATATCCCACCCTGTTTGAATGAGTCCAGTCTTTATAACCTACAGTCTCTCAGTAGAGGGCAGATTTTGAATGAGAGGCCTAAACGTCTTCAGAACAAATACAGCAATGTAGCGTTTGCTTATCAGTCTGTAGGGGGCGTTGTAGCAAGATCTGTCACATATAAATGCAATTTGTGTGTCTGTTTGTGTGTGTGTGTGTGTGTGTGTGTGTATGTGTGTGTGCGCGTGCCTGCACACATGTGTTTGTGTAAGAATGAGACAGAGAGATCTCATTCACTGTAGCCAGTCTAGCATTACTCCTCATTATTTTTGCATGCAGTATTGAGCGATTTTTTTTTTAAAAAAAACAACTACCTAAATATGGGCTTTACTGGCTGCAGTACCAAATTCTGAAGGACACTGTCCATTCCTCAAATATCCCTCTTCTGGTACCAGCCCACTGCAACCATCAGCTCATATGCCAATACAAAACTCTACTCCTCCTCACAACCAGCCCATCTCATCCTAAAAATACCACGTCTCTTACCCCATCCGTTTTATATTTAACCTCTCAGAGCTCTCCAAAATATTGATTGAGCATAGTATACTCATTCTCTCTCTTTTGCACACACACACACACACACACACAAACACAGACACACATACACGCATACGCATACATAAGCACGCACACACACACACACACACACACACACACACACACACACTCACAACAGCACTCATTCACTCACAGAAACACAAACATACACACATAACCCTGCGCGCACACACACACACACACACACACACACACACACACACACACATGCACACACCACTCTCTCTTTGCCTCTTTTTGCATCTTAAAGTGTTTGCAGGATTTAGAATAGCATACTGATACATGATGTTTGATGAGAAATCTCCTTTTACATGTATTACTGTAATCATTCGTATGCTAATTTAGAGAGTAGTGTTGCACTGTGCCGAGACTTGTTCACGGCCTGTTGTTTGGAGAGGTTCTGCTGCCAACTCCGCTGCCGTGTCGGTCGACTTCTGTTTAAACAGAGGAGAGGGTTCGCTGACATTGATTAGCAATCAGTGAAGGGCATCTGTTTTAACCACTCAATTATTTATTGCTTAGCACCAAGCCATAGCTCCATTAGAGGTATGGTCATGGCCATTACTGTAGCGTACGTGTGTGTGTGTGTGTGTGTGTGTGTGTGTGTGTGGTTACTCCTGTCTCCACAGATTCTGTGACATTCAGACTGCTGACTTGAATTATCTAATCAGACACTCCTCTCAGTTTAGAATAACTCTCCGTTGTTTGACCAAAGCCATTAAAACCAGGTTCCTCAGAGAGCCTGTTGGTTTTCAACCAAGCAATGCAGCCGGTTATTTACTGAAGAGTGGTCGCAACTGTCTCCTAGGTAAAAATTAGACCACAATTATGAAGTCAAAGCAAATACCAGCAGGACACTGACCCTCCATTACCCCAATACAAAAAAAAACTCCCTCTAGAATCTAGTCTTTAACATGGGTGACATAATCACACAAACATTTCTATGTGCCTAATTTTGTATAACTGTAACACAGATTTATCTGACAGTCGTAAAAGGGTGAAAGCCTAATAAATTAATCAAGGTAGTGCTTTCGTTTTCAATATTTAATGAGTTGGAAAACTTCAGCACAAAAACCATAATGATGCAACACAAATGCTCGTGTGGTACAGCTCCAATGACATGTCATATCGGGCATGTCACCGAAATGTAATTATTAACAGCTTATCTCTCCGGCATACTACTGTCTCCTTTTGAAAGCCTAATGTTTTTTTTTTTTTCTTTTTTCTTTTCTTTGTTTTTTTTTTTTGGTTGTTTTTTTTTATCGCCCGGTCGTTTCGATGCTACTTATTTTGGGCTTTTTACAGCCAGTACCTAATGTGTGTGGCGTCAGTGAAATCAGAGAGAGGAGAGTATTATGCTTTCCGAGGGATCAATACGATTAACCTCGGTTTTCCTTTAGAGCAACGACAGGTGCAGGGGACTAGACGCCCCTGTCACTTTTTTTTCCTTTGGTCTCCTCAGTTACCCCACTTTTATTGCACTTTATCGGGTCGACGAGTCAGCCGTGATAAACCATTTCTTTATGTGTTTGTTGTACCTCTGCCAAGTGGGGACCTCATTCACGCTGTAAAAAAGACCTGTTGTTCTTCATTTTGTCCACTAGAGGGCAACAGATAGTCTTAAATGCTCCACATGTGTTCACTATATTTGAAAACATCATACAGATTCATTAATTCATACTCTTGATTGAATCAAGTAAATGTTACCTCACTGTCAGCTCAAGTTTTATTGTTTTGGTTTTTTTAGGCACATTTGACAAGTTTTTTGTGTATTGTGAGTTTGTTTTGATCTAAACTGATGTAGTTTTCACTGTACTTTTCATAATTGTGTGTGTGTGTGTGTGTGTGTGTGTGTAAGTAATTTAATGAAACGGTATATGGAATTTGGCCAGGCCTCTGGTGATGTGTGAATCCAATGAAGGTGCAAGTGGGAGGATAAATGAATCATTGTCTCTATGGACTGGAATCTTTTAATGAACTCTGCAAGAGAAAGAGAAGAATTAGGAGCAGAATTAGATCACAGGGCTGGAGAAATTGGATTTAGGGCAACGTTTTGTGTGCTGACAGGATCAGGACTTTCTTTAGTGTCTCACCAAAATAAATTTAGTGAGTTTTTAATTTGTCGGCTCACACACTGTAACAATGCAGGATGAGACCAATGACGCTGAGCCATACACTGGTACGTTTTGTGTGTGCGTGTGTGTGTGTGTGTGTGTGTGACTGTGTGTGTGTGTGTGTGTGTGTGAGAGAGGGAGAGGGAGAGACAGACAAACAGACAGACAGACAGACAGACAGACATATAGCTAGCTATCTAGCTAAAGAGACAGATAGATAGCTCTTCCTGCCCTCTCTTTGTTTGTACTTTTTCATTGCACTTTATCAATCAACAAGTCAGCAGTGATAAACCATTTCCTTATTCCTTATGTGTCTGCTGAAGGAATACTTGAAGATGCAATGTGTGTGTGTGTGTGTGTGTGTGTGTGTGTTTAGTCCGTGTTCTAGGGCCAGAGTTCAGTGTGTCTGATGATCAGTCTAATTGGGACATGTCTATTTTTCGCATGTCTGTCATAGAGGCGAAGCTTGAACGTGGGGTGGGGTGGGGGGGGCTGTCAGTACTAGATATAGGTTCCCTCTGGGCTTTCTGAAGGAGGGAAAGGTTAAATAGATGATAAAAAAAGAAAGGAAAAAAAAAAGAAAGAGTGGGTGATCAGAGTGGAAGAGACTTTGCATACTGATGCTTAGTTAATCAAAGCTTTGCCAGAAGACGTAAGGTGGATATCAAACTCTGTATCGACATGAGCGTGGTTTTACATCAGAGAGACATCACTTAAGGAATTCTTTCTTTCATCCTTTTTTCCCCCCCCCCAAGCAGTTTTATCAGTTTTCTTTGTCGCGTTATTTAACTGTCCATTGATCAAGGATCGAGATCTGTTTTTTTTTTTTTTTTTCCTTTGCCTATTTTGGAATTCCTTTGCCTTTTCAAAGAACTTTTTTTTATATACATAAACTCTCTCACAGTGCAGTTTATTTTTAAAAAAAATGTCGATCAAGTGTAACTTTTAAGCGTCGAACGTTTAGAGTAGCGGAGATTAAGAAGGTATAAAGTTCTAATTGTCGGGTCGGATGAATGTGGACTAAACCAGACTAACGCTGGGCTGTCTCTGGGCGGCTGTGTTCCGAAGGGAAGTAGTGAAAGAAAAGAAAGAAAGGGGGATAAAGCAGGAAAGATGAGTGTGAGATGGGAGACAGAAGGTTTGCAGACTGTGGGGATTGTCTGCCTGGTGTTTATGTTCCTCAAACTTATGCACCTGCTGGGCCTTATAGACATCACCGAGACAGGTGAGTGTGTGTGTGTGAGAGAGAGAGAGAGAGGGCAAGAAAGAGAGAAAGGAAAGAAAGAAATGAAAGGAGAAGGGGGAGTAAATGGAGATGAAATGTTTTACCTGTTTACGTAACTTGTTTTCTGAGATGCTCTCTTGCAGCTGTCTTTTACCAAGGTTTTTTCTAAATACTTCTAAAGTTTCGTGGGTTCTTGTTTTCCATACAAGTGCATTTTTTCTCTTTAATTAGGGTATCAATAAGTTGATGTTATCCATGCTTGTATTTGCAGTAAAGTTTTTCCTGCAAACGTTGATCGATTTATTTGAGCTGTTCATGTTTTTTTTTTAAGTTATGCTCAAGTGCACAACAAACTTTTCCTTCATCTGCCTTTTCCCGCGACCATCAATGCTCTAACCATCTTTCTCTTTTATCTGTCAATCAGCTCATCATGGCTCAACTTGACAATTTTTTCTCTTTTTCTTCTCACTCTCTCTCTCTCTCTCTCTCTCTCTCTCTCTCTCGCTCTCCCTCTTTTTCTCTTCTATGTATATCTGTCCCTTTCTCATTATATCTGTCTGTCTGTGTGCAGACGGTGAGTACAAACACAGTGGAAAAACCCAACCTTCCATTTGTTTTATTGAATTCTTATCCCTCCCTAAATCTTCTTCTAGAACTTTCCATCTCCTTTAGTTATGTGTCTTGTATTTTTCCTTGTCTTGCTGTGCAGCACTTTCTTCCGCTATGTGATTGGTTAGTTCAGGCAAAATAGGGGCAAAACAAAATCCATAAAAAACAAACAAACAAATTTGATGACAAATTCTTATTACTACAGTGTAATAATACTGTAATTATAACAATACCCTATTTCCTTGGAATGACTTGAATTATCAGGACCATCGGAAAATGTTTAGCGATCACCAATCACAATAGGAAAAAAAGTGCAACCCTCTTTTTCGTTCTCTTTGACTTCCACCTCTTTTCACTCCTTCTTTTTCTCTCTCTCGCTTTTCTCTCACTATTTTGCTAACTCTTCTCTTAATCTACTCCTCCCTTTCCCTCTGTCTCTCTCTCTCTCCTCCCCCATCCCTTACGACCGACGTTTTGCCCTTCAATTTGCTCTCTCCCTCTCTCTTTCTCTCTCTCTCTCTCTTTCTCTCCCTCTCTCTTTCTCTCTCTCTCTGTCCCGTCCTTTGTCCCGTGCACTCACCCCTGTCCCTGCCCTGCTTCTCCCCTCACTCCCACCCTCTCCTCCCCTCTCTCTCTCTCTCTCTCTCTCTCTCTCTTTTCTCTGTCTCTTTCTCTTGCTTTCTCTCCCATAGACAGCAGTGACAGCGACTTGGAGCTGTCCACAGTTCGTCACCAGCCGGAGGGTTTGGACCAGCTACAAGCTCAGACCAAGTTTACAAAGAAGGAGTTGCAGTCCCTTTACAGAGGCTTCAAAAATGTAAGACTACAAAAGATTGTTTCTTAAGACTACAAAGTGGCTTTTGATGTGAAGTTTGAGATTGAAGAAGTGAGGTTGTGGATGGGGCACAAACCTTTGATAGATGGATCTAGATTTTGTTGTGTTTCTGATGGTTCTGGTGTGTTTTATCACATGGTGTGAGTTGAATCTCATATCCCAGATACAGAATGCACAACATCTGGATACACCTTTTGAGAAGCTGGTAATGGGCAGTTTTAATTATGCTATCCATGAGTTTATTTAGTTTGGAAACCTGAGCTTTAGAGAGAATGAAAATAGATTTAATAATTAGTAAGTAA
This sequence comes from Chanos chanos, assembly GCF_902362185.1. NCBI lineage: Eukaryota > Metazoa > Chordata > Actinopteri > Gonorynchiformes > Chanidae > Chanos > Chanos chanos. The sequence continues at coordinate 56,797,529 of NC_044495.1, read as the reverse complement.
AGTAAATATTTATAGTGAATCGTTCTTGGTTTGTATAAATTTAGGCTAGTTTTGAGAAGGAGTTGTGATGTTGGTAAATGTCTGAGCTCTGAAGTTTGAGGGTGAAATTCAAAAGGATTTAAGTCTTGGAGTTTGTGGCCTTTGCTGAGACTGGAGCTGAAGATTAAGTCAAATCAAGTCAGGATATCATCCTAAACCTGGACTAGGCTGGGAGAGGTCTCAATTTCCAGAGGAAAGCACCAGAAACAGTTACAGAAAAATACCACAGTTTGGAAAATAGTTAATGCAAAAACAGTTATTTTTTTCCTTTTTTTGGGTAATTAGATAAATTTAGCACACCAGCCAACAGCCTCAGGCAGTTCTCACTGAGATAATTCTGTCATGCTAAATTATGCAGTTTTTTTTTAAATTACACTAATTACTAATTACTCTCTCTCTCTCTCTCTCTCTCTCTCTCTCTCTCTCTGTGTGTCCTGCTCTCCTTCAAAGGAATGCCCCAGTGGTTTGGTTGATGAGGATACCTTTAAGAACATCTATTCACAGTTCTTTCCACAGGGAGGTGAGGATGAGTGTACATTATGAAGGAAAAGAAAAAAACAATTTAACACTCGCAACATGTCCTGTGTAAATATTTTCTCTTCAGCTCAGCCACACATTCTCCTGATGTCTCCCCCTGTCTCTTTCTATGCCCCCCCCCTTTGATTTCTTAGATGCCACAACTTACGCCCACTTCCTGTTCAATGCTTTTGATTTGGACAGGAATGGCTCCATTCGATTTGAGGTGAGAATCATTCTCACCAACCTCTCAATCGTCAGTCAATCACCAAGACCAAACCAGCCAGATCTCACCATGGTCTACCATGTTACCCAGAGGGCACTGCAGTATTGACACTATACCTTCATACAATGATAACCAATATTTTCAAAATAAATACCAACATTACTTTTAAAACTAGGTTTCTTAAACTCCTGTAAAGTAAAGAAAAAGATACAGTCGGGTGGTCAGGAGTTTAAGAATCAAAACGATGTAAAATATCAAATCCTCTCAAGAATCAGAATTGTATGATGCATATAGTTTTTTTTGTGTGTGTCTGTAATACTGGCGTAAGACTGCTATCTGAAAGGATATCCATATGTGTCTGGTACATGGCTGTATGTGTCCATTGCTTGGTGCTAACAGTAATAACTTCTGTGGCAGGACTTCGTGATTGGGTTGTCTGTGCTACTCAGAGGCACCGTCACGGAAAAACTCAACTGGGCCTTTAATCTCTATGACATCAATAAGGACGGATACATCACCAAAGAGGTGCGCCTGCAGCTCCCCTCTCTGTTACGGTTCTCATTACTGTAATGTCATGGGTTTTTTTTTCTTTTCTTTTCTTTTTTTTTTTGTTTGCGTGTGTTTGTGCTTCACTTTTACTGCATTAAAATGACTCAGGATTACTCATTTGTGTGTCTGTGTGTTTAGGAGATGTTGCTGATCATGAAGTCCATCTATGATATGATGGGCAGATACACTTACCCCAGTTTGAGAGACGAAGCCCCGTCTGAGCATGTGGAGAAATTCTTCCAGGTACAACAATGGCAGCACCAGCTCATTCTCTCTCTGTTTCTCTGTCTCTCTCTCTCTCACACACACACAGTTACACACAAACACATATACAAACACACACGCACAGACACTCTTTCCACCTCTAAAACAAAAACTTGAATGTAGTTTCTGTTCTCTTTCAGAAAATGGACAGAAATCGAGATGGGGTCGTGACCATTGAAGAGTTTATTGAAACCTGTCAAAAAGTACGTTACAAATATTCAGTTCATGCGGAACAGAATTGTACTCATTCATATTATTTCTATTCATATTATTGACCGGTTACACATGCGTTATAAGTGTTCTCATGTCTCTCTCTTTATTTCTCTGCTCTCCTAGGATGAGAACATCATGAGCTCCATGCAGCTGTTTGAGAACGTGATTTAGAGATGGAATCAAACAAACTAGAGCTGACCAAATGTTCACATTTCTCCCTAAATGACTAATTCTCTCTACACGCTGATACACCAAACAATCACGTCTAACTCTTCCATCTAGCTCAGAGCTCTACACACAAGCCTGTTGCACTTAATAGACTAGTTTTTCCCGTAGATATTAGTAGGGAGATCTTTTATTACTTTTAATGCACTAGAAACAGATTGGAAAAGGAACAGATGTCTAAATCACTCGGATCCTCTGAAACATCATATTGTAAAAGGCCGTTTTGCCGCGGAGCTAGAGGAGTCGAGGGAACACAGTGAATTCAGCTTTGTGAATGACAGTTTTCTGAACTCTTCTTTCCTGCTCCCAGAGACTTCAAAGGACAGAGAAAAAAAAAAACCCTGGTCTGTTCATGGGACATTTTCCGCTGGACGTTCCGTTAAAAGAGGGAGAGTAAGATAAATGGACGCTTTCAACAGTTCCACAAAGCTTTCAGTCTTTTCCCCCCCCAAAGCCTCAGCCGTAATGGAACACTGCAGGAGAGATGGAATTCGGTGAACTTTGCGGTTTCTACACGAGCGTTTTGAGGATGTGACAATACACAGTAGAGAGGCACACGCTGCTTGAGATTTAGCAATCTTCACGAAAAAACGGAGAACAATCTTTAAACAAAAAAAAAAAAAAAGAAAGAAAGAAAAATAAAAAAAGAAAACAATTCAAGAACTTGAGCATGCCTGACCAAATTGTGTAATTTAGTGATTTGCTTGCACTGAAAAAGAAAAGAAAAAAAAATTCCAAAAAAAAAAGGGAAAAAAGTACATACGTTGAAAGTGTATGTATTTCTCCCACTTTGGGCAGATAGACACTGCCACAGAATGATTATGAGTAGAAAAGTACGAGGAACTGTATGTGTAGCAAATTATATATGTGTAACATATCTTTGAGAATAATTTTTGCTTGAATCTGTATTGCACTGATGACGAAACAAGGGATTTTTAATATTGTTTTCAGGTCACTGTTTTGAAAACTTGCACAAGAACATGGTCAGAGAGACGCTGACCTTGTGGAAATCGTGTACGTATTCGAAATGTCTTACTGAAATAGATTTACTTGAGAGAATCTATTTATTTGTGCAGAAATTATAGTGGTTGGTTTAAAAAAAAAAAAAAAAAGGAAAAAAAAAAGCGTCGAGAGATTTACCAAAATGCCAGTCCTGTTAAAAAAAAAAAAAAAGTGAAGAAACTTCAGTTAATTTGTCTGAAAAAAAGAGGAAGTATAAAACAGTACTCCTTAGTCATATTCCTATTTGACACTGATCTGAGATAAGCATGACTTGCTTGATTTTCTCCTGAAACAATTCTGTGTTTTTCACTGTACTGTTCTATAGAGGAATATAAGGTGTTATTTTGTGAATGATCCACTTTTCTTTGACATAACAGGCCCAGAACCATTGACTTAAGGCAAATGGAACAAATAAGGGTGCACACAAAACAAAACAATGGTAAACTGAAAAGCTGGAAGCCAAGACTGTTTCTCTTTGACTAGGCAGAACTGTAATTCAGTTGCGCACGGTTGTTATAATTAGATCAAATATATCTATGTATCATGGACTCCTTTTATTTATTCTGTGTTTATTTGATAGGAGTAAATGTAATTCAATCAAATGTTGATACAACTAAATAAACCGTGAACTTCATGTCCCGGATCTAAGACAGTGGTTTTCTTGTCCAATCATTATAATGTCTCACCGGCCTGTCACATGGTCTACTGGAAATCTAGAATAACTCTGTGTGTGTGTATTTATGTGTGTATGCGTACACATAATGCGCCACGTGGGAAAGAGACGTGTTTTTCATCTGTTTCTTCTGTCTTTCAGCGTCAGAGATGCTACCTGATTCATTCATGTGACAACAATCTCGGCTACCGGTGTCTTTTCTCCTTTCCGTCTCACCTATGCGTACACCGACAGAGACACACACACGCACGCACGCACACAAACACACACACACACACGCATAATATGCAAGCATATGCATGCAAATGCTCTCTCTCTCTCTCTCTCTTTTCCCCTCTGTTTGTTTTCAACTTGACTCCTTACCTGTTGCCATTCAAGCATTTCAATTTGACAGCCTCGCACATTTACATTCATTTACCTTATTTCTCTAGATAACCTAGTGAAAACCCACAGGCCCACATGTTGCCTGTAGTACAGAGCATTTCCCTGTATCTCACATGTAGCAGTGAACAATAAGGTCACAGTGGTATTCCTCTCCTCTCCAGTCTTGTTAGTCCAGTTCGACCAATTGTAATTCCTTTGTTCTTCAGAACAGATCTAGGCCAAAGGCATTCCAGTTCCGTAAAACATCTAGGCCTTAACCTTCAACCTTAGACCTATTACCTGACCCATATCCCCTGAACAGGTCCTGTAGATTTACAAAGCCACAGAACACTAACTACTGCTACTACAACTCCACACACACAACCAGTCACTGGTCTATCTGTTAAGAGTATTAACATCTTAGGAGACTCCCAGTCCAATTCAATTATCCTGTAGGTGTACCACTTAAATAACTTAGAGCAGCCATTTGGAGCCCATGCTGAATGACATTTTGTGGGAGAAACTATGTTTGTAGCTTACACCTTCACCTCAAACCGTTCACTAGGAATAACGAAAATTAGTCCGCTAATGACTGCATATCAAATTGTTATTTCAGCCATTTGACTGAAAACAACATTCCCTCACCATAACTGAATAAACTGTCCATATTTCTAATAGTGTACATAAATTCTGGGGTTTGAACACATTAGGGTATACATAGATCATAAAACTAGACTACTGTGGATGACAAATATCTACAGAGATTTGAAGTACATTGGTTCAGTTAATTTTTTAAGATATTTTGATTATGTGGCTACTTACTTTGAATGAAGAAGAAGATTTTGTTAAATTGCTATTAGTTTTTTTTAATCGTGTGTCTGTTCCCTTCCCTGTTCTACATGGGTGATGTCTCAGCTTTTTCTCAGCTGCCGTATCATTTCCTGTACATACACAAGTGAAACAGGAAGGCGTGTCTCCCTCGCTGATCTACCCCCGCACCCCCCCCCCCCCCCCTTCTCTCTCTCTCTCTCTCCCCATGTGTGTGCCCTATGGGCAGAATTACACTTCAGCAGTTTATATTAAGTCAAACACACACGCACATCTGCACATCCTTCTCTTATTCGGAGATGTCTGGCAACATTAGGCCCAGCTGTTTCAGACAGCATCTGAACAGACCGCTGCTCTGAAAAACAGGTATTGCATCAAGGCAAATCTGCATTTTGTCTATAACACACGGAACAATGACTCACTCCGTCAACGTCACAGCATTTAATAACGATCTCGAGATGCAACCAAAGGGTAAGACAAATGGTAGAGAAACGAAGAAATATGGGGGAATTAGTCGCCGGCGCTGAGATAATTATCTGTGCTATAAACCTTTTAAGTGCATCAGTGAAGTTTTATGGCTATGGTATTAAAGGTTTAGCATGAGTGAAACTTTACAGTTCGTAACACACCGTCGTTTTCAGCTCATAAAAAGGCTAAATTGACCAATGCTACTCATCCACAGAGGGAAAACAGTGACTTCTACCTTTCACCTCTTTCATCTGATTGGTTAATAACTGATGTCATTGACAGACAATAGCAGATGCACAGCAGATGCACAATAGCAGACCCGATCACTGCTGTTGGAGAGCGTGACGGGAGATGTGACCAACTGGGCTACGGTAAGTATGACTGGTGATCAGGGAGGATGGGGTTGAACTGATACGCACACTCCTAATCAGCAAACACTATATCTCGGATTTCAAATTCAACTTTTAAATGAGTAATGGGGATGTGAGACCAAGTCAATGAGAAACTGGGAGCTGAACAGCTGCGTATGGGTTCTGTTTATAGCATTTCCTTGTAATTTCCATAAGTGATTAATCACAGTATGAATAGAGATATGAAATCATTCATGCAGTGCTTCATTTGGGGAAAAAAGGAAAAGAAAAAAAAAAACACACTCACACACGGCCTTATGATCATATGACCTGATCTGTCACATGATGGTTTTGCACACTCATGGTGAAAGTTATGAATTGACTATTGTACACATGCTGATGCTCTTGTAACAGTGAAAATAGGATGGAAGTATGAAAATAACTGTCAGTCATTGGAAACCAGTACAAAATGCAGGATCCGAAAGTGATTACACAATAATGTTCCCTTTGTACCACGGCCATTTCTTTCTTCCTTTCTTTCTTTCTTCCTTTCTTTTTTTTTTTTTTGTCTGTTACATAACTTTCACCAGTCATGCGAGCTCTAAATCCACAGAAGTTCCTCAGTGTGTTTGCAGATATTGTCATTATTCATGCTGACTGCTTTTTATTCATACTTACTGCCTGTTCACACTGTCCCTCCATCTGAAAGAGGGCTCAGATTTAGTGCTCAAAATGGTTTTCGGAAAAAAAAGAAAGAAAAAGAAGTGAATCTGGAGAGTCTTCTGTTCACATTCAGAAGGCACATATAAAGAGAACAGAACTGTGGACCAAAAACAAGCTGAGTTTAGACTAATGTTCCCTTATTGTCTCAATTCAGTTTACTTCATAAAGTTGTGCTTAGGGATGGAGCATTTGTGACTGTGTGAAAATTCAGGTGAGGCATTTTTGCCTGAAAGAGGCTAAGCAAACAGGAAACAGTCAGACAAATCCCATGAGTACATTTAAGCTTTTGTAATACATTTTGTAACAACAATTTCAATTTCCACCACTTGGCGACAGTATAGAGCTCACTGCTGTGGACAAATCAAGACACCATCAACCACAGAGATAGACACACCGTGTAATCTCTTTTACTTGATTTGGTTGTAATTTTCTGCAGCTAGGTCTATATCTAGGTCTCTAGCTATACATCATCAGACTGTAAACTATACGCTACTCTTATTCATGAATATCATTTAAGTTCTTATTCGGGAGGACATGCTTGCTTACCGGTATCTGTCTTTCAACAGAGCAACGTTTTTAGTGGTTGCATACTTCATGACAGGAGTATCAAACACAACATCTGTTGTTTTACATTACTGAAAAGCCTCCTGTTGACCTACGATAACAGCGATAGCGTCATCTACAGACAGATGTTAACGGTAGACTATACTGCCGTGAATACATATCACAACTGCTGCACTGTTTTACTCTGAGTGAAATTCGTGTCTGGTGATGCTGACTCATAATGAATTGTCTCTGTAGTCTTTTAAATCGAAGTCTTATTTTCGTTGCTTAAATGGCCTAGCTGACTTGCATTATCGTGTCGTGTTACTTGCTTTAATGTATGACTTCGAATGGAGAACGCTCTCTCAAATGGTCTCTTTATCGGTGATCTTTAATGAACTCATTCAAATAATTTCACAAAATAGCAAGGCAGTCACCAGCACCGTGAATGAAAAAAAATGCTATAGTATAGCCATAAACAAAGAAATCCAGTGCTAATTATACGACATGATGATGCTGATCAAGAACAGAGGTTGCAGTCACATATTCACTTGCTACATCTTACAAAACCTACTTTATGAGGAAGTTTTAAAGTGTTCAGTGAAAATGCATGTAAAATATGAAATATTCTCGTGGACAATGAGGTAAGTGATCCTTTTCGTACACGGTTCCTTTTCCGGACGTGTGTTAGGTATCACAGGATACCTGAAAAAGGCTATGACTTTGCAAATGTAGGTCAATTAAGTAATGGCGCAATTTTGTTTAAAGACCACTAGAGGGAGAATGTCAGGTCAAGTAAACGTGTATGCACTGAAACAAACGTGGGGACGCCATTTTTACTCCTAAAACATGATGGGGACACACTAGTTGTTAGCTCACAGAAACTGAACGCAAGGATGAAAAGAGGCAGTGGAAGCTAAGCTTATGGAAGCAGCATGTCCTAAGTACACACCGTCAGCAACGATGACAGTTGTTCTTGCGTCAGAGGCAACCAATCATGTGATTGGCCGAAAGCTGTTGAGAAAGGCGGGATAGGGAAGGTCCCGACGTCTAATATGTCTGAAGAGCATGCGTGGAGATACATTCTGTAGCCGTGTCAATACTGATGTCCGTGTGTGAGCTATGTAAGAAACGGAGTCATACTGTAGCCATTACCCCGTCGTACAGCACATGTACGGCTTTCTTATGAAAATAGTCATATTCCGATAAAGTAGCAAGACTGAAGTCAGTCGTTGTTTGTTCTTAAACGTGTTTCGATTTAGGGGAGGGCACTGCTTTATTACAAGGGCTGCCTATTACATGCACCAAGAGGAGACCAGACAGTGATATTTACAGAAGAGGAAAAGGGTTCCTTCTCTGTTTCCTTCCTGGACAGGTGAGAACAAGATGAATATTTACCTAAGAGCTAAGCTTTATTCTCAAATGTATGACAAGGTAGGACATCATCTCATAACTGTACGTTAACCGGTTGAGATGAATGCCGCGTCGTGGACTCAACCGCTATGCGATGAAGAGGTTAACTGCGTTAGAATTGCCAGATCCACCTCATATTACATTTCTTTTTAACGACACTGTCTGTAATTTATAAACGCGTAGTTCTTTCTTTATCGAATACTATAACGTTATCTTCAATGTTTTGTTATTCTTGAATACCCTTGACTCGACAATTCCGCCGAGCAAGCGGATGAACAATGCTGAGCACTTGCTCGTTGTCAGAACCATGTGTTCTTATCAACCGCTGAGGTGAATTCAGTGTACAGCTATGCAGATGTTGGACACACGCAACGTCTTTGTAGCTCCAGGTTACTAATTATATACTGTCTGTTCTGTATCAGTTTCAAACACATCGTGTTTTTACCCGATTTGCCTTATCGCTTGATCGATATTTTCTTTTTCACGTTACACCTGCGTCAGAGAGGAAACAAGATCTTTTGGTAAAAAGTGACAATTATTGGTAGGCTAAGACGTCACTGGCTTTCATGAAGTTTATAATACCGAGGTGTGTCTAATTTTGTTAATAGCCCCACGCACTGTAGTGCAATTCAAGCACACTCTTTAGAGTACAGTGTTGTAAGGTTCGTAACTCTTACCTAATCAGCGGTAGTGTATTAGTCACCTATCATTTGAACCGTGGTTGGCATCATTTATGTTTATTTCCCTACAAAAAGGCCATGGACTAATTACAGGCTTTTAAATTTCGGTTAAGGGTATCTTGTCATGTGATCAGATTAGATCGGACGGACTAGTGAGTCAATATATCGACTGTAGCTAGTCAAAACTTACACGTGACCAAGATTAGTGCTACTGGGCCAGAATTACCTCAACCCGAACACAGGGTTTCTGGAAAGAATAGAATGGTGTTTAATAACAGTAAAGTATCCAATGCTTAGGATATGTATGCTTTGAAACATATTATCCGAAACCGTTTTGTTTAAAGACTGCTTGTTTGTAATGTTATAGTCGTGTCATAGGCTATCATAAAGTTGAAACGAACGTTTGATGACCATTCAACATCTTTCCGAGTAACACGTGAGTTACCCATATTCATTGTATCACAACTACAATAGTCTTTTAAGAATTAACAGACTAGTAATTTGTAGGTTACTGTCCCTCAGGAAGATGATTAGGGTGAATTCTTGCCCAGAGCTCTATACATCAGATTTCTAGACTTGATGTCCTAGGTGGAATCCTGAACAACACTGATCCACTCCCTCTCCTGGTGACTCGATAGACATGAAACTGTTTGGGATACCACTCTACAATAATTCACTATAATGCTACAATGTATATATGTGTGACATATATACACACACGTGCACGCGCATATAAATATACATATGTGTGTGTTTTTGTTTGTATATGTGTGGATATTTGTAAACCGTATATTAATAGAATGTAGGTAGGATATACTTGAGACTGAGAATCTGGTATAGCAGTGCAGAGCTTCCCAAAATAACCCAAGCACACCCCCCCCTCCCCCCCGTCTAATAAGGTTAAGTGAAACTCTGTGTAAAGAGACAGAACTGTCAAGACAAAGTCAAACCCTGTTTCGGATAACTGGAGCCCATTTAAAGTAGCCCAAATCTATCATACAGACAGGATCTTTCAAACCCCACACAGAGATGGTGGTTTCTGTCTTCGACTATAAAGACTTGATGTTTTAGTTCTTATTGACAGATGGCGTCTACACTCTTAGAGCATATTTTACTGGGTGAATCATCTCTAAAGAAGAACTGTGTTGAAAACAATCGCTGCTGATTGCGTTGAGAAGATTTTTAAAAGATACCGTGCCCTGAGATGCAGAAAAGAAACCAGTCATGGAGAAAGTATGTGAAAGGAACTAAACTATTTGAAAGAAGTGAAACCATCATCATTTGATTTATCCAGAAATTATTCAGGGTTTTTTTTTTTCTTTGTGTGTGTGAGTGTGTTTCACGCAAACCCGCTGTCGCACTGGGCCAAGTCAATTAGAGAAACCAGAGGAAAAAGGACTTCAAGATAAATTGTGAAATGCCATGTCTCTTTTTCCTACGACCAAGTTATTGAGTTTACAGGAAAATTGACTGAGAAATCCACAGTTTCCTTGCATTTCAGTCAATATAGGAATCATTCGTCTACCCAGTGTAATGTCTAATATAACAATATCATTCTAATATATGGATAATTTCAACAGTAGTCAGTACTGCAAAGTAGTCTAACGGTCATTCAGAGTCTGCAAAAATTCTCTATGCTTTAAGATATTTCTATGTCCATACATTTTCATAAACAAGACATTCTGAAGCAAACAAAACAAAATGGACAAAAATATGGCGATCAGATCAATGTCTGCTGAGATCACATGCTGATAATGTGTCATTAATCATTTATCAATTGCTGATTCACTGCACATGATGTCAGAAAGTAGATCAGGACACGATCTCGACCAGTATCGAACCGCCAGCCACAGTTATAACCATCAGATCTGTGGGTCGATTTTCAAACGAGAAACCAGCCGGCCGTCTCCTCGGAGGTTATTTCATCTTCTGACTCAGCGAGTCCTATTGCACTGACCGGCTAGCGTGTGTCACTGTCAACAAACCTACTGAGCGCAAAAAAAAAAAAAGAAAAAAAAAAGGCAGAATATATGAATGTTATGTAATATAATACAGTCACTGAGGAGTGTGTTAAGCTCTGTGTCCTATTTATTTATGTCCTTGTTTCTTTATTTATTTAAATGATTTATTTTCTGCCGGTTGGCTGATAACTGTAGTATGTCACGGAAATGATGTTCTTTAGCTTGGAGCTGTATTAGACCTTTCATAGTTCACTGCAGTTATCAGAATGGTTTAACCCATTCTCTTTCTCTCTCTTTCTCACTCTCTCTCTCTCTCTCTCTCTCATTCTCTAATAAAACACCTTAAGTCAGAACTTGATTTTGAAAACAGCTGTCAAGAACCTTGTCTTCTTCTTGACTTTTGTCACATTTTCAAAGCAAATCCTCAGTATCAAAGTCTCTCCCTCAGCCTAGAGTTCTTAAGCTGAAGGGCTCATTAACGCTTAGGACAAGCCCGCTCCGAGTGGTGGAGTTCCTCACATCTGCTCAGTAATCACGTGATCTAATGGACAGGCTTCAGAACGCTTCTCATTAATGTTGACCACACCATCACTGGTTCGAACGCTCTTTTCATTGCCACTTATCTTAAGTCGTTATTTGACTGAGGTAAATTTGAATCCCCATTTGTTTTTTGTTGACTGGTCGTGTGTTTGTGTGTGTGTGTGTGTGTGTGTGTGTGTGTGTGTTTGCAGTGCTGTCATAGGATCAGATTTCGTTTTGAAGAGTGTCAGGTGGTGCTCCTGTTTCAGTGTGCTGGGTCTCCATCTCTCTCTCTCTCTCTCTCTCTCTGTCTCTCGGTCTCTCCCCTCATTTACAGTACTATAAGTTCTAGTCATCGTTCAAACACGCACACGCACATGCACATACATGCATACACGCACATATGCATATGCTAACACACCAACACCTGGCTCCATTACGCATTCTTTATATTTCTAAATTTTGCTTTAAAGCTTAGTTCAGTGGAGTTAATTATATTTGATTTTTAATAGTATCTTTGTAATATCATTTTGTTTATTGTTATCCAACTAACTAGAAGTTGAGGAGGGAAACAATGATTCACCTTCATGCTTATATCACCCTTCCAGCTTATGTCACATGTCCCGTGTCATCTCATGTTCAGGTGTAAGGTTTACATCAAAACTCATTCAGACTATGGACTGTCCATCTCTTTACTTTCCCACAGAGTTGTTCTAGCCCGCTGTGTTGTTGACCATATTACCAAACTACCACGTTATCTTACACAACAGCTGACTGCGAAGTCACGTACCTTATCGGTTTTTCAATCTGACAATGAGTCAGTAATAACGAGGTTTCGGGATGTGGGGGGTATCCTTGTCTTTTCTCCGCGAGTCTTGCGTGGAGGAAAAAAAAAAAACTCTGAACCAAAACATTTTCTTCGCAAAATCATATAAACAAAATTAATCAGTAAATCCAAGAGAGATAAAAGAACGCTGGCTTTTGGAATCATGAACAAAATCAAAGGAAAGGAAACGCACACATCACTCTATGCAACGTGAAGTTTAATAAATCAACGTTTGTGCCGGCAGGCTTTTGACGTCACATACACGACAAAAATAGGATCATATGTTTTAGACCACTGTTTTACGGAACCAAATTACTTTTTCTCGTACAATGCCCTTTTGGAAAAATTTAAATTGAATGAAAGTGTTGTTTTGACGTTAAACTGACGATAGAGACTCGTTTTTCATCGCGATGTGTGACTCACTCCAGGAACCGCGTCTTTTAATGGGTTTATATTAGGTTTCGTTTGCCGTTAAGCTAATGGAACAACACGGAACGCACGCCACGTCTGACATTTCGTCTGGGGCATCGTGCTGTCTGTGGTGAAAAATGTGACGATTTAAGGCTAACTGTGACTTTTCTGTATGAAGACAAACAACACTTGGCTTCTCTTTGTAATGGGGGCCAATGGAAGGAGTTAATTATCCGGCCTTGAATGGTTGGCATTTCGTGTAAAGCAAAGTGCACTGATGAGGAGTCCTCTGTGTTTTATCACTGTTATCTTGTTATAGTTCTCTCAGGAAAGGCTGGAGAACCAGGCACAAAATCTACTCTGGCCTCCCAATGCATAGGCACTGTGTGATTACCCTCCACGTAGTACACAACAGGCACATTAATAAGTTTTAAATAAACTGTTTCTTGTAAGTTTGTACTTTTGTTTGAGGGGTTACATGGATCCTTTCGTTCAGTGTTATTTACATGCTTGTTCCAGCACACACACAGCCCAGTTGAGCTTTAGGATTAAGGTGCAGTTTAGACATGACTTCGTGGTTCTTGTAAGTTATCTCTGGGGGCTTTTTAGGGATTGTCCAGCAGAAGCTGGGTTTCAGTGAACCGACCAGATCAGAGAGAGAAATGAGGCATCCCTAAAGCATGCCTCAGGCCTCGTCAAAGCCTCTTAGGCAAAGGCTATCTCTTATGCCAAGACTGGAAATTGAACTTCCAATCTGATAATGGAAAAGTTGCAATCTCAAGTCTTGCGTCGACTTGGGAGAGGAAAAAAAAAATTTTCCAGGCATTACACCAGTTCCTTTGACCCATCGACCTCATAAAAGGCCCGTAACTTTTGTGGAATAATATCCATTAGCCTCTTACAAACCAGCAGTCAAGTAATAAAACTAATATTCAGTAGTGCAGTAATAAGACTTAAATGAGCTAGCAAAAGAAAAAAAGGATTTTTTTGTTTCTTGGTCTGTTCAGATATTCTAATCCAAATTGCACTGTAGCAGAGCGTTTTACAGCATCATATACCGAATAAATGTTACTAGATTCTTTTTTGGTCACTACACTTGTCCTTTTGACCCATCTGTCTCGTGACCCTTAGGGGTAGACGGAGGGTCTTAGTGAGAACAGAGTGCTGGTGCATTTGCTTTTTACCAAGCCGAGCTGATACCAGCTGAGTTTGGGCTGTATATTGATCCCTATTGATTCCAAAGATGTGCTTCCACAAAAAAAAAAAAATAATAACCTGAGATATAGTACCAGATTTTTTGTTAATTGACTGTCGTGTGTGTTGAAACTAAAACATACATTGATTGCTGTAACACAGTATAATAGATTCTTCACATGTTTATACGATTCATAATTCATATTTATAATGGATAAAAAGCAATCCTGGCTGATTGCCATTTCATGAAGAAAAAAAAAAAAGTCCATCGAGACCAGTTGCCACACATTAAGGGTAAACCGCAGTAGTACCACGCAGTCATCATTTTTCAAACAAAAAGAGGTTAATTCTTTAATAATGAAAATTTACAGAGAGCGGACGGCTGTTAATGAAAGCCAGACTTTAATCTCATTGGTGGGCTAATATGTTTCAGCAGAAATCTGATCGGTTCCTTTACGGCGCTCAGGCACAACGTGTCCTCCTGCAGGTTCCTCTGACTCTTAATTAAGTTGATTTAAACGTGTCTTTACACGCCGCGAGACGCTGCCATCCGTTCCCCCCGCGGACGTTTTTGCCGACGAAGCGCAAAACGGGCTCTCTTTTTTTTTTTTTTACGGCAAGACGCGCAAAAGACTCGGCGCTGTCGCGTTGTTCATCCTCTGCCTCCTCCTGATAACGCACTGTACCGAGCTAAGGCGCTCCCAGCCTCCTGGGGGGGGGGGGAGGGGGGGGGGGGGGTACATGAGAATCCAAATGAATGTTGTCTATTGAGATAAACCGCGTTAAATGAATGCCCTCTGTCACCCGCTGGGCACTCAACTGTGCATTCATGAGCCCCTCGCTGTGTCTGGAGCCGCCGTCTTGTGATGTCGCGGCCATTGAGGTGCCGCGGTTATTGTCGCCGGGGGGCTGGACCTCCCGTGGAGGCGGCTAATTAAAAAAGTGCATATTTACATGAATTAGCTAGAAATGGAAGAATGCGTAGTCATGGTTTTGGAAAGGTCGCCCTCCAACCCCCTCCCCGGGAGACTCTTAGCTATGTAACCCGACTGAAAGTCTTTAGTTGTAGGGCCCACGGTAGTGAATCAGAAGCGGCCCGCCTTATCTTAGCCATCTACACTCTTTATGACTTTGCTACGGTAGTCATGGAAACCACTCCACTGGGAATCAACAGAAAGGATACTTGTCTTGACTTCACCGCTCTGACGTTTTTTAATTATGTGTATTGCTGTCATTACTGTAATCTCGATTCATGTATGTATACACGTAGGTACGTAGAACACACCTTCATTTTCTCACAGTCCTGATCACACACCCATCGAGTTAAAACGAGAAACAGAATTCTGTTTTTCGCTAATATTTATTCATGTGCCCAAGAGGGAATGTGTTGTATGATAGGAGCTTCGTTCTCCTGTCACAGAATGTAATAAGCAGACAGTAATAATCAGGTAATAGAAGAATGAGGCTTTCAAACAGAGAAGGAAAAGAAAATATGAAGTCCCTACTGATGTTTTCTGTGTCGTTTATTTGGAGACAAAAGAGATTTATCTCAGTTTTTTTTTTTTTTTTTAAATCATTACAGTCAATTTCAGTCATGTTCCTGATAGAATGTTTGCGTACTGACATAATAGTCAGTACATTCCGTTCCTGTTTGTGAAAGGGAATAAGCTGGTGTGTGTGTGTGTGAGTGTGTGTGTGTGAGAGAGAGAGATATATAAAGGATATGGGGATGAAGAGAGGGAATGAATGTTGTCCAAATGACTCGCCTATAGAACATGTCATAACAGCACTTTCCAAATGACGCTATACCTAATCGGGTTAGGATAGTAAAGGGTGTGGATTCTGTTCCCATCATTTGGTGAAACCCTTGTTTTTTAGGGTTTTTTTTTTGTTTTTTCTCAAAGAAGCCTTAATTGTAAAAGATAAAAAGGTGAAAGCCAACATATTTTAAGTTATCTCGAGAGAAACGTAAGCACTGATGTAGTCACAATTCCGCACACAGATATGTTTCATGTTGTTCCTCCTACATCTGTCCGGTTAACAGAATCCCAAATTGCTTTTGGTTTTCAGACACCTGTGCCTACTTCTCATTTCTCTGTAGTAAAAGATTTTGCGAGAGCTCTTTTGAAAAGGGGACATGGAAAAAGGACCAAGATCACTCCCGTTGTCGGGATGACCGAAAACGTCCGAGCAGAAACGATGTGAGACACGGAGGAAATGTAGACACGCACTCGTGGAGAGCACCCCCACCCACCCACCCCACCCTCCTCAGAAACCCTCCCAGATGTTCAATACAGCTCCTCAGCCATTTTGTTACAACTCAAGTTTTTTTTGTTTTTTTTTTTCAGCCTCAGAGCAAAAGTTGAGTCCCACTGACTTATGTAAGACCAAAAAGTGTAATAATCTAATATCAAAGAAATGAGAAGTAAGGATGAGTGGGAATATGATATAGGGACTGAACAGAAGGGGTAGTAATCTGAAGATGATGAAAAGTTGTACATATAGAATATATTTTATTTTCCGGCGACTTTTCAAATGATGTGACAGAAATTCCGCTTCCCACCCCGGGAGCGTTGAGCTGGTCAGACACTTCATCTCATCTCATTCCGTCCTTTTTTTTTTCTTTTTCTTTTTCTCCTACTTCTCCCTCATTCTCCATTTTTCTCATTCTTCCTAGTTCCCCGCTGTGCCTCCTATTCCTGTTATTTCTCTCTCCTTATTCACCCGTTTTCTTTTCCATTTTCTCCTTTCTTCCTTTCATTCTTTTTTCAGCTTCTCCCTTCTTTTCTTGTTAACCGTTATCCTGTGTGTGTCTCCGCCTCCCTCTGAAACCACGACACGTTCTCCGTTCTCCGTTGACGCGTACCTGTTCTCCGTTTACATCGCTGACGTTAATGAAGGATGTACTACCTCTGCTCATTCAGCCTCTCCTCTTTCATTGCTGCACCCTCATCTATCCTTCCATTCTCTCTCTCTCTCTCTCTCTCTCTCTCTTTCTTTTCTTCACCATCCTCTGGGCCTCCCCCCCCCCCCCCCCCGCACATGTCCTCTGAAATTCGACCCTGCGCTCTCCCATCACGCCTCTGACCTCTGGTGACCTCTCACCGTTTTAGCTTGCCCTTGCACGTGGAGCGGCTGAAAAGTCAGTGGGCGGCTCAGTTTCGGCGACGTCGTAAGCTTGTCTTTTCTTTTCTGCGCTCTTGTAATCTGCTCTTCTGTGTTCGGCCAGGACTGTTATTAAATGTCAAATATTTATTCTTGAAAGCTGTTTTTTTTTTTTTTGTTTTTTTGTTTTTTTTCCCCCGTCCATTGGGTTTGGTATAGTGTCAGCGGTCGCCCAGAGCATTAGCTCATCTCTTCTATTGCATCAGAATGAACACAGACGGAACTTTGAGTGTGTGTGTGTGTGTGCGCGCGCACGTGTCTCTGTGTGTTTGTGTGTGTGTGTGTGTGTGTGTGAGAGAGAGAGAGATTTGATGGGAATCTTTTTTTTTTTTTTTGACAATCGAAGATTTCAGAATTCATTTGAAACGAGATCTTCCGACGCTTTGGGATTTGATCCTGCTCCTCAGACAGTCCATTTTAACATTTACTTACAAAATGGTGAAAGAAAATGTATAGTGACCTTGCATTTGTCCTTTTTAAACCCCCCCCCCCCCCCCCCCCCCAGTCAGATAATAAAGAGAACAAACACAAGACTCTGTATGCTCTCTGTCTCACACACACGCACGCACGCACTCTCACTCACGTGTACTCACACACTTATACAAGCATGCATTTTTTTTTTAAGCTCTTAACATGTGTTTGTGTTAAGATTACGCTGTGGGACAATCTTAACGTAAAGAGATTACATCCAGTTCTTCTGGATGTAAGCAAACAGTCAGAGGTCAGGCCGCAGGAAGTGTATATTTTAGTCATCCGAAAAGGCTCCTGCAACCTTTTAGGGGTGAAAATCTTCATAGAAAAATAGTTTGAACAAAAACCTATCGAACGGTTACGTTGTTTTTTTTTTTAGCAGAGGGGCCGGTCCGCAGAGTTCAGTTTCCGTCAGGGCATCTGAACCGCTATTTTACAGCTTAATTACAAATGTACAAAAACTTCTGCTTGCATGCAGATGTGGATGAAATGCTAAAAATGTCATTCTTCCTGAAATAGTAGCCTGCTTAAAGTAAGTATATGATGTTTATGTTAGGAATTGTTTAAAAAAAAAAAAAATTATAGTCTTTAATCTTAGGAGTAAATTGGGAGTCGTTCGTGGTCTGACTGTTAAAGATCCTTTAATAAGTGTGGACCAGAGCAGCAGCCGCTGCCATGCCTATGAGGAACATAACTGAAGTGATCCACGCAGCACTAAGTGGACTTCTCCTCACAGTAGCTTCACTCTGCCACAGTCTAGTTCAGCTGACAGACCTTGGGACAGACCTTACAAAAAGAGGACACGCTTACCAGCCTGGAACACTGTGTTTTTTCTGTTGTTATCGTTTTTTTGTTTTTTTTATCCCTTTTCTTTCTTTTTTTTTTTTTTCTTAAACAATTAGTGACAACGGAAGTGTTCCAACAGCTCATTCAAACGTAATTACTGGATACTCATGAGAGTTCTGGTGGACTTTGACTGTGGCAGAGGGTTCAGCTGTGTGTGTGTGTGTGTGTGTGTGTGTGTGTGTGTGTGTGTGTGTGTGTGTGAGAATGAGAAAAGAGAGAGAGGGAATGATGAAAGTGCTCCAAAACAAAACACTTGTCTGGGCTTAAAGATTAGCTAGTCATAATGATGTAATAATTGGGTTCATTTAAGGTAACCAGAAAGCCTGGAGATGATTCACATAACCTGTGAAAGAGCGATGGATCAGACTGTGTTGCTAGGGAGGGACAGAGCGAATGAGAGAGGCCTCACCTGTTACTTAGACTACGTTTGTCACAGTATGTTGCTTTGCAAACTCTGATAATCCAGACAAACAATTCAATTCCTATCGCAGGGTTATCTTTTGTCATTTCCCTGTTTTTTTTCCCTCCTTCAGAGAGTGAGAACTGTGTGTATTAACTTCAGACAGTCGAACCTTGCTTTCCTCCTCTGTGTTTTTTTTTTTTTTTTTTCATTTTTATTTATGTTTTTATTCTGTGATTTTAGAACACTGAATAATCGAATAACACTGTTGTTATCTTCAGATTTCCTCAGCACATGAACAATCTTTTGTTTTTTCAACCTAGACAGTGTACATTCTAGGCATTTCATGCCCTCATCTGCTAGTATCCACTATGCTGTCAGTAAAACACACACACACACACACTCACATACACCCATAACCCCATTTACATGTTGTATGAAATTGGTTGTTGCACAACATGCATGTTCACGCACTCACATATCTACTTGCACACACATGGAAGATAAGATTTCTAAACAAACAAACCACACACACACACACAGTAACATTGCTAACAGATCTACAGTTATGTAGTGGTGTTCGACACTGGTTCCAATATGGGTTGTGTAATGTCGGGACTATTTGTCTGGAATGGAGAATTTCAACTGTTTGTGTCAGACTGATCACAGCATGGACTTAATCCTGTTGTTCTACACACACACACACACACACACTCACAGCTTGGAGCTGTTTTGTCCCAGCTCCTCCTTCACTGCTCGCAGACATCATTACATCAGCAACATTAGCACATGTTAACACAAACTGACTGCTACTCACACACACAGACACACAGACACACACACACACACACACAAACTTTTTTTGGAAGATGCACGCCGATGTTAGACCATAGCATCTCATCCATTGCAAAACCGTCCACTGCTCATTCTCTCTCTCTCTCTCCCTCTCTCTCTCTCTCTCTCTCTCTCTGTAATCTGTTTCAAAGCTAGTGCTCACACATCGAGAACACACTTACACACACACACACACACACACACCTGCTTAATCACATGTACATGGTAACATATGAGCACGTGGATTATTGATAGACGCTTGTCGACACACTCATTGTTACCTCGTGATGGATGGAGAGACTGCCACGCGGGGGGTGTGAAAGAGAGATTGAGTGTGTGAGCGAAAAACTGACGAGACCTTTAAAACAGTTCTATCGTTATATATCTCTGCTCTTGCATAAGAGTTCATTTTGTGAATTGACCTTTACTTAATGTTTATTACTGTCTTGACTGACCCATTGAAACGTTGACCTAATCTTAATTTAACCAAACTTGGACATGTTTTTTGTTAAACTGTCTGTCTTTTTTTTTTTTCCTCATTGTGTTAAACCTCATGAACAAGAGTAAGATCAATTCTGTTTAATGTTCAGTGAATGATTACATGCCTGTTAAATTAACTCCTCTCTTTCCTACTTTTTTTTTTTTCTTCCCTCGTTCCTTTTCCCATGCCCCCCCCCCCAAAAACCTCTCTTTTCTCTTCACCACCTTTCTGTACATCTTTCTTCCTCTCTTCCCTCCTTTCTTTCACTCTTTCTTTCTTTCTCTCTCTCTCTCTCTCCCCCTCTCCCAGTTAACCTTTTTAACCCCGCCCCCCCCCCACAGATGCCTCCTGGTGCCCTGATTGGCTGGAGTGATGTGTGACCTAGGTACTCAATTCTCTTCTGTCCCTGGTTGCTTTACCGTGACTGGACACACACATACAAAAATTTTAGTTCGGCAAATAACGTTTGCCAGCAGCACCATAAAACTGTGGGCAGACCACTCATTAAGGAAAACAGACATCTGCGTGTTGATGTCGATTTTTATAAATATAATGACTAAGTGAAGTTTTGTGGAGGAGCTTATTGCTTAAATTATCATTCTAGGGTAGAAAAAGTGAATAGTAGGAGGGAAGACGAGATGAAAACAAGTTGATGGGGGGGGGGGGGGGATTCTTTGGGTGCTTAGTAAACAATCAGTGTAAGTGTAGCGTTTTAACTTTGCCTGGAGCTTGAGCAGGAGTGAAATTTAGGAACAGAGCCAACTGAAAGTAGGGCAGACGCTAAAAACATCTGAGGAATTTGAAAAGGAAAACGTTCTGCTTCATTCATTTTTTTTTTTTTTTTTTGGTTCCCGGAATGCCCGCACGGAAGAGAAGAGAGAGGGACGGAAATGATGAGAGAAAAGGACTAGATCAGTTTGGAGATATTTTGTGCGCGTGTGTGCGTGTGCGTGCGTGTGAGCATGTGTGTGTGTATGACTTTGTTTATGTCAGAGATAGAATGAGGGTTATGTTTGGGGTTTTGTGTGTGCGTGCGTGCGTGTGCGTGCGTGTGTGTGTGTGAGTGACAAGAGAACAGAGCTGAAGGCCATGAGGAAGGTAAACAGGAGTTGACAAGGCACCAGAAATAAAAGCAACACCCTTCAGATAAAATACACTGACCTTCGCATATCTGTGTCTCTCTCCATCTCTCTCTCTCTCTCTCTCTCTATCTCAATCCCCCCACCCCATCCCCCCTTCTCCTCCTCCTCCCCCACCACTCTCTCTCCTTCTCCTGTTATCTCCCTTCCTCCTTCTTTTACAACTCTTTAACCACTCCTCCACCCCTTTGATAGTAACTTTGCTTTTCTCTTTCTCTGCCCTCATCTTGTCTTTTGTTTTGTTTTTCGTCCTCTATGATTTTACCCCCCCCCCCCCCCAATCGCGTTATCCCTTGTTCCATCGATCTGATCACATTGGAATTAACCATTTGGTCGACTGCAAACGATGCCTCAACATCGACAGACGTTCTGAGAGCTCACTGAGGTGTCACGCCTCTCAAATCTTAATTGGAATATCGATGATAAAGTCCTCTTAACTAGGACTTTGTTCTTTCCTTTATCTCTTATCTGGAGGGTTGTGGAGTTTTTATAACTCTTAACCTCCTAACATGGATTTGGGAGAAGAACACTTCTTGTTGTTGTTGTTGTTGTTGTTGTTGTTTTGACCCACTTCATTTTTCAATTGCCTCCATTTCACAGATTTACACTTTTCCAGTTTCGCATAATTTCTCAAACCCACCTCACCTCTCTACCCGAAAAGACCAAAATTCCGGCCCAAGGGCTAACTAACTCCAAAGTGTATTTTACTCTCCTGTCAGGCAAGCTGCACTTGCTTGTATCTTGATATGCTTTACACTACATTACATGTAAGCATAACCAGGGAGAAGCAATATACATATTTGAATGAATATGCTTTGTTTCTGGCCAAAAAAACCCCAAAACTGTTCTACGCTAGTAATTGATGAAATATGAGTATTTTTATGAGATTACCATCTTTACTATGTGGAGTATCCTCCTGTCATACCTTTGGGCTCAGTGGGACCTCTTCCCAGGTCCCCAGATTACACCATTGGTCTGTCCTGTAGTGCCTTCCAAAATGATCCAATTAAACAATTACCGATTAACGATCAACCAATGAAATGTCTTCCTTTGTCATCATAGATGACTTGGCCGGCCAATCACTGGACCATGTGAGTAGGCTGAAGGGTGCGCCAACACTGTTTCTACCAGAGCACGAAAGCAGGTGGAAGACGGGAGAGGGAGGAGAGGAAGAGATTGAAGAGAGGGGGGAAAGAGGAGGAATGGGAGTCGGTAAAAACACCACCTCCAAATCCATGGACTCCGCAGCAGAGACCAGCAAGTATGAGGAGGAGAGCAAACACGCCGCAGATTTCTACCCCATCCCCGTAAGTGTGTGTGTGTGTGTGTGTGTGTGTGAGTGAGTGAGTGTGTGTTGGTGAAAGTGTGACAGCACAAGAGCACGGCTGTGTGCGTGCCTCTGTTTGTGAGTATGTGTGTGCTTATGTTTGTGGCAGTGTGTGTGTGTGTGTGTGTGTGTGTGTGTGTGCGTGCGTGCACGTGAGTGTGTGTGTAAGGCTGACTGCAGAATGATGGTAATCATAGGGCCCAGGCCCACTGCAAACAAACCTATTATTACTGTCACTCCACTGGACAGCACTGAGTGTTTGTGTGTGTGTGTGTGTGTGTGTGTCTACGAATTTCCTCTCTCTCTTTCTCTCTCTCTCTCTCTCTCTCTCTCTCTCTCTCTCTCTCTCACTCACTCACACGCTGTTGTTTTTGCTTCACTCCTGTCAGTCTGTTCATATTTAATGAATCTTTCCTCTCGTCTCCCTCTTATTTCTTTAATATTGGATAAATCTAGAATATCAAACTGGCCAATATGAGTCCAGCTCCCATGAATAAGTCTGCAGTCATGTTTGAGCCATAAGTCTATTACTGCTACTCACAGAGTGGCTGTTGACCGGAATAGTCTCTCGTTGTAGTCTGACTGAGGAAAAAAAAAAACTTGAATTTTTCGAGAACTGATTCTAAAACTGATCTCTAAAAATACTCTTGAAATGAATGAATGAACTTGAAATGAATAAGTAGATGGTGTAGATATCTGTTCTGAGATGAACACACAGGGTGTTAAGGTTCCAGGGGCATATATGCCCTTAGTTGATGTCACTTTTCAGATAACACATCAAACTATTGACCAGGTCTGCAATCAGGGTTACTTTTTCACCCCAGATAATAATAATAATAATAATAATAATAATATTTATTTAGAGCCCAATATCACTATTTATAGTCTCTAAGGGCTTTACATGTCTATAACAAAGTCAAATCAAAATTATATCATGCATAAGTTCGAGAAAATAGATAAGTCTTTAGTTTTGTTTTAAAGGTATTGAGAGAGTTTGCCTCTCTAACTTCTGTAGGTAAACCATTCCAAAGGAAGGGAGAGCGGTAGGAAAAAGGCTCGGTTGCCAGCTGACTTCTTTTTAACTCTTGGAATGATTAATAATCCAGAATCTTGAGAGCGCAGGGTGCGAGGTGGGTTATAGGGTGTAATTAAGCCAGACAGGTAGGAAGGCGCAAGCCCATGTAAAATTTTATATGTTAATAAGAGGACCTTAAAATCTGCCCTTGCATGAATTGGGAGCCAATGAAGAGAAGCCAGGACAGGGCTAATGTGATCAAACTTCTTCGTTCGGGTTAGAATTCTAGCAGCAGCATTCTGGACCAGCTGAAGACTATTGGTACTAGAGGCAGGCAGGCCAGAGTACAGAACATTGCAGTAATCGAGGCGAGACGTGACGAATGCGTGAACAATGGTTTCTGCATTAGCCATACTTAGAAAGGGCCTAATTTTAGCAATGTTACGGAGGTGATAAAAGGCAGTTTTGGTTGTATTCTTGATATGAATGACTAGCGAGAGACTAGAGTCAAAAATCACACCAAGGTTCTTAGCTGAAGAGTTTTGAGAGATGATGCAGTTATCAAAATTTAGAGTTAGATCACTAAAAAGATGCTTATGCGTAGGGGGAGCAATAACCAGCATTTCAGTCTTGCCTGCGTTAAGCATCAGGAAATTTGAAGACATCCAACCCTTAATAGCACAAAGACATGCCTCAAGGTTAGCCAATTCAGAGCGGTCATTATGCTGGATAGGTAAGAAAATCTGAGTACCATCAGCATAACAAGATCCGACCCAAACAGCAGACACACCCCTGTACTCTTAAACAGTGTCTTAAAAAGGCCACTTAGCATCTTAAAATTTGACTGTGGCCTTCACTTATACTATTTAGTGTAGTTTTCAAAAATGTTAAAGTTTACAGCTGTAGTCTGTCAAAGCAGCGTGTAGTTGGTTGAGCTTTTAGGTGGGTGTAGACAGAGTGTGTTTTCTCAGACTGGTGAAGTTTTAAAGACTTTAAAGACATTTTTTTTTTTTTCCCGTTCATATACCTGATTCATATCCGTTGGTTCATCTACCTGCTGTATTAAGACGATTTGTACAGAGAAGTCGTGGTTCCACAATGAGCTACATGCCTTCGCGCTTTCCAAAAAAAAAAAAAACTTGGCTGCGTTGAAGAGCGTTTAAAAAGAAAGTTTAACTTTAACCTTTTCTTACACTCCCTTCAGATTAGGGTCAAGTTCTGTGCTTTGAGGCAGCCCGTGTTAACGCTGTCATGGTTATCGGCTGTTGCTCCGTAGAAATGAAAAGTTGTTTCATGGTGTCGTTCTCGCAGAATGTGACATGATCGAAGTTCCTGAGGAGAAGCAAAAAAAAAAAAAAACTAATTTGAATAGGGGTTGTTCACCCACCGGACGAGTTCCGGAAACCCTGTGAAACTCGCCTTTACATTTACGCAGCATAAACAAGCTTCCCTTAGCGTGTTCTTGCATACCAAATTCTTCTAAGAACATATTTGTAAGTACTCTCTTTTTATATGTGTGCGATATTGTGTGTGTGTGTGTGTGTGCGTTTGTGTGCGTGGTACTTGTATATTCCCATTTCCCATTGCGTGTAAATATTAAATGTGTTTTATGAGCGCGTGTAAGTATGAGAGAGAGAGAGAGAATCATTTCGGTGTCTTTTTTGGAGGAGGAGACAGGCTTGTCCGTCTCTGTCGAGTCGTCTTTGCCGGGATGAACAGATAACCCGCTCTTTTCGCGACTCTCACGCTGAGTGTGTGTGTGTGTGTGTGTGTGTCTGTCTGTCCAGAAGGTTGCTATAGCCTTCCCTGTGTGTTTATGTTGTCACGGTGTCCTTGTTCATTCACTTGATAGAGTTCCCTTTTGCCCTTGTGTATGTGTCGGTGTGGTGTGTGTGTATGTGTGTATGTGTTGGCGTGTGTGTGTGTGCGTGTGCGTGATTTATCCATACCTCTCTTTTTTCACTGTAAACTTAGCATAGTCACCTTCTCCTGCCTTCTTACACTATTTCTATTAGCTTATCCTTACAGATGTTTAAATAGTTAGATACACACACATATGTGTGTGTATACATTCTGTGCCTTTGAGCAGACTTTGCTGTCTTGTGATAAAACAGAATGATAGGCTACGCATAACAGTCATTTCAAGAAGTCAGTCAGGCAGGTTTAACCACATTGTCTACTAACTAAGCCAAAAGGCAGCAGAATCAAATCTTTCAGTTTGATGTGAGGTTGACTTACCTTGATCACGAATGCCACCAGTGAATAGGTCCGCCAGTGTCATGGGTTTGGTGACAGTGGCTGTAGCTTTTCAGCTTTTTTTTTTTTTTTTTTTTTTTCCAGAAGTGTCCTCCTTCATTTTAAGGACACTATGTTCAGATCCGTCTCGTCAGTATCGTTGTTGTCTGTTTGATTCAAATTGTCGATCTTCTTTGGATTATTTTGAGATCATTGGTCCCATTAATCAGTGTGTGTGTGTATATGTGTGTGTCTGTGTGAAAACACACACAGACTGATATGAAGTGTAAGCTCTTGACTGGCAGCGTGAGCTTGTGTGAGAGATTTTAAGAATAAGGAAATAGATGAAATATTAAGAATATGAAATAGAATAAAGTTGGTGTTCTCTGTTTACAGTGCATCCCTGGTATGACCTACTCTGCGTTATTGACAGTAGTATGATAATATGATGAGTCTGGTCTATGAGGTCATGTGACTGCAGTGTGTAGGTGTACATGATACTTCCACTATGAGGTCACGAGAGTTGGAACTATAAGGCAGTGAGTTGGTACAGTAAGGTCCTGCATTATGAGGTCATGTGACTGCAGTGAGTTGGTACAGTATGGTTCTATATTATGAGGTCATGTGACTGCAGTGAGATGGTACAGTAAGGTCCTGCTTTATGAGGTCATGTGACTGCAGTGAGTTGGTACAGTAAGGTCCTGCTTTATGAGGTCATGTGACTGCAGTATGTTGGTACAGTAAGGTTCTGCTTTATGAGGTCATGTGACTGCAGGGAGTTGGTACAGTATGGTTCTATATTATGGGGTCATGTGACTGCAGTGAGATGGTACAGTAAGGTCCTGCTTTATGAGGTCATGTGACTGCAGTATGTTGGTACAGTAAGGTTCTGCTTTATGAGGTCATGTGACTGCAGTGAGTTGGTACAGTAAGGTTCTGCTTTATGAGGTCATGTGACTGCAGGGAGCTGGCACAGTAAGGTTTTACATTGCACTGTGTAGGTGTATATGATACTGCATTGTGAGGTCGTGTGATTGCAGTGAGTTGGTACAGTAAGGTCCTGCATTATGAGGTCACATGACTGCACTGTGTAGGTGTATATGATACCTGTACCATGAGGTCATGTGACTGTAGTAAGCTGGTACAGTAAGGTTCTGCTTTATGAGGTCATGTGACTGTAGTAAGCTGGTACAGTAAGGTTCTGCTTTATGAGGTCATGTGACTGTAGTAAGCTGGTACAGTAAGGTCCTGCATTATGAGGTCACATGACCGCACTGTGTAGGTGTATATGATACCTGTACCATGAGGTCATGTGACTGTAGTAAGCTGGTACAGTAAGGCTCTACATTATGAGGTCACATGACTGCAGTGTATAGGTGTATATGATACCTGTGCCATGAGGTCATGTGACTATAGTGTGTGGGTACACTAAGATCCTGCATTATGCGGTCATGTGACTGCAGTGGGTTGGTACATTAAGGCCCTGCATTATGAGGTCACTGTCTACAGTGTGTTGATATATGTGATGCTGCTTCATGAGGTCATGTGACTGTAGTGTGTTGGCACAGTAAGGTCCTGCTTTATGAGGTCATGTGACTGTAGTAAGCTGGTACAGTAAGGTTCTACATTATGAGGTCACATGACTGCAGTGTGTTGGCACAGTAAGTTACATTATGAGGTCACCCACTGCAGTGTGCTGACATTGTGTTTTTGATTGACAGGTGGTGGTTAACGGGTTGGGACAAGCCACTGGAGATCAGGACACAGAGGACACTGAGCTCATGGCCATTTACGCCAGAGAGAACCAAGGAGCCAAAAAGGTGAGAGAAAACAACCATTACAGTCAAAAAGTCCCAACAACAGGAACAAATGACACAGCCCAAAACAAAACAAAAAAAAGCAAAAAAAAAAAAGAAAGAGAGAGAGAGAGAGATACGGCCTTGTTATTGTTTGTACATATTCACGCCACAACGTCTCCTTTAAGCTGAAGATATGTTTGGAAAATGCCTCAAAAACTGAGGACAAAACGTACAGCATTCACCAGCCTCTCTGCAGGTTCCATCAGCCAGCGACCCCAATGACCTGCACAGTCACTGAACAGCTGAGAAGATTAAATTAAAAAAAAAAGGACCTGCTTTATGAACGTGAAATCGTTGGAGCAAGCATAAGAGGGAAGATCAACAGTGGCAGAGTATAAACGGGTGAATGTGTGGTTAACAGTTACGTGTTTACCAATAGTCGCTCCCTTGAACACACATTCAGGGATTTGAGAGGATTTGAATTGTAGGGTTTTGCATTAACTGTAATTAATAACATAAGTAGCTTTCGAACGGTGCTGCCTCCCTCCCTCTTTCTTTCTTTCTTTCTTTCTTTCTTTCTTTCTTTCTTTCTTTCTTTCTTTCTTTCACTCTTTTTCAACTCTCTCTCTTTCTCTGAGGGTCACAAAGCGTCATATTATTTCCAGTCTCACAGCCCTCATGTCTCAGTCGTCCTCAGTTTTGTTTTTTCTTGTTCGATCCTTGGCTTTGTTTGTTTGTTTGTTTGTTCTACCTTTTGTTTGTACACTATTCTGCCGCAAATCTGACAATAATGGGACTTGGCCTTCCCTCCCCCGCAAACGCCTTTTCTTTTCTTTTCTTTTTTTTTCTTTTCTTTTCTTTTTTCTTGTTTTCTTTAAAGTATCTTCCAACATCTGTTTTCTCTTCCTTTTTCAGACTCACTCTAGCTCTCTCTCCTTTTTTTTCTCTCTCTCTCTCTCTCTCTCAACCTGTTTTTCACTTCCTTTCGTAACTTTCTCTCTCCCCCTCCTCCGTGTTTCTGTCTCTCACCCACTTTTGTCTTTTTTTTTTTCCCCCCCTCTCCTCCTCCCTCTCTCTCTCCACACCCATCTTTCAGTGTCATTGTGACTTTGCATTTTTTTTCCCCTTTTTGTAAGGGCCAGAGAGTGTGCGTGTGTGTGTGTGTGTGTGTGTGTGTGGGGGGGGGGGGGGGGGGGGGGGGGGGGGGGGCGGCACCCATTTGGCAATGTTTATAGGAATTTCTCGCCGAGCGTTTGGTTCATCTCCTCCCTCTCTCTCTACTAGGAATCAGTCCCTACATGTTGATATCGCTGAAGAACAACCCCTTACACCCCCCCCCCCCCCCACAGCCCCCTCCCCCCCACCCTTCCCTAATACTTATATGTCATGTGAATGACTTACTGAGTAATCCAGGCTTGTATTTTCCCATGTATTGGACTCCCATAGCAGTAGCTGATTGAAATAAGACAGATTAAAGTGGAGTTTGAGTCTGGACTTTACAGTCTTAAGCCCCTCAGAGAAAGGCAATCTCGCGTAACGCTAAGCTAACACATACAGCAAACATAGTGGGGTAGCCACATTCAAACAGTCATATTTAAACAGAAACACCGCTGAGATCCGGTGGGATTTCCCGATTTAAATTTAAAATTGCGATTGCGTGCGTTTTTTTTACGCGTTGCTGCTGGGATTTTGAAAGGGGATGTTTTGTGTATTTCTTCCATTTCAGCTTTTAGGAGTGATCTCTGCGATATGCTAACAGTTTATATGTAAACAGTTTATGATTAAGCGAGGTAGTCGCGGCCAAGTTTTTTTTTTTTTTTTTGGTGTTTGCGACTCCGAGACTCTGCGGGTCTTCTGTTTAGCGCCGTGGTTTTCTTAATGATGCGAACAAAGGCTCTCGTCAAAATTTAAGAAACAAAAACTGTCAATCTCTAAATGTTGCGGTGCATTATCTAGGATGGTGCAATATGTACGGGTGTTTCATATTTCATATTTTGACTGTTAGTTTTATTATTTTAACTGGATAACGTAAAGTTCTCCAAATTTAATAATCGCGTTCCATTCTGTTCCATTTGAGATGGAACAGAACATAGTGTTCCATCTCGTTGTGTTCTATTTCTCAGTTTGTTTAATGCCTGTGAGTTTTGTCCATATGAGCAAGGCCGTTTTCAAACCAAACTGTGTGTAAACTACGGTGCGGCGTTCCACGTAAACCAGTTTTCAGTCCAAACCTCAGCGCTCGGTCTCCAGGTTCCGGCTCGTGCTGAATATAGCACCGTGTCCTGTCTGCTCTATTTCTACGTTCTATTTCTGTGTCTGTGGTGAAGATGGGAGAGAGAGAGTGGTTGCTATGGCGATGGGTATACCAGTAAGCTCCAGCCACCCTGCCTCTCTGACTCAGTCTCTCTGACTTCTGTGTATGTGTGTGTGTGTGTGTGTGTGTGTGTGTGTGTGTGTGTGTTCGGTTTTGTGTGTTTCCAGAGCTCCATATCGGAGACGGTGGATAGCACAGACAGTGTGGATGCCAGGAGAAGTGACATGATCTACACGATTGAAGACACCCCACCATGGTACCTGTGTGTGTTTCTGGGATTACAGGTACATACACGCACAAAAATTCACATTTTAAACTCACAAGCACTCCCTCATAAAAGGGGAATTTCTAACCTAAACAACTTCAGCTTTATTAAGTGTTTCAAGACAGAGAAACATATACAACTGAAAACAAGTTTATTCTCTGTCTTTTCCATGTGAGGCTTCTGGTTTGTCTTCAGAGATTTTATGGTTTTTTTTTTTTTCCCCCTGAGGTCAGAAGGTGAAAATCACCATGGTGATTTCTGGGAAAAAAAGACAGACAGACAGACAGACACACACACACACACACACACACACGGTCTCATTCTCTCGTTTTGTCTCTCTCGTTTTTCTCTTCCTCTCTCGACAGCATTACTTGACGTGCTTCAGTGGAACTATTGCAGTGCCTTTCATGTTGGCTGAAGCCATGTGTGTGGGATTTGACCAATGGGCGACGAGTCAGCTTATTGGAACCATCTTCTTCTGTGTGGGCATCACCACGCTGCTTCAGACCACTTTCGGCTGCCGGTCCGAACCTCTCTCTCACACTCTGTGTGTGTGTGTGTGTGTGTGTGTGTGTATATGTTTGCATATGCGTGGGAGTTTTGACAGCCTGCATGTGACCGCGTTGGTGTTTTTATCGATTTTTTTTTCCTTTCTGTCATTTTCTAAACTTGGCTTAAGTTTCCCCCGCTTCGAACCTCATTTAAAAAAAAAACATGAATTTGAACCGTGAACTCAACAATATTGATCGTACGCTGCTAGTACAAAACATATTTTCGAAACAGATTAAACTCTCTAAGATAAGCTCACTATACTCGTATATGAGAATAATCCCTTGTTTCGTCCAACCCAACTGCTCTGCTTTTTACGTTTGCACTCAGCACTCTGCAAAATAACACAGTGGACAGAGCTGACATTTAACGAACCGGCGAGGACTCCGGGCTATTGGACGAGTCACGCC
>NC_044495.1:56746293-56758793 GCF_902362185.1 Chanos chanos | reverse complement strand
TCCGGGATCGCGTGAGAAGGGAGAAGTAAAAGGTGTGGTTGCCAGGGTATTGCCGGCTGGCACGATAAGCATGTATTTAACTGTTTGGCATGCAACCCCGGTGCATTAATGTTCCCCTGTCACGTGACTTCATAACCCACATTCTGACTGCTCGCCATGCCAGATTTTCGAACAGGTTTTGGTGTAAGAGAGAGCGTTCAGCCCAAACAGTCAGAGCGAGTCGGCGACGCGCGCGTTTACTTTATCGTGTCTTACCTTGAAATACCACAAATACTTTCCCATCTAAACACTGTTTGAGTATGTTACTATTACTTTGTCTGTCTGTCAGTCTGTCTACCCATCTGAGAACTGGAACTGGAGCATTTGAGGTCTTACTTTGTCTCTCGCTCTCTCTCACTCTCTCTCTCTCTCTGTCTCTCTCTCTCTGGGTCAGATCATCATGGCAATCCTGGTGTCGTGGTTCTTGTGCTTCATTTTCACCGTGACTGATGTCTTCCCTCCTGAGAGAGGCCAGTATGGTTTCTACGCCCGCACAGATGCCAGGCAGGGGATACTGGCAGCCGCTCCGTGGTTTAAAATCCCCTACCCCTGTGAGTCCTCAAACACACAACCTGTGTGAATGTGTGTGTGTGTGTGTGTGTGTGTGTGTGGGTGTGTGTACACGTCAAACTGTTTTTATATCTGTTGGTTCATGTTAGTGTGAAAGTGAATGCGTATTATTTTGTAGATACAGAGTAGACCGTGGCTGTGATAGACATATATCTTTTTTAGTTACATTGCAGAAACACAGTATTTGCTCATTGACTTTGTGTTTGTATATATTTGTTTATACCCACAGTTCAGTGGGGCCTTCCCACGGTGACGCTGGCCGGGGTGATTGGCATGATGAGCGCGGTGGTCGCCAGCATCATCGAGTCCATCGGCGACTATTACGCCTGTGCCCGTCTGTCCTGTGCCCCTCCACCACCTGTGCACGCCATTAACAGGTACTGAGCACACACACACACACACACTCACTCACACATTCATAGATACAAATGCTCTTTCACAGATGTGGACAGAGCCTGTGGCCTGCATGTACTGTCATTACTGATTTTCACTTTGTTTTCTCTCTCTCTCGCTCTCTCTCTCTCTCTCTCACTTTACCTCTCTCTGTCTCTCTCTCTCTCTCTCTCTCTCAGGGGTATTTTTATTGAAGGTTTGTCCTGTGTGCTGGACGGCTTGTTTGGCACAGGAAACGGTTCCACGTCTTCTAGCCCAAACATTGGAGTACTGGGCATTACTAAGGTAAGCTTTTTCTTTGACCGTTTACCTTCTCCGTCACTGTTTATGAAATGTAGATTACAACAACATTGTTCTCTATTACAGTGCATGCCACAGAAAACATGGGTTATGATGCCACCTTGTGGGCAGTCTTGAAAAGTCAGATTTTGTTAGCACAATTATTGTATTATTTGATTGCTGCCCAGAAAATACAGAAAGCATTAAAAAAAAAAAAAACCACTCGTTTGTTACGCCACTCTGGTACTGATTACAATATGACCATCTATAATGATAATAATTGTTACAGCATCACCACTGAAATGGCGTTTATGACATCATAAATGTTTTTTAAGTAATTATTGCATCACAGTATTGGTAGCTCTTATTATGACATCACCACATGTCAGAAAGTGATGATATACACAGTGGAACACTGATCGCAATAATACTAATAATATTTAAAAAAAAAAAAAAAAAACTTGATTATGACATCACCACTCCTTTGAGCGCTGGTTGGTCGGCTACTCTCAGCTTTGTGACGTGATTGGCTGTGCGCGTGTGTCGCAGGTAGGCAGTAGGCGGGTGATTCAGTATGGGGCGGCGCTGATGCTGCTGCTGGGCTTGGTCGGAAAGTTCAGCGCTCTCTTTGCCTCTTTGCCGGACCCAGTCCTGGGGGCTCTGTTCTGTACGCTGTTTGGTATGATCACAGCCGTGGGCCTATCCAACCTGCAGTTCGTCGACCTCAACTCCTCCAGGAACCTGTTCGTCCTTGGCTTCTCCATGTTCTTTGGCCTGGTGTTGCCTAGCTACCTCAAACAGAATCCTCTGGTCACTGGTGAGTGAAGACATATGGAGTACATTTAAATGTAAATATTTAATATGCACTCACTCTCTCTCTCTCTCTCTCTCTCTCTCTCTGTAAGCTATGAAGACTTCATCATTAATTCTTAATTAGTAGTTATATTGGTACATTTGATAAAATAGTAAATGTGTTGAGGACGCGATGATATGAAAGAAATTTCAGTCGTCCTAACCGTTATTTCTCTGAGAAGTACACTGACATGGTTTTTCTTTCTGTTCCACTCTCAGGTATCGTAGAAATAGACCAAGTTTTGAATGTTCTCCTGACGACTGCCATGTTTGTGGGAGGTTCAGTGGCATTTGTGCTGGACAACACCATCCCCGGTGTGTATATGAATCGCGTCCTGTCAGAAATATCTACCTTTAATCTCCGCATGCCCTCTGTCCGTGTCCTCCACGCACAATGAGGCCGATTGTCCTTTTCTCCTTTCTAATCCTCATCCCCTCCCTGTAAATATACCCGTTTTTTTTTTTTGTCATTTGTTTAATCCATGAGGATTAAGTCAGGGGGGTGCCGTCCTGTTTTGATTTTGACTGTTGTGGCCTGTAAAGCCCTTTGAGACTGTCAACAGTGATATTGGGCTCTAAATAAACTTGAAAACTTGAAACTTAAGCTAAACTGAACTTTCCCTCTCTCTCTCTCTGTCCTTTCCTCCTCCCCTTTTTCAGGCACTCCGGAGGAGAGAGGAATCCGTAAGCTGAAGCGCGGGGGTCTCAGCGCCGCCGAACTCGAGGGGATGCGTTCCTACGACCTTCCGTTCGGCATGGACTTCCTGCGACGTCACCGCATCTTCCAATACGTTCCGATCAGCCCCACGTTCGCCGGTTACCAGTGGGGCACCTTGGGGCGGGGCTGCGCGAGGCGGAGCAGCGGCAGGGAAGAGGGCGTGGCCACGACACTGAGCGGGGAAAGCGGGGTATAGCAGTTGGGGGGGGGAAGGGCTGTGGGCGGGGTTATATGGACGAGAGAGAGAGAGAGAGAGAGAGAGGGGACGACACCAGTACGATTTTTTTCTTTTTTTTCCCGATGCCTCTTCGACTTGACGTTTCGATCAGTGGTGACAAACAGTGTGTCAGATGGTTTCATACTCTCTTCTCCTCTCGGTGATACATGCAACTGTTACTCTCTTCTAGATGGAGTTTACTCACCATGGAAACTATACACTTAGTCTCAGTGGTTCAAATACACAGACACAGTTACACATTCTCTTTTGAGTGGTCTGCACCTCAGTCAGAACCTTTCAACAGCATCTGTTTTGCTATTTTTCTTTTTCTTTCGTAAGCTATACACTAAACAGTTCTTCAGATTGCCAAGTTACTGTTTTAGACACACGCTGTTTATTCTCACCACTGCTGAATCTTGAAGTCGGAGCTAATTTTAGGGCAT
Organism: Chanos chanos; assembly: GCF_902362185.1. NCBI lineage: Eukaryota > Metazoa > Chordata > Actinopteri > Gonorynchiformes > Chanidae > Chanos > Chanos chanos. The sequence continues at coordinate 56,755,282 of NC_044495.1, read as the reverse complement.
CTCCATGGCAACGCTGTGGGGGTGTGATGCATATTGTGCTGGTGTGATGGCCCCTCTGTAGGAGGACAGGCGGACAGAGATTGATAGATGAAAATCATGTCGCTCACTGAGCAAAAAGTTTCAAAGCTGAATTGAGACAGTTTTCCCTTTTTTAGCAAACCTGCACTGCTCGGTATGCAAAACGGAATCATGGGAATTGTAGTTTAATTTTTTTTTTTTTGTAGGGACGTCTGTATAGCTTGGCTAGGATTTTGCACCCATGGAAACAGGTTTATTATGCCTCTTAAAACACACACACACACTCACACTCTATATGCATGCAGGTGGCTGATATCCCGCTAATGCATACACTTGTCTTAGCAATGCAAAATATTATTGTTATTATTATTATTATTATTACTTTTTACACTGCTCGTAAAATGCAAAAAAAAAAAAAACAGGGGCACCAACTAGAATATCCAGACTCACTCACTGTAATATCCCACTGACAAACGGCGTATTTTACAGATGATCGACAGATTAAGGCAGAGGCGGGGGGGGTATGCCAAGTGTAAATAGCTGCCATTCTCAGTATGTAAGAGCCAGTGATGCATGGAATGACTCAATCCCAAGCTGCACCCCCCCCCCAAATAAACCCCTAAAACAACAGCTCTTCAATAGCAATCACGTACAAGTCACCTACCGAACCAAATGAGTCTGATCATGCCACTTTAGACCCGTCTTCTACGAACATCGGGGATCTCGGACCTCGCGTTTAAAAAAAAAAAAAAGAAGCGACGCCCTCGCTTCGGCGATGTGAGACGCCGTCTGGACGTCGACCGCTTTAGCTTCCGCCCCTCAAAAAAAGAAACAAAACTTTGTCGTTTTATGCAAATTCGCTCTCTCTTATCTGAAATCTTGTGTGTCAGACTATATTGTTGCTGTCAACGGTCAGAGGGTATTAGTGGCTGGATGCAGAAATATGCAATTGTTATTGAAATCGTATTGGTTAAACAACAGTGCAAGGTTTGCGAAAGAAGGAAGTGAGGGAGGAAAAGGGGATGCAAAAAAACAATCGATCTTTGAATTTAGAGAAGAAGAAGAAAATAAAAAGTCTTTCTTTAGAAGCTTTGAAAACTTTTGCATTTTACGCAGCCAGGAAAGAAAGCAAGCATAAGCAGGACAGAAGAGAACAACAACAAAAAAAGAAGAAGTGATTTTATCTATCTATCTATGTAGAGTCCAGATCTGTTCTCAAACTTTTCTTAATTTGTCCTTTGATAAAAGGTGCCAGTTCTTCACTGCTGTTCAGTTCAAGTGAACATTGTATCATTTAAGGCAACGCAGCATGGGGGAGGCGGGGTTGGAGGGGGGAGGGTAGGGGGGGGGGGACCTCAGTGAGTGTTGTGATTGGCTGTCTGACTGTACAATTCCACACATTGTACTGAATCTGTTGATTTATATACTATTGATTAGTATTATTAGTATTGTTACAATTGTTCATATTTTTGTCATTGTTCACATTTAGCAATTGTAGGATTTATTTTTGTATACATATACCACACACATACCCTAATCAGAAGTTCTTTAACTTTTTTTTTTTTTTTAATTCAAGTGCTTTTTAAATCCATAAAGCCAGTTTTATATGACACCCATAACACCATAACTGATATTGTAGAAACTGGTATTTTTTACACCAAGTGTAATATGTTACTGGTGCCTACAGATATTTTCTTTTCAGTATCAAAACGTTCAGAGAGTCAGACAGGAAACTGAATGTGATAGCAAGAGCTCAAGAAAGTTTTTTTGGGGGGGGATCCTGACTTGAACCAAAAAAAAAAAAGAAAAAAAAATGCACACAAACTAATCTCACTCCACCAAAACAGTCTGAACGTGTGAAACAATGCCTTGTGTTTACGCTGACCAGTCAGAATATACTTAAAGACTCCGACCGACATTTTTTTTTTTTTTTTAAGTTTCCTTAGATTGAAACATTTTCTTGCCATTGTATAATTTATTTATTTGTAAATTGTAAGTAAGTTTTCCGTTCACTATAAGTGTGAGACTTGTGCGTGTGCGTGCGTGCGTGCGTGCGTGCGTGCGTGTGTGTGTGTGTGTGTGTGTGTGTGTGTGTGTTTGCTATCTGTATAGTTTGCTGAAAGATTACAGAGAGCCTGGAAAAGTTCTTTCCACAGCATATTTACATGAGACGCGTGCAGTAACAGTTTGAACTGAGAGAGGAAGTCGTTCCCCGCGTTTTGAATATGCTGTAGAGAACAAAAAAAAAAAAAAGTTATACGGAGAAACCGTGCATTTTGCATCCATACACACCTTCTTAATAAGAATGTTTAACTGTCGCTCATACTTTTGGTCATTCCATATGTCCTAAAGAGATTAAAAAAAAAACACTTTCCTCGGAACACGACACTGCATCTGACACACGTCTGTTAAAACCTGCGGTTATGAGGTCCGACCAGTAGGGGGCAACGTCAACGAGGATGTTCATATTTCACTGGATAAGCATGAACAAGATCTTTTCTTTTTTTTTGTTTGTTTGTTTATACAGAGAGTCGAACACCCCTCTGCAGCTCATGGCTCACATCAGTCTAGAGCTCATTTTGAAAACACCTAAATTCTCAGCTCCCTCCCTTTAAAGCTCTGGAGGGGGGCTCATGTTTTATTGAACCGAGTTTGCGGTCGTGGCGACGGTCAGAGGCGCAGGACACGAGTCCACTCGCGATAGTGAAGTGTTACCTTAAAAGCCACACCTGTGCACGGTGAAGCCAAATTTGTTTACTGGTGGAATCACAACGTTGTTCCATGTATACTGGTGTAAGACTGGATGCATAAGCCTGTCCACTTCACTGAGAGTAAAGATTGAAAAATGTCCTGTTTCAGAGTCTACAAACTTCATTCTGTCTGGCTAGCTATAGGAGATAAAGACACTCATTGACCACACATTGGCCAGCTTTTCCTTTATATTTTTGTTTTGTTTTTGGTTAATTTCAGACATGCAAACCCATGCATTTGTTTGGTGCTCCCATGCATTATGTATAATAAGAAACAGTTCTAGGCGGATGTGTAAGTGGTTCCCTTCTTGAAGCATGTTTTCAACACTTTGTCCAAATGCCTCCCTCCCCAAAACACCCCCATCCTGGTTCTTTACCAGCCTACAGCACATAGTGTGGTGACACAGTGTCCTCTGTTGATAAGTACTGTTTATTTCTCTTACCTTAATCATCAATGTTAATATTACTTAATGCAGGAACCGACTCTAACAGCCCATCTTATTAAGACCTGTCACTTCCTGTGACACTTCATTCGTCCCTTTTGTGTCAATCAAATGGGTCTCCAAGACACCAATTGGCTTGTTTGAGGCAGTTGATCAGGGGGAGGGCAATTAAGTGGTGCCAAGCATTGTCAGAAATCACATTTTGATGGATATTTTTTTTTCATTATTCTCATTCCTGTTTTCCCTTCTAGAAAGAGAAAAAAAAATCCTGCATAATGACTCGTAGTGTTCTCAGTGGTTGTTTGAGTCTCAAGTGTAACTTGAGGTTAAAGCAATTCATAGTGACAGGTCTTAATGATATGTCTGGGTGTTACTCAAAGAAAAAAAAAACAACAAAAAAAAACCTTCAGTTATTTTGAAGGGTAAATATCTGAAAAAATACACTTTGTCTATCTAAAGTGTTTGATATCTTTTAAATGTTTTATTCTCTTGTTTTTATACATCATTTAAGTTTTTACAGACTGATGTTTGTAAGAAAGAAAAATCATGCATATAATCTAAAATCATCTTGCTGCAAAGCGCACCATTTTGTTACATTTTTATTTAAGTGAAATAAAGAAGACACTTTCTTTTTCCTTTCTTTTTTTTTCTTTTCTTTCTTTTCTTTTTTTTTTTTGGATATCTGTAGTTTGTGGAATAGTTTTGTTAGCTAGAACTTTTTCATACTGTATTTTTCTAACATTGCTTCCTGTTTCATGTTAATAGTAGTACAAATGGGGAAACAAATTCTATACTTTAAAATGAATATAAATATATAAATATATATATATATATATCTATATATATATATATTGGATTGAGTACAGAGTGAACTATAATCCTGGACCATGCCTTGTGGATACTAATAGTAGCAACAAATGTTTTATTCTTTGTCCCTAAAACTATTTAATAAGATGTTCCTGAATGAATGTGGTGTTATGTCTTTTTTTTTATGTGCTGATCCGTCGACATATATATTGTATATTTCACCACCACACTCATGTAGTATCATACAGGGCATCTGAAAACATTTTGTTTGAACTTCACTTTAGTTTTTAGGCATATCATTTATGTGTTTGTGGGGACCTCCCATTGACTGTAATTAAAGATTAATAAACTAACTTACTAGTGATTTAGGAAATAGCTCAGCAGCACTTAAAAAAAAAAAGTAACAGTCGTATAATTTTTTCAAATTTTTATTGTCAGTAGGTATTTCAGATATGTTTCTTCATTTAGACATTTGATCAAAATGATACCAGGGGAACCTCCACCACACACACATACACACAAGATAGGTAGGCTGCGGTTTGAGTCACTTTATCCATCTCCTCACGTGCCATATCCATACCCTCAGGACATTTTAATGAACTATTCCGGTCATGTCTATGTAAACAATAAATTCTGCGTAGTCTCAGCGTAATCATTCATAATCGGCACAAAAAAAAATGTATAATGACTTAAATGTATTTGAAGGTCATCCGCTTTGCTTTTCCTATAAGACCTAATTGCACTTTGGATTTAGGTAATTCACCGCAGGATTGAATTGCGTTTATCGCTATCGGGCTGTCTTCTCCCACTGTCTGTTTGTCCCTGAGATGAACTGACCGTGACTGCATGTGATAACGAGATTAAAGCGGATTGGTGTGTCTAGGCGGACACCCGACCAGCCGCTATTAATTGACGTCAGGAGGCAGGGGTACATAGAGCCCGCGAGCAGATGCTCTAGGAGAATAATTAGGTTACCAGAGGGCTTCACGGAGAAAGGAAAGCAGTTCTGCAACTATTTTTTTTTTTATTTTCTACCGTTTAGAAAGCCCTAAAAGTTTTGTTAGGTCACTGTCAGTAAATTAGCTTGTGGAAAACTGCATTTCAGTCGCGGTTACTTGCACTGAGTATTCAATATTCGACAGCTTTCCAAAGAAGTCCACAAACACCAAGGGCCCTCATTTTAAAACGTTACAGCACTTCTCGAAGAGTAACTCTATGTGAGTCAGTTTCCTGTGTGTCCAGTAGTTTATGAACAGTAGCCTGCAGGAAAACTACACCTACTTGGCTCTTTTGTTCTGTACTCCATTGTTTTCGGGATTCCCTGAACTGCTGTTCTAATTCAACGAGTAGCGCGAACAAAGGGGTGTCAGTGAGTTCGCTGATTGGTTGATCTAGCGTTAAGGGTCTGTAACAACAGATGGGGTATTCCTCGTGCACACGCCCCCTGAGGTCCGATTGTTCCTGATGCGTGGACACAACAGCCACGAACTAAACTGACTGTGTGACAGAAGACGACAGATTATTGTCACGGAACCTTTCGTTACCCAGACTATTCAATCGCTTCGGGAACGAGCCTCAAGAGTCTTGAAAAATATATGATTGCATTTCGATAAGATACATACTGTAAATCAGTGACAGGAACGTGCTACAGGACATACAACGATCACCGACAACTGCACGCGTGGTAAGATGAAGACTCAACTGCAGTCTTTTAAATAAGTTTGGGTTTTTTTCTCGGAGAAACATGGGAGTGGTGAACAGGCAATGCACGGGTCTTCTTTGTGGTATATTAATGAAAGAATGAAAGCAAAGGTTGTCCAAAACGCTCAAATAATCGTGTTCTAGGACTATTTATCATGTTTAATTTGATCAGTCCTGTCGATTCAAAAATAAGCCTGAAATTGATGCAACTGTCATTGAATGTTAGTCAGTGGATTCCATTCCGCTGTTCTCTTTCGCATACGTCTATGCAAGAAACAGACACGCCAGTAACATTTTTACAGCATTAGTGAAGCAGCTTTAAAGGGTGCACTCTTTTCATCTTGCGTTGCCCATGTATGGGAATTAAGTAATGTTACACGCAGCTGTCTAGTCTTTCCTCACGCAATGTCTGGATAGATTATATAACGGCTATCACCACAGTAGATTTGATAACATCTAGAGTGTTATGTGTGTACCGCTAGTGACACGATTAAAAGTGGACAGTTCGGTCGTGAACCTTAACAGTTAGATCTTACTCAGATTTCGCCCTCTATATGACAAACTTGTTCATGGGTGAGATCATAAGAATGCGAAGTCAAAGTAGGTTAACTCGTTAAGAAGCCAGTCAAGGAAAAAACCCAGTACAATCGTTTCAAAGTGAACGCCAGACGAATTAAAGGTTTCACCGAATGCTGAACAAACCCCAGCGAAGAAATCTTAGTGCTGTTGTGACTCATCTTATTACTGTTATTGTTTTATTCATTTATATGTATTTTAACTGACTAGTTCGCTTGGCATAGCTTGCGTCGCTGCCAGTTCTGTCGGTCAAATTTTCCTCTCTGCAGATGCTGAGGTAGTTCTACAAAATAGACATGCCTTTATTTCTCGTTTCACTGATCCTCAGGGGCCAGTGAATGCAAAGCAGTAACGGTGCTTATAGACGTGCTTGTGTGATGTTTTGTCAGATGAGCAAGGGAAAGAGAATGGCTGTTAAACTCATTCATTCGGAGGAAGAGGAAAGAGACGCAGAGAGAAGGTCCAGACTTTTGATCTTTTGAGCATTGTAGGACAGGGCTTGTTGTATGTCTGCGAGTGTTTGTAAGGTTGCCATGACGATAAGAATAATAGCCAAACAGGAGAATGCATTTGGAAGATGCTGTGGAGTGTTGTGGGGGAGGTGATAGAAGTTTCTTTAGCCTCACACAACCTTCAGTCCCCTGACAATGAAACAGCGCAAAACTTGGTCGGTAACTAAAAGAAAATGTGTGCGTGTGTGTGTGAGAAGTATTGGCGAAATACGAGTGAGGACAAATCGTGACCAAGATCTTGACAGAGAAGGACAAATAAGGGAGATTTAATCTGGTGGAAACCAAGGCTTGAAAACAAGGAAGCAATTACAATAGAGTTTGAACTTAATACACACACACACACACATGCATGCATGCAAACTCCCACAGACAGAATAAAGACCGTGAGAAGGAGAAAGAAAGAAAGAGAGAGAGAGAGAGAGAGAGAGTGAGAGAGAGAGAGAGAGAGAGATAGTGGGGGAGTAAAAAAAAAGAATGGTGGGAAAAACAGAGGCTGAAAAGAAAACAGACCAGTTGGGTTGGGAAGAGTTAGGAAGAAGGGAAAAGCAGACAGAGAGAAGAGAGAGAGATGGCAAGTAAAGAAAGGTCACTTTTGGGTTAGCTCTCCCCTTGGCGACCGTATCAGTCTCTGTGTTGGCGATGTAGCTGCATTCAGAGCGCCAGTGTGCTTGGCTGGAACCCACTGCTACATTTGACTCCATTTCCACTGGCTCTTCCAGTAAACTCTCCCAGATCCGTGTGTGTGTGTGTGTGTCTGTGTCTCTCTCTCTCTGTGTGTGTGTGTGTGTGTGTGTGTGTGTGTGTGTGTGTGTGGTGTGTGCTTTAGCTCCCGTTCAGAACACACAGACTCTCCATATTCAGACTACCATGAGAAAGTAATTATAGCTGTGCTTTCTTATATTACAGTCTACAAAGTAAACAGACATAAAGACAGATGCACACAAGCAGACAGACAGACAGACAGACAGACAGATAGATAGATAACATTAAATAGTTGATAAGGTGGTGTGAGCACGCAGTGTGGAGGAATTTTTAGAGGCAGCTGTGCTGTTCTGCTTCATGTATATTTTAGACATTCTTGCCAACACAGACAGATGACAGATGAAGGGATGGTTGCATAAGACCAAAACAACTGTGTGTTGGAACAGTCGCCATAACAATCAGAAGCATCCACAACAAAATCCATAAATGGAACCGTAAAATACTATCATCAGTCTACGGTCTGTTTGTCTGTTTCTTAGAAGTTTTGACTTTTTTTTTTTTTTTATGTATGCATAAATGCAATTCTGAAAATTTCCACTGAGAACAGAGGGATAATTTTAACTTTTTTTTTTGTTTTTTTTGGCGTCATATTTTTACATATTTTTACTAATCTGATTTGGATTATATTAATAAAATTAAAAAACAAAAAAAATTAATACATCGACTGTCTGTAGTTTCGAGGTCCGGTGAAATGAGTCAGAATGTTCTAGAACTGGAAAGGAAGCGTTCTGTCAGGCCGCCGCGGCATGTGCTCTGTTCAGTTTCAAACGGCGTTCGCGTTAGACACACTAACAGGAACTTCCCCCTCTTGCTTTTCCCTATTTGCATTTGCCCTTTAAATGATCTTAAATCGCAGACTAATGGCTTCTCTCCAGAACAAGAGTTCCCCCTTCTCAACTTACTTGGCTTTGGCGTTAGGCTTCAGTCGTGAAAACTGTATTAAATAAAATAAATATCCCACTGATAATCTCGTGGACTGATTGTGTGTGGCCGTCAAACTTGGCCTCTTTGTTAAGACTTCATGACATGTGAACTATAGATCAGTTGTGGACAACAAGCCCCTGAGACGTTGGCATCGTTTGGGAGGCTAATGCGTCTCATTGTACAGCTCCCGGTGTGACAGGCTTGTATATAGCTTATGAAATATTAAAACAGGAATATGCTGCTCTGGGTTGATTGGTATTGAATATTTCATAGAGCCATGATTGAGAGCGTGAGCGGAGACATGGGAGGGGCAAGTTGTGAAGTCTCTCTCTCTCTCTCTCATACACTCTCTCTCTCTCTCTTTCACTCTCTCCCTCTCTCTCTCTCTCTCTCTCTCTCCCTCTCTCATACACACTCTCTCTCTTTCACTCTCTCCCTCCCTCCCTCTCTCTCTCTCTCTCATTTGCTCAGTAACTCACACACATGTTCCATCAAT
>NC_044495.1:56596293-56741293 GCF_902362185.1 Chanos chanos | reverse complement strand
GAGACATTAATTTTTTTTCATTATTTTTTTTTTTTTTTATTGAAAGTTTTTTTTTTTTCTACCTTCATTCGTTTAATATGACAAACTGTATTTTTTACAATCTTGTCTATCCTCACAATCTCCATCTTCTTCTTTCTCTCTTCCTCCTTCTCTGCCCTCTCTCTCTTCTTCCCTCACTCTCTCTCTCTCTCTCTCTCTCTCTCTCTCTTTCTCTGTATTTGTTAGATGATGCCTCTGCTCAGCTCCTGAGGACCAAAAGTGACGCAGGCGTCCTGCGACGTGGCACGCGACGGTCTCCTAGCGACCAACGGCGAATCAGGAGACACCGATTCTCCATTAACGGCCACTTCTACAACCACAAGGTATCCAGCTAGCGTGTGACTGTATGCGAGAAGACAGCAGACATAAAGTACATTACGAAACACATACTAATATAGATATATATGTGTGTGTGTAATCATTATTCTCTCTCTCTCTCTCTCTCTCTCTCTCTCGTTCTCTCTCTCTGTCTCTCCCCCCGCCCTCTCTCTCTTTCAGACAGCAGTGTTCACGCCAGCGTACGGTTCGGTGACTAATGTGAGAATAAACAGCAGTATGACTACGCCTCAGGTTCTGCGTGTTCTGCTGAATAAGTTTAAGATTGAGAACAGCCCTGACGATTTCGCCCTCTACCTCGTCCATGCCAGCGGAGGTGGGTCAGAACAAGGGACTTCTTCTCCGTTTTATCTCACGTGTCTCTAGCTTTCATCCTTTCACACATATATATTTATATATTTCCTTTCTCAGTCTTTCTCTCTGATGTTGAGTTTGTTTGGCTGCAGTGAGCGCCCCCTGGTGGGCAGACTACAGCACAGTGATCTTATAGACTGGGAGGCTGTATGGATGTATATTAATGTAAATTCATGATTGCTTTTTTGTTTGTTTGTTTGTTTGTTTGTTTGTGTGTTTCAGAACGAGTGAAGCTGAAACGCAGTGATCATCCTTTAGTGTTGAGAGTATTACAGGGTCCATGTGAGCAAGTGTGCAAAGTTTTTCTCATGGAGCAGGACCTGGGAGAAGAGGTCACTTACGATGTGAGTTCTGTCTTTCTGGGGGGGGGTTTTTCTCTCTGTTTGTCTGTCTTTCATTGTGTCTATATCTCTGTCATTGTGTTCACCCGCTAATAGTGCTGGCTTTTAGATTACTTCTGTAGTTTCTCTTAAGAACATAACATGTATTGACTGCAGTTCCCCTTTTCTGCACTAGGTGGCACAGTACATTAAATTTGAGATGCCTGTACTGCAGAGTTTCATCACCAAACTCAAGGAAGAAGAGGACAGGGAAGTGCAGAAACTAAGGCAAAGGTACACACACACACAGACACACACACACACAACCTCAAACCCACACAAACACACAATTAAAAAAAAAAAAAAATAGACCAATACCCTTCTGACAGAACAACTCTTTCTCTCTCTCTCTCTCTCTCTTTTTGTCTTTCGCCACAGATATACGTCTCTTCGCTGTATCATTGAGAAGCAGTTGCAGTGTTTGCCGGACGGTTCTACCTGTATGTGACCTGTGTGGAGTGCCCCACCCCCAGACCACCATCTCTCTCTCTCTCTCTGACATTCTCACCTGCCCCGTGCATGTCAATCATTCTGTGTCAACACCCACCCCTGTTATCCATGTCTCCTGTTATCTGCTCTTCTCTCCGTAAAGCGTTTTAAACCCTTCGAAAATGGATTTGCATGGTAGTCTTTGTGATGTCCCGTCTCACGTTCGATCGGCTGGTCCGGCTCAAAACATGACCTCCGGTCTGAATCTGTAAATGTTTTTTGAAAAAAAAAAAAAAAAACACTGTCTATAATGTTCATGACATATCCCGCAATGGACCACATTGGTGTCAAAAAAAAAGTGTTTTAAACGTGAACCTAATTAACAGACTTTTGTCTGTTAATTTCATAGTCCGCAGTGACGTTTCGTTCATCTCAGCCTTAGTCACGCGGTGCCACTTCATAAAGCCGTCAGCGCATGCACATGAAGCACGTTATATGAACGCGGCTGCTTCACAGAATGTGCCTGTTACATATTCATCATGAAAAAACAATATCAGAACAATATCCTGGAAGTTTGTTTGTATTTAGGATTTTTTTTTTTATTCCTTTGTACACAGGCTCCCAGTCCAGGTCTGCGAAATGACGCACAGTATCGGTACAAAAAAAAAAAAAAGCACTTTTTTTCCAGAACCTTCCTTTCCCGTATATATGGAATGGTGACACACTGACTGGCACAGGAACGCAAAAAGCACATTTGACCAATCAGGAGAAGGAGCAATATTTTTTTCCCCGCCCAAATTCATTTTTTTTTTATGTCTCATTTGTGGACTGTTGTTAAATTTGCTGACATCAGCAACAAGCACAAATACAAAATTATTCTATATTCATGAATGGCAATAGACAGCTACCAGTGGATGTTCAGTGGATGGTTTATTCCGACGATAAAAGATAATGTTTGCTTAAGCAAAGAGAGCATGTGTATTTTTAAAAGTTGGGTGTGTTTATATACGGATTATTCCTAACGATTATGGTTTGCATTCAGACGCCGTCTGTCTGTCTCCCTTCGGTTTCTTAAAATCCTTTTGTAAACAGAAGCTTTAATTCATAACCCGTTGAAGCAATGTTTGTAATTCCTTCCTCCCACCAGACAATGCTGAAACAGTTTTTTTTTCTTTTTTTGTTGTTGTTGTTGTTCCACCCAAGTAATCTGTGTCAAATGTTACTGTGAGATGACTTCTGTTCCAGACAGACTTTTTCTCTCTCTCTCTCTCTCTCTCTCTCTCTCTCTCTCTCTCTCTCTGTTTCTGCATGATGCACTGCACAGAGTCAGCAGGGTCCGAATGTACCAAGCCTCTTAGAGTATCTGAGACCAGCTCCCAGTCCAGATAGCTAGGGTTACGTTTATGAAAGACAAAAAAAAAAAAAGAAAAAAAAAACTGATCCTAGATCAGCATTCCTTCTCGCTGAGAAACATGATACATTTGACCGTGGATTTTTTGAGACTGTGAAGTAAAAGGACTGTGTATGAAAATGAATGAAGTGGAAGAGAAAGACGATGCATTGTTGGGTGTGCTTTGTTGATGATGTGTACGTGTGGCATTAGGATGCTCTGTGTGTGTGTGTGTGTGTGTGTGTGTGTGTGTGTGTGTGTGTGTGTGTAAAATCCAAATATACATGCACTGCTATGTATGGGCATGCTTTTATATGTGTAAGAAAATTATGTTTTTATGTTTTGTTTTGGTTTTTTTTCCTTTCAAAAATTTTACAGACCCAATGCATTTATATTTCTTTACAATTAGTGGACGGTGGTTCTGTTTTTGGAAACACTAGTATGCGTTTTCAATGGTGCATGTCCATTAGTTACTGTACCATAATGACGAGTCAGAATACAGCAAAAATATGAATGATGATTGTAATTGAATAAAAAAAAATAAAATAAAATAAAATCTTATCTTAAAATTGAATTACATTTTCACTTGATTTGTTTTCATGTGGAGATGAGTGTGTGTGTGTGTGTGTGTGTGTGTATGTGTATTGTTGTTCCTGCTATTTTGGAAGCTGCTGATAAGGCTATATTTTTGAGGACCATTAGAACTCGCATTGGCAAAGAAATTATGTAAGGATTTTATTCAATATTATGATCTCTCCCTGTCCCGTCCCCCCCCCCAGTATAATCTAAAATCTTTGTGTTATTTCACTGTAAATGGAGCATGACGTAAAGCCATAAACATGTCGTCCAGTAAACCTCATAACCCTGCAGCCTAAACCTATACACTTATGTCATCTCAAATCCACAGATCTGCTTTATCCCAGTGGTAGGTTCAGAGTGGTCATCCCACTATTACCAGCCCTGCTGATGACAAACACTGTTTACTATTTGGAACCAATGAGAGGCAGAGTGTGAGGGATCAACTCCGCGTAGTGTATGTGTGTGTGTGTGTGACTGACTTAAAGAGTCTTGTCTCTGTCTGAGCATTTCAGAATAGACAACGGATGACAGAGCGAGAGAGAGAACTCATAAACACAACCACAGAATTTCTGAAGAACCATCAGAAACTCCTCACTCCTGACAGCAGGTAAGCGTGTCCATTATCAGTATGAAACCTCAGTCTTCTCCTCGGGTAGACCTTTTACCACGAGAAAATGCCTCTCACACAAAGAGCGATCTTCTTATACGAAGATGGTGCATTTTATGTAAATAGGTTATCGCTCATAAAGTAATTCCTTATTTTACTTTATTGTCTAAAATCATTGCTCTGACAACTGATTCTATTGATCATATTTATTGAAAACCAATGAATGGTAGATGACATTGCTGGGTATTGTAGTTTTCTTGCTTCGGTGAACAGTAATCCATTTTGTACGGGTGCTCATTTTCAGTATTCCTTTCATAACACGATCACTGATTTAATATTCTTCTTTTTTTTTTTTTTAAATCAATTTGTAACCAAATCTCAGACGTTTTTCCAGAATGAACAGTGCCGTCACCTGTTCCAAACTTGTGAATGAAAGTAGGCGACGGTGCTCTAAATCTGAGACAGGTTGTTTTCAGGCTGTTATTCATAGGCCAAGAGCAAAGCCAGATTACAGGTCTAAAGCCGTCGGGTCAGGACGCAGACTGACGTCTTATTGTCGTCCTAATTTTCTGGTGCCATTGCAGAAAGTCACACGCTGTAGTTAAGTACCTGTTTAGCGTATATCAGGGACTTCTTCATAGAAAGTATTGATTTTGCTCAGTTTTTCAGTATAGAATAAGGAAAAGATGTTGAAAGAAGGAATTTTCATTCGGTCAATGTGAGAAAAGCCTAAAACTGGATTAGGACCCTTGAAGCCTTTGAACTGGCTATAGGGTGCTTTTAATGTGCCAAAGTAAAAATAGTAAATTGAGAGAGCCGTAATACGTCTTGTGGTGATCCCTCTCATCTCTTATCTCGTTTGATCCCTTTGTTTTTATTTCAGTGAGTCTTTGTTTTTAATCACTGATGAAACAGATTCCAATCAGTTAAATGAGGTCTGTTGTTTAACTTTGCATAATGTCGTGAAAGGCGTTCAGAATAAAGAGGGTTTCTATCCATGATATCTCACACTACCCAAAGCTTAACCTCTCTGACTGTGTCTGTCCTCGCAGTTCATTTCTCGTCATGTTTGTCCAACGGAGAATCTACTCTCTCCTGGTCTGCCTGTTGCTCCTGGCAACGCTGTGGCCTGGCGTCCAATCACGTCGCGGAGGGGGCTTTGGCCGGGGTGGAGGAATGAGTCGTGGAAGCAGCAGGGGTGGCTGGGGCGGAAATGGGGGAGCCAATCGAGGCGGATGGGGGAGTCCCGGGACGGCCTACCGTGCTCCACCCGTCCAGACTGGGGGCTCCTCCTCAGGATCCAGCGTGGGGAAGGTTGCGGGTGCGGCAGCCGCCGGAGCCCTTGGAGGTGCAGTACTTGGCCATGGCCTTAGCTCCATGTCCCGGCCTGGCTATGGTTACGGCCACGGCTACGGCTACGGAGGCTATGGAGGTTACGGAGGAGGGTATGGCTATGGCTACCCTCGGTCTGGGGGCGGGTACAGGAGCAAGGAATGCGAGGAACTCCTCAACGGAGAGTTCCGGAATGACACCGACATAGATTATTACCTCATCTGCGGAGCCAACGCAGGCCCCACTTATGGCTTCGCCCTGGCCGTCGGAGCGGCGATGTCATTCCTGCTCGGACATTGGTTGTCATAAATAACAAATGAATAGAAATGACAATATGTAAACCCTGATCTGACAGCAGCAATTGGACTGTTATAGGGGGAGATTTGAAGTTTGAGATTTGAAGCTATTGGTTACAAGTACGCAATCAAGCATCGTTCCTCACTGACAGCAAATACAGAGCACTGTAGCATTATAGCTCACCCATTGGTTGACAACTGATCCCATTTACAAATGACTCCCAATGAACACCGGCATGGGTGACTCTTCAGCTGTATTCTTGACTTGGATTAAGGATTTCAAACCCGTCTCTCTGACAGATTTACTCACCTTTTTATAAATTTGTAAGGTCTATGTTTAGTGATATTAATACCGTTATATATGTTGCATTTTCCAAAATTTTCCCCGATGTTCTTTTTCATTTTCATGTAGTGATTTTCAAAACTGCTGGTTGTTTTCCAGAGCTGACAAGGAATATTTTGAGAATGTCACATTGTCAAAGTTTCTCCCGCTAATAATAAAGCATTGGATTGTTGCTTAGTTTTAACCAGCTGCTACACTGACAATGCTGGTAGATGTCTCAGGTTTGTCTGTAAGGTCTTTGCTATTCTACCTCTGTTTGAGAATCTGTGCTATCGTGCTACAGACAATGAATAGATTTTCATTGAGTGAAATGTAAATAACCTTTTTTTTTTGTAAAGCTACAGTGTGTAAAAATATGAAGTTTTAACAGTGCTACAGCAGTAATACAATAGCACGCACTTTGTAAAAATAGCTGAGCAGTCACTGATTAGAGTCTGTGTATATTATACTGACTTTTACAAGCCAAAGGTGTAAAATTATGTCCCAATATGTCCTTTTCCCTCAGATATATTGATTATAGATGTTACAAAAATAGACCGTTTGTGGATACCTCTTATACAAATTCAAAGTATCACATGGCGTCGAAACGGTTCAGAATCAGATAACTTCAAATTTAGCCGAGGTCACAGGCTTAAGACACTGTAATACTTATGTCGGTTAGACTTGTTCTGGAATGATCCATGTTGCAGTGTAGAACATCCTAAGTTCCTCAGAGAAGGCCGACATAATGGGTTCAAAAGATTAGTCAGTGATAGCCGACGTGGAGTTATCTATAGAGCGAGTTAAAACTTTGAAGATTAGTCGTGTCAAATGCCTAATGTAAGAAGGACACAGCTCACACAGTGTTCTGACTCTTAAGCCTGTAGCTGTCGGAGAAACATACAACTGCCGCTGTTTGAAGTTACTATTTATAATTTTGTCCAGCTATTTTTAGTTATGTTCTGTCTTTGTAGTCTGAACTCATGAATGAAAAATATACATTAAATACATTAATTTATAGTATATTGTGTATTCTTTTTTATTCTACAGTTTTATTAGCTTCCAGTATAAACTGTTAAATGATCTTGGAGTGATTTTAGCAGAATTTTATTTTCAGTAGTGTTGTCTTGAGCTTTACGTTTTCAATTATACAATATGGCCACCAGAGGGCGCTGTAGTGTAGGCCTGTATCACCGGCACAAATGATACAAGCCCAAACACGCGGCCCATGTTCCTCTCAATCGTAAATCAAACGTTATGAGTCACCTCTACAGTAAACATAACAGCACTACAGCTTTTACACCTCGTGGTCCTAATGCAAATGCTCTATTTATATTTAGTGGAAGCTGTTCAAATTACATGTTCAATAAGAACTGATGGTCTTACTGAAATTTCATGACACAAAGATATAGATATGGATATGGATATATACGTGTAGATAAATAGCAGAATTATACTATTCAAACAAGCAAATAGATCTTCACATATCAAATGTAAACAATGAAATGCTCACAATTTACATTTCCTTATTGTGTGTAACAGGTAAATGAGGTCTAAAGATGTGTTACCAACACATTAAAAGAGCTATAGGTGTCATATGTCTAAAAAAAAAAAAAAAATTGCTCAAACAGTATATGATATTTCAATAATTTTTCAACAATCTTCATTCATTCAGAGGTTGATCTCTAAGGACAATTCTGAATCAAAGTGAGTCAGTTTTTTTGGGGTTGTGTGACAAGATGTAGTTATTCATTCGTTTCTGCTTGTTTTCTTTATTTATTTTTGTTCAATACATTTGTTATACAACGAATAAATAAAAAATAGACTGACCCAAATAACAGTTGTTTAGAGATAGAATTTTGACATGTAAAGGGAAAAAAAAAAAAAAACATTGACAAAGTTCACTAACTCAAAAGTTTTTTTTTTGTTTTTTTCTTTTTAAATTGCTTTACTTTGTTAATATGAAGCAGCAGCGGTGTTCTACACATTAGCGTGTGGATACGGGGAGTGAGGCGTCCTGTACAGCGGACCAGCGGGAAGGTGAGAGTATGAAGTGGACACTTTCAGGATTAAGAGCAGTAGTGGTTGTCGTGAATAAATAGTGAGGAATGAATATGTGTTCGACTGAATCAGGCAATAAGAGCGGTATTTGGCGACAGTGTATCCGTACCTCGAACAAAAACAAAAACAAAAACAAAAACAAAAAAACGAAAAAGAAAAAAAAAGACACCGAACGAGTGAAGGAAAAAAAAAAGGGAGGAGAAACAGAAAGGACATGTAAAGTCACACGGATGATAAGGAGGAGGGAAAAAAACAAACAAACAAACAAACAAACAAAACTTTTGGCATGCTTACAGTAGTCGTTTTCTACAGGGAAAAAAAAAAAAGAAAAAGAAAAAAAAGAGGTATCCTTGAGCGTGATCACGAAGACTGTTTTTTTTTTTCTTTTTTTAGAGTTCTTCCTTTCAGTGTTGCATAAAAAGCTGGTTAATATACAGTAGGCAACGCCTGGCCTGCCTGTTCCATCTTTCTATACCTCCTTCTCACACGCTCTCCCAGTGTGTGTATGCGTGTGAGCGGGTCTTCCAGTTGAGTTCCAGTGAGTCAGACCATTCTGTTCCAGAGCTAGATAGTGTGTGTTTTCCAGTGTATTTGACAGATATGTATATGATGTACTTGAATTTGTGTTTTAGACAACTGTGTCTTTGCTGTATTTGTTGCATGTCTTGTGTGTGTGTGTGTGTGTGTGTGTGTGTCTAAGTCAGCTTGTCTGATAAGTGGTTATCTGTTGTTATGCATTGTTGTGTGTGTGTGTGTGTGTGTGTGTGTGTGTGTGTTATGCATAATGAGTGTGTTTATCTGGATGTGTATGTATGTTGCATACACTGAGCGAGATTATCTGAATGTGTCTTTGTGTTGTGTAAACTGAGTGAGATTTTCTGAACAGGTAGGACTGTCTGTGTGTGTGTGTGTGTGTGTGTGTGTGTGTGTGTGAGTGAGAGAGAGGGAGAATAGGCGACAAAGTTTTAGACAGTTCGGTCTGTGCCTGAGCGTTTTCTGACCACCTTGTCGCCGTTGACCTGGTCCACGGCGAGGGATTCTAACTCCGGTTGGGGTCGCTGGGACCCCCCCGCTGAGGGAGAACGGTGAATTCGGTGAGCCACACCCACGTGAGCATTGGCACGGTGATGCTGCTGCCGCTCCCTCATGGGGCTGTTCCGCGGACTGGGCGGGGCTGGGGCGTGGGCGGGGCTCGACAGCTGAGGGGGCGGGGCCGGCGGGCGCTCCGAGGAAATGGGCGGGATCACGGAGGGGCGTTCTCGGACCACCTGCTGGGGGTCGGGCGACTCCCTGGCTTGGAGGAAGGGGGTGGGGTCCGGCATGGCCTCCAGGGAGTCACGGAGGACCACCCTACGCCCGTCCGTCGCCCCCAGCCGATAAAGCTCGGCGTACTCCGAGTGCAGCGGCTGCGAGAGGCTTTTGCGCATGCGACGCCGAGGCGTCTCAGGTTGGCGAGCGTCTTTAGCCGCTTGCTGAGGAGGGGGGGTGGGTTTGTAGGCCCCCATGGGGTTGAGGCCCGGACTGCCGTCTGAAGAGGCCCCCGCCAGCAGGCGTTTCTTGGTGGCGTGAAGCTGGGAGGTGAGGTAGGCGATAGTACTGGCGCTCTGCTCCAGTTCCCCGGACAAAACAGCCAGCTTGTGGCTCTTGAGCTTCAGCTCATCCAGGTATTTTTTCTCCCTCTCCCGGATGGTGTTCTCCAACACGGAAATCATGGCGTTTTTCTGCTCCAGCTCCCGAAGCAGCTCTGTATTCTCCTGCTCTTTAGCTTTTAACTGAGCCTCCAGCTCCTCGCACCTCCTCTGCAGCTCCCGACAGCGCGCCTCCCCGCTGTCTGTCAGAGAGACACACACACACACACACACAGCCAAGTCAGGGAGCGTACAGGTCTAAAACATTTACAAAGATACACAGATCAGACAGACGGGGGCACTAAACTCTGGCAATCAAATTCTAATTCAGTTTCTTTTTTTCCCAATCACTGCTGATCATTTGAACAGTGTAAATGAATAGTGAATTAATTTGTTGATTGAACTGTTTAACTGAATGGTGAAACTGATTGGCTGAGGTGTTTTCACACCGGACTACAGGGTAAAGGGTGAGTGGAAAATCTGCATTGCCTGGCCCCTGCAGGACTGCGACTTGAGTTTTCTTGTTCTAGAAAAATACCTCTGTGGCTAGTAAGGTTCACGAGTCTGTTGAAAACCGTTCAGTGTCAAATAGCTGCAAGTACAACTCTGAGAAAGTAACAGAATTGTTACTATTGTTACTATTGTAAAAACACAAGTTTTCTGAACGGTGAGGAGCAGATGAGAGATTCATTTGTAATTTTCTCCTGCACCTGCAGATGGCGCTGTTCACCTTTGACACCCACTTCCACCGAAGGACCTACCATGAAAGGTCTGCTAATGTAGCTCTCACTGATAGAGCGGTCACATCCCCCGACCACGCCTAGACACGTCCATCCCTCTTTATCTTTCTATCTCTCTGTCACCCCCCCCCCCCCCCCCCCCCCCCCACACACACACACACACTCTTCCTCTTCACCATAATACCCCTCTCCTCACGTAGACCATTTAAGAAATAAACCCTGTGAATATGATTGGTCAAAGTTATCAAATATCAGCATATATATGTTTGTGTGTGTGTATATATATATATATATATATATATATATATATATATGATTTTAGTAAGGAGTCATGAGATTTGGTGCAACCAGTCTCCAGTGCAGTGTGCAGGCCGAGTGGAACTGCTAATGCTGGGTGGGGCACAGCTTCAGTTTCAGGAGGAAACTCTGGAGAGATTCCAGAAAGGCGGGTGGGGTTGGGGGGGGGGTGGGGGCGGCTGGGGGGGGGGGGGCTGAGTCTGTCTCCCATTACAGCACTGATCAATAGGTTCTCTCCTGACCTTCTTTTTTTCCCCCTCTTTCTGACAAGAGCAGCACACAGACACACACACACACACACACACACACTCAGCCAACACTACACTTCTCATATTAAAATATTTCAAATATTTTATCTGTAAGATTCCAGAAGAGGAACAGAAAAGGAAACTAGAGCAGGGCCGTATGTCAAGGAGATGAGCATCATTATTCGACTGCTCTCGCACCACTCGTGTGTGTGTGTGTGTGTGTGTGTGTGTGTGTGTGTGAGGGCAGGGCGGGCCATTTATCTTCCGGGATGACATCATTTCCCGCTCTCGCTGTGACTCAAAGAGAGGCCATGCTCTTTACCCTCAATGCGATCCATTCATTAAGTACACTAACCGGTGTCGACACCAACATTATACCTGCTCATTAACACAGCGGTGCTTCTGAACATCTCCTTATTCAGGTTCTTTCTCTTATTTTTGGTCTTTTTAATGACCCAAAAGAGCTGGAATCTGTCTCCTCACTATAATGAACATAATAGAAATATGTTTATGACATTTTAATGGTCAATTCTGTCTCTTCAGTATCTTAGGATGGATTGTAATAGAGACAGAGTCATTCTGGAGAGAATGGTCTCTCTGAATGCGAAATAGTCATCACATCATTTTCAGCAGGTCGGGGGGTCTGGAATGATCCTCCGGCTGAAGAGAGGACCATCTGTGGGGATCTCGACCTCTCCGATCATCAAGGATAATGATTTCATCATTCAAATGGATCCTGCAAAGCGTTGCGTTTTAAAAACGACCAGATGCGTGAAGAGAGTTGTTTTTTTTCTTCTGCGTTTGCCCCAGAACACTGGCCAATGTGCAGCGACCGTCTCGACGGCGCGGAGGATCTGTGTTCTGTTCCCCGAGTGCAAAGCGCATTCTCATCTGACAACGAGAATTATTTCACATTCCAGGAGACATCCGTGTAAGACCTAACGATGGCAGACCCTGTCTGAAAGTAGGACATCCCGTGTGATTTCCACTTTGAGGTTTGAGGGGACCTCTGATACTTGTTAATGACTGAGAGAGCTTCAAAAATATCCGAGTACGACTGTTCCTCGCGGCATCTGAATGAGATGAACTGCTTTAAAAGGCGAGAAGCAGGTAGGTCTAGTGAGGGAGACAGACAGAGAGAGAGAGAGAGACAGACAGACAGAGACAGACAGAGACGGGGGGGGGGGGGGGGGGGGGCGATGTGTGACCGCAGACGGTATGGAGAGAGTGGAGGGTTTCTGTTTGGTAGCTCTGTCGGCGTGGTGGCGGAGGCCACGCTGCGGTAAGTAGGTTGCAGACGTTGCATTAGGGATGCATTAACGTTGCAAAGCATAATCTCATTTCCTCAATCTGGTCAACATCAGCCTCACAAAGAACACAACAGCCGGGGCACGCGGGAGACGACAGAGCTTCCACACTAATCAAATATCTCAAGCAGCAATGTACTGTTTGTAAATAAGCGTTAAAAAACAAACAAACAAATAAATGCTTTCATATTTCCCATGTTTGATAAGTTCATGAGGGAATTTTCAGTGAAATTATTACAGCTAAGAGACCAAAATAGATGTGCCAGCGATGAAATATTATTGTTGTCCAGTTACATTCATAACGTGATATATCATTAAAGGAAAGGACATATAACCAGATCTCTCCCACTGTTTGAGATTTCTTACAAATGTGTTTAAGGTAAAAATATCTGTTTTTTGTAAGAAATCTCAAAATCAGACGACCCTCCAAATAAACTCTTTTCCCACCAGATAGGGGAAGCCCACATGACCCTAATAGAGTGTGTGTCAGTGTGTGTGTATGTGCGTGTGTGTGTTTGTGTGTCTTTGCTTTCACACTCTTTATTCCTGTGAACTGACAGAGTTGTAATCCTTTGGCAATGAGTTCAGAGGCCTGTGCATTTTCCTAGCACCACTACTGCAAAAAGCTATTCAGGGTTTTCGGTGGTTTCTTTTCAAACGTCATATATTTTATCTCAGGGCATTATCTTCAGAAGTATTTAGAGCGTTTGACTATTGAAAGTCTGTTGAATATGTGTCATAGTAATGCATGTTTAGCTGCAAACTCCCATGAATAGAGGACATAGAGAAACAGAGACAAACAGAGAGAGAGAGAGAGAGAGAGAGGGAGAGAGAGAGAGAGAGAGAGAGAGAGAGGGAGAGAGAGGACAGTCATTCTGCACAGCGGGGGGTCTGTGTCAGTGTTTGCTGGGTAGGTCGCTTGTTGCTAGGCTACGGCAGAAGGCCAGGGTGATGCATGCTTGTGCAGAGGTGCAGGGAGAGTTTTCTCCTCTGCACTCACACTAAGTCTTTTTTATGACCCACACAGACTTTAACAGCTCCAGCGACTTCTGAGAAACAGAAAGAGTAGCTCATTTCTCTCTCTCCCTCTCTCTCTCCCTCTCTCTCTCTCTCTCTCTCTCTCTCTCTCACCATCAGTCACTCTCTATATCTATCAACCTTTCTGTCATTCAGTGTATAACAGTTGTTGTGTTTTACTTAATATATATATATACACGTTTTAAAGTAGACAAAAAAATCCTCATTACAGTCTGCGTATGTCTAAACACACACTCACTGAAGTGATAATCTTGGGAAAAAACTGTGTAAGTGAATTTGTAACAGAATACAAACATCAGTCCAGCACGGGCTTGTGTTTCAATGTCCCAACGAAGTGTCTTACAAGAACAAGACCACTGCCTGTAATAACCGTGGCAACGGTACTCCACACAACACTAAACACTGCATAGCGCGTCTCACACTCACGTACACACAGGGAACAGGTGCCAGTCAACTAATGAGAGAGAGTGCCAAAATACGTGTGTGTGTGCGTGTGTATGCATGAGTGTATCTATGGGCATGCGTGTCTGAGTATTTCTGTGTGTGTGTGTGTGTGTGTGTGTGTCTGTGTGTGTGTCTATGGGCATGCGTGTCTGAGTATTTGTTTTTGCGCGTGTGTGCACGCACATGTGAGACTGCATGTGTTTGTGTGTGTGTGTGTGCGCGTGTGCGTGCATGCGTACATGTTTGAAAGGTGTGGGAGAAATCTTACCGGTTGGATCAGAGCTTCTCATTGTCAGCTCATATGTCAGGTCTGTGAAAAGAAAAGACAAGAGGGAGAGAGGGAGGGAGGAGAAGAGAACAAAGAGAGGGGGAGAGAGAGAGAGAGAGAGAGAGAGAGAGAGAGAGAGAGAATGAGAGAGAGAGAGAGAGAGAGAGAGAGGGATCAAATGTTACCAAGGGATCACAGAACGTCACACCGTCCTAAAATGTGAGAGAACAAACGCGGTGACAGATCATGTAACAAGGCGTATCAGCTGCGTAAAAGCTCCGTTTGTTTTAAAGAGAGAAGAGACAGACAGGTGAAAGAAAAAAGAACGGGAGAAAGGAATGAAGACAGAGACCAGAAAGAGGAAGGGAGAAAAGAAAGAATTTGGAAATACAAGGGGAAAAAAAAGGAGCGAACAAAGAGAATTAGAAATAAAAAAGAATTGGGGAAAAAAATGAAAAAAGACAAAGTATTGGAGTTTTCTTTTTGAATGACATGCTGCTCTAGAAGTAACATAAGGAATATGACTATACAGCTTTCTTTTCTGTCAGCCTTTTCTGTATATATATGTGTGTGTGTGTGTGTGTGTGTGTGTGTGTGCGTGCGTGCACTCAGTACCTGTGCAGTGTTGCTGTAGCCTGCGGATCTCTGCATGAAGGCCTTTCAGGGTGTTGGCATGATCTTGCTGGAGGAAGAGCAAGTTCTTTTGGGCGCTCTGAAGCTGGTTCTCCAAAGTTACATTGACCGAATCCATGGTCATCGACGTTCGCGCTCACACACGCACACATACACACACAGACGCGCACTCACACACGTAAAACCCAAGAGACCTGTCGACACAGAAATAGAAAATATCAAAACATTAAAGACATCAAATGTTCTCAGCGGTTAATAATAATAAAACTCCCACCAATTCCTCGTTCTACGCGACCGAGTTTTGTTGTGATTGAATTCAAAAGGTTTTGTTAACTTGCTTAAAATTGATTTCAGTTTAGCCCTTGGTTGGAAAACAAGATGGGAAATGTTCAGTCATGGTAAGCTTTCCAAACTACTCCATGTCTATTCTCAAGTTCAAATGACGTCATGGTAGGGGATTAAACTCTCACTTTTCACCGACAGGTGGACGGGACGGTTGGCTGGTTGACTCGGTGTGTTTGTGTACATGTGTGTACGTGAGAGAGAGATAGACGCACTGACATAAGCCTCTTTGGAAGACACGTGTATCTCAAACACAGTAGATAATACCACACACAAACACACACACAAACACACACACAGCAACACTAGCTCAGGAGATACATGCAATGCTGATCTGATGGAACAATCTATGAGATCACGGGACAGTATCTCCGTTTAGCATAGCGTTTAGGATTGTGACTGTGTAGTGTCTCTCTCTCTCTCTCTCACACACACACACACACAAACACACACACAGAGATAGAGGGTATGACAGTGCAATCAAATTCTGATTTCACCTGATGGTGACCCCTCCCCCAAGCCCTACCACCCTCCTGTTGTGTTTTTGAGAACAAAGAGCTACAAATA
Source organism: Chanos chanos (assembly GCF_902362185.1). NCBI lineage: Eukaryota > Metazoa > Chordata > Actinopteri > Gonorynchiformes > Chanidae > Chanos > Chanos chanos. Next base: position 56,725,656 of record NC_044495.1, on the reverse strand, counting down.
GCTAACGACACCATTATGGAATCATTACGTAATGTCTTTCAGGAGAGAGAGAGAGAGAGAGAAAGAGAGAGAGAGAGAGTTGGGCCATGGGTAGAAGACATAATGAGAGAACAAAAGAGGGAGAGGGATGGATGGATGGATAGAGAGAGAGAGACGGGCAGTAAACAGAAACGGAGGGTAGACGACTCATCTGCTTACTCTAATGGTTAGTCTGGGACTGGTGGACATGTATTGATTTGAGATCACGGAGACACGCCGACTCTCGCCGTCCAAAGAGCCAATCTGTTCCACACTTATCAATCTCTCCTGACAGATGCTTCTAGAACCATCCGAGCTTTGAGGAAAAACCATCAGCACCAACTGACATCAGGTGACCCTGTATCAGCTCAAATCCTGGGGGTGGGGGTGGGGGGGGGTCCAGCCCACAGACTCCCTATTGACTTTCAGCACAAAAAAAGGGGTTTTCGCAAATGCCTTCGATTCCGAAACCCTGGAGATGCTCAAGCTCAAAAGTGTGGCTTTGATTTTATTCCAAAAGAAACTCTAAAAAATGTTCTCAGTCTGCTTAAATAATTTAGAGAAAATTGCTTCTAACATTAAGAGGCAGCCTCGCTTCTCCGGTTACTCGTCCCTCACGCGGACTGAAATAAAAATAAATGTTAAATCTCTCCGTTCAGAGAGAGAAAAAGAGAAAAAGAAAGAAAAAAGAAAAAAAAGAATGGGAATGTTGGGTATACCAGGGGTCTGTGCTGTGCTTTGTCACACAGAACAGCTTTAGTAAATAACAAAGACCAATTAGGGAATTAAAAAGAGAGAGAGAGAGAGAGAATGATTGGAAAAGACAGAACGGCAGCCGTGATAATTAGATGACAGTTCAGAAGAGAAGGTGTCTGACGCGTTTAATGGAAGTAATTTGAATGATAAAAAATTAAAATGTAATCACCTCCACAACCCACTCCAGTCCAATAAATCCCTGTACTCAACACTCTCTCAACATCAGAAAATGGGTTTGTATTCTACCTGTCTTGGAGGTTGCTATGGATAAAAGCATCTGCAAAATGAATAAATGTAATATACATTATGTCACACCATGAGGGACCACAGAAGAAACCATGGAATAGTTTGTAGACCACATCTGAAGTACTAAGAGTATGAGTAGGCTTTGGGCTGACGCTCCATCCCAGTCTTTGAGTAAGTCAATGCCACTACATTTCTCCAATTCAAAACAGATCATGTAATCTGTTCTCCATCTTCAGTTTCATTCACAAGTTCTCTTTTTGTGTGTGTGTGTGTGTGTGTTAGTGTGCGTTTGCATGTGCGTAGGCTACATAACAAGATTTTGTGCAAATTTCACCAGTGACAGCAATAAAATGACATGCCCGACATGCTAAACGTTATAGTACAAACATTAGCCCAATCTAATATAGGCTAATACAGCCTCACTCCAATGTGTGCTTTCAAGGGCAAGATCATTTTTTTGTTCAGATGTCCTGCAGGCAATTTGGTGAATGAGTCGTGCAGTCTGGTAAATGGGAGTCTGTTTTATGGAGAGTGAATCCGTAACCGGTTTCTCTCTCTCTCTCTCTCTCTCTGTTGTGATGCTAATTGCACGAGCATCCATAACGTCAGGCAGAAACTGGGCGCGGCACGCGGAGGAGTCAGCAGGCCACGTCTTCCCTCCAACCTTTCTTTGAATTCTCACTCCCTCTCTCCTCCTCTTTCCTCCTGTTCATTCTATTTTTTTTTTTTTTTTTTACCGCATGCCATTTTCTTCTTCGTTAACTTTCCATTGCCTTTAGCCCTTTTTTTTATGTCAAGAACTACACTCTTTCATTCTTTTTCTCTCCTTCAATGTCCTTGAGTTTAATTTAAGAAAAGATGCCCAAAAATGAGTCTGGACTATAACACAGAGAGCTATTTTATCCACCGCTGCAAGAAAAAAAAAAAGAAAAAGAGATGCCTTCTTTCTTTCAAGCCTTTCTTCTTGACCTCCATTAGAGAAGCTTCAATAAAACATTTTTTTTCAGCCTCTCAGTGTTACATCATGCCTTTCTTCCATGAATAAAATATCCGATCTCACCTCTGCGGACGCTGTGACTCTAACGCAGCGTTGATGACTTTGATTCGGGTCAAGACTGTCACGAGAGGAGAGACAGACAACTGTTTGGTAATGTTATGGCTAACTGCAACAAAGGAGGCCTATCTGACCTCCATTTGCTTAACAGACAGACAGAGCCAAAGGCTCTTCCAGTGTAGGGCCAGAACGAGGATGATCCATAAAGAATGAATAATGAAACATATCTGGTGTGTGTGTGTGTGTGTGTGTGTGTGTGTGGGGATGTGAAAGCCTTAAACACACACATACACACACACACACACACACACACTTCAGCTATTGAGTAAAACTCACTATTGACAGACAGCCTCAGACTGACTGTTCCATGAGGAATCATGAGAGCACTTCCAGAAACATCTGAGAGCTTTCCCATCACTACAGATGACATCATCATGCTGAGACATTGCATAAAATCAAACAATATACAGGTTCAGAGCACACGCTTGTCCATATCTAAAACACTCTTACCTCACTACTATTCGATAATCCCTAACATAACGGGTTGGTCTACTAATCAACTTTATGACTGATTGAACAAACACACTGGGACAACCAACTGCTAACTGTGAAGGTGCCATAAAAAAGAATAGGTTATAAAGAGTAGGTTTAAGATTAAGTTTAGTTCCAATGAACACCGAATCAGAGTGCTAAGCTGACAACCTGTTTCTCCACATTACCACCATCAAAAGCCATAAACTATTTATTCTACATTAATGAATGCAACCAAAAATGAAAATGCGCGACCCCAAGAGATCTAAACAACAAAACAGTCCACAAGACACAGCTATGTCAGCTAATATCATCATTCTATGAAATTTATAATACCTAAGGGCTTGGTAAGATTATGTAATATAAAAATGACAGTTCATAAAATGAAGGTTATTACCTTTTTTTTAAAAAAAAAAAAAGAAAGGAAAGAAAAGAAAATTGCAATGCGAATTTCCTTCTTTTCTTATTGTAGTCAAATGTAGTGAGCTCACGTGAGTAAGCATGTGAATCAGTTGATAGCGTAGGAGCGGACCTCGTTTAAATCATTTCCCGCATCTCGGTTAGGTTCAGGACCTGGTCCTGCTTTGGTTCAGAAATAGTAAGGTCTGATTAGAATCACATTAGTCACAAGATACTTACGGTGGGGAGTGGGGGGGTTGGGGGGGGGGGGGACGCTTGAGTGAAGCACTAAATGACCTCTGGGACATTGCAAACGTCATAAATTTCATCATCGATCTCCTTCTTACTGTTAATGAACCAGTCTATATCAGTTCGGCTGTTATTTTAGAATTTAGAATCTCTGTGATCGCGCAAACACACACACACACACACTGTGAGCGGTGAGTGGTGAATTTAACCTCTGCATTTAATCTATCCTATACACACTGGTAGTGAGCACACACACACACACACACACACACACACACACACACCAGGAGCAGGAGCGGTGTTGACGAAGTGTTGATGGACACTACCACACTGGCCATCTTTCTGTAGTAATATTCCACAACAGTTCATAAAAAAAAAAAAAAAAAAACACTTCCACACTCTTCATTGATGTTTTATCTGTTGAGGGGCAGATATTTTAAAGGAACATTGATGCATCTCTCTCTCTCTGTCTCTGTGTGTGAAACTGCCCTCGTCCGATTCCAAGTGCTGAGGGATGAGCCTCCCTTCCCCACCCATTCAGCCTCCACCCAAATGATGAAAGATGTGGAATCCCCATGGTACAATCACAAGCAACATTACATACCCTCTTCCTGCTACCACATCAGAACTCTCTCTCTCTCTCACACACACACACACACGCACAGGCGCGCGCACTCCAGGCCATCCCAGCACTTCCTCTGATACATTAATAATCGATGAACTGCAGTGCCAAAGAAGACTCGGAAAACATTAGTTACGACTCTGAACAAGATTTGAACACAACCGCACCACACACACACACACACACACACTCAGATTCAGTTTGCACCTCAGAAGAGATTTATCATCATCAGCCTGTTACTGCTTCTATGCTACGTGTTGTTACTGGCGAGGGCTTTCTCATATCGTTTAAGATTATAAATGCGGAATTTGGATTGGTGTTCTTTACAACAGAACAGTTCAACTACGACATTTGAACGTTTGAGACCGTGCACAAAAGTATCCATATTCTATACAAACCGCTCAACATATCGAAGCCTCATTAGTCACCCGTCAACACCATGTTTAATTTTCCCGCAAAATTACGAAGCTCATATGTATGACATCAGTAGTCTGTCAGCACCTTTTAGTCTGACGATGATAAGGTCTTTTAAAACGCTTGTTCATTTCACGAGGATGTAAACAGAGCCATCAAACGTATCGCTTTTTCAGAGTTTGCTGGTGGGAGGACTCGCTGATTGGTCCTTTAACCATCATAACACATCCACGCTTCCAACCATGAGGGCAGAATAAGATCGTAAACAGCACCTGCATTGCGGACAGCGCAACATCTACGTCCGCGCTTACATATTTCCCCACATAAGACAAGAGAAAAATAATCACATTCTTACAATATCGTATCACTGAGCACAGTTTAACAGTTGAATGTATATTTTATGTTCGTCACTCTGAGTCTGCAACTGAACGTGCATTGTCAACAACGAAAAAATTAAAGGGCAAAACAAAACGCAGTAGACGCAGGGGTCAAAACGGCACAACAATAGCTCTCTTTCCCTGCCGACAAATGACTACATGACTTCGAATATTCAGTTACAGCCCATATTAGAAGAAAAATATTGAACAGTAACTGCTACCTAGGAAACAGTACAGTGCTCTGTGGCCTTTGATAATTAGGCAAAAAACACACATTTCAGCGCAGAATAAACTCTAGGTTAACATTACGCATCGAAATAATTTAGCAAAATGTCCATGCTGACTTTTGAGGAGCATTTCATTCGAAAAAACAAAAACATCTTAACAGAGAAACGAGAGAGATAGGCGCGTCACTACCAGCTGACCGTAGTCAATGTCATCTACGTGTTGGGCGCTTGTGCACTTGACAACTTTTTCAACTACACCTCCTCCATCGTATTAATTTAGACTCCCAGATAGGATGCAATATTATGGCAATTAAAACTGAAAACAACTTGAAATAGAAATATTCTTTACATGTCAGTCTGATTCGTAATTCATTCTACAGCGGTATCAAAGCACAGCTAACCTTAGATGGGTAATGTATGAGACACAGATAACTCACTGCGTTTTACTAACCGGTTACCGGCGCTTCAGGAAGCAGGTGCGATGGACGAAACTGCAACCTGTCTTCCTTTAGAGCAACCTGCGTGTTAAAATACTATCCGACGGTCAGTTTATACATACCTAGCAGTATCACTCAGTCAACGTTTATTGATAGGACCAAAAAAATCCCAAAGTGTCCTCCTTAAATACGTTCTGGCATGTTGGTCATTGTCAGTACTGTGTTGCAGGCTGTCTCCTTGGCTGTCAAACAGGGCTGTGTCCGTCCTCTCATCTCCCAGAGCTACAAGACAAAATAAAGCAGTGCATGCTGGGAAACGTTGGAAAACAGCATCAAGGCCTTGCGGGCACGTAAATGTGCTCTGTGAACATTTTCACTTATAATTACAACTATGGTCTCCAAGGATTTTTACGAAATGAGACATAATGAAGCTTATTTCACAAAAACGTACTTGACGCTAATTCCATTACGTCCCTCCGTTGCCAACGAATATATTACCAATCCAGGCGTCATCACCATAGAAACAATCACGGACAGTCACGCACATTGAGGTGTTGCTTGCCATCTAGTGGTGTTGGAGAGCCGAATACTACACAATTCCAGTTACACTTGTGTACAGATCTGTAATTATCATCTAACTAGTATCATTGGCATATAATGTGAAATTAGAGCACAACTCCAACATACACTGTGCTTAAATTTTTCTGGAGAGTTTTTGAAGCGCGTAAACACAGATTCATATCCTTGTATAGTGCTTGTTATTTCGTATCAAATGCTTGGTTAAGCGACTTCACAGATAAAATGAATGAAAGTGAAAAAAATTCACCTTAATTCGACGAAGCTTTTATGGCGAAAAATCCGGAGACCTTTTGCTAATATCTCAATTTTAAGTTTAATCACACAATACCCTTCACCTCTGACTGGAGCAAAACCAAGAGAAAAAGTCTGAAATGAAATTTAATTTATTTGACTCAATTCTGAGAAAGCCTCTTGTTAAAACAGCACCCACAAATTTATGGGAACATCAGCAAGTCTATCCGGAGTGAGATAGCTATGTTCTGGCAGATCAACTTTTTTCCTAATTCAGAAAACACTTCCAGTATCTCTGGCAGACATCCACTTCACTTGGAACAGGCCCCAGAACGAAAGAGGCATTTCTGTGCTCTGCTGACCTTGAGTATACACACCTGAGCTGCTGTCTTCATTCCATCTAAAAAAAAATCCCAGAAAGAAATGCAATGGAATTTAAAATGTATGAAATGAAAAGAGAAATAATGAAGAGATAGAAAAAGAAAGAAAGAAAAATAATTATTATTTTGGCAAAGGATATAAGGGCTACCAGTGGTGCCGCGCTGAAACGTTTTTGGCGTCGTGGGTGCGTATTTATTCCACACATTGAAACACGTTTTTCCTTCAAAACTTTGTCAATGTGAGGACAATTTATGACCGCTAGAGGGCAGTGTTGTAATATGTTACTACACCACTCGCAGCAAGCTGTTTTGTTTTACCTCTGTGCTCAAGGGACTGATTTACACACGGATGTTTCTGTGTACTGACACCAAAGCTCAATGTGAAAAATCTGCAGCAGAATCCAGATTCACGAGAGAACTGAGCTCGGCTCTGTTTATCGTAGTAGGATCTGAAATTTGTCAAATCTCTGCTCAAAAGTTCTCAACTTACTTTATCAGTTATACGTTGAACGTTCTACACCATAACATCTGAATGAAAGCAATTATATTAAAAGCAAAAAAAAAAAAAAGTCTGACAACCTTTATGACAAATCATGTCATTCCATCGGTAAAAATATAAAACGGTATTTGACAAAAGTGCTCTTTCCAATTAACTATAACATCCTCGTGATTTTTAAAAGCAGTCAGTCACCTTGCGTTTTTCACCATTCTGAGTGCACTGGCTCTCTCTCTCTCTCTCTCTCAGAGAGAGAGAGAGAGAGAGAGAGAGAGAGAGAGAGTTGTCCAAACATTCCGTTAACATGTCACATGTCATTTCCAATAGCTAGAGAGGGGGGAGACGGCTGTGGACGAGAGGGAGAGAACAAAGACCGGCAAGTCTTGCAAAGAACGAGAATAACAGCCGTGAATCATATTCCGTTCTTTCAGTCAGGGACAATGACGTATGCAGAGAGAATAACTTGGAATATTTGGTGAGAAAATGTTTAAAAATAAATAAAGAGAAAGAGTCTCCCCCACCGTTTCTCAGACAGAGACTCGTGGCTTGAGTGCAAACGATCTCCAAACATACAAATGCATTCTTTTGCCTGGTAAAAAAAGAGAGAGAGAGAGAGAGAGAGAGAGAGAGAGAGAGAATCTGTGATGAAAAACAGACGTAAGAGAATTCCCCACTGTTTATTTCAAGTTTCTCTGAGGTTTTTATAAGTATTTACCGATTCATGATGTTTGGAATCACCAGTAATTAAGGTCTACATGCATGCGTATTAATGAACATATCTAAACATAGACTACAAACTCATCATGGAGACTGCAGTTTTTACGCAAACATTCCGAAAGAGATCAGCTTGTTCCAGAAAGTTGTCTCAATCTGTATGCCAAATTTCATCGACTTCTGTTTGTTTTCAATGGAAAGGATTGAAAATACATTGCTAAAGATGACAAAGACTTAAATAGAACCCATTCATTGCTGTACAGTGTACAAAAAAAAAAAAAATCCCGATTTGTCAAGTTAAAACTGTAACACAACATTTCACATTATGGCATTTTTGGAACAAATCCTCAGCAAGTTTAACGAGAGCATTTTTAATGAGGTAAAAGACGCCATATTGCTGTAGCTTTGGCCTGCGGGTTCCTCGGGTCAGAGTTTAAGATGGAGAACAGAGCTCTCTCTGTCTCTTTTTCCCCTCTTTTCTTTTTCAACCACACACTAACAGACTTCACCGCCCCAAATTACACCTGGCAAACCAAATTCCACAGTGGCAGTGCTACCGTGTAAAGGGATATCTAGGAAAACAAGAAATCAGTTTTCATAAACATTCAGACAGAGGAAAAGAGAAGGGGGAGGGAGAGACAGAGACAGAGACAGAGACAGAGACAGAGAGAGAGGATGTGGATAAGGGAATAGGTCAGTTGAAATAAATGGAATTATTGTTTTGCTCCTGAGATGGGTTTTTTTTTTTTTTTTTTTTTTGGAAGCGGCCTTTAATCTCCCTCAAGCTCCACTGTGTTTTTGTCAGGGATTAAATTCTTCTCATTTCTTTATTTTTAGTGTTTCTGGCACGAGTCCCAGAATCTCAGAGCAAGGGTGGAAGAGAGCGAGAGCGAGAGAGAGAGAAAGGTAAAGGGCACTGCTTTCCTCCAGTGAACCAATGCATATGTCTTTTCCCATCACTGATGAAACTGAATCTGTCTGTCGAAACACATACCTTATTCATGATTTGTTTTACTTTGAGTCTTTCACGTTCCTTGTGTTTCATAACAGGTAGATATAAAAGGAGAGGAGAGAGCAATGCAACCAAGTAAAACAAGCTGATTGGCCACTGTAAACCACAGTGCAGAGGAAATCAATCTAGCATTTCAAAACATCAGTGAATCAAACCAGTCCGAGTGTATGTTTGACCCAGGTAACGTTCAGAAAAATACCCTACCCGCTTCATAACTCCTACACACACACACACACATACACACACACACACACTCTTAACTTAAACATAAAGGGAGAGTGTCTGTAAATGCATTTAATCTCTTTGACTCCCTCAAGTCTTCCCCAGGTTTTTGGCAAAGTTTCTCGAAAATGTTTCAGCCTGTATATCATATGCTATTCAAACCATCCCAAAAATGTTTCACTTCCAAAATCAGTCCACCCTGCAGATCATTCTCAGACGCCCTGCATGTCATCAACGAAAGAGTCTGTGACAGGGCAATTAATGACGCCATTATGTCCAGACATTGTTTGTTTGTTTTTTTACCATGACTAAAATGTATAAAATCAGACATAAAGGCCTAATGTATGTGTTTTGTGGCGCTTGTTTTATTCATTTATTTATTTATTCTTTCTGCTGTCTCCTCAGACTTGCTTGCTAGGGGTCTCAGATCCAGTATTCTGTAACCCTGTCTTTATGGCAACGTCTTTTGTTAAAAGCACTAGGTAATGAAATGGAGCCGATTTGCATAGACGGAGATGGATACAGTGATATAGGTTCTGTAGAGTGTAGCAACATTTTACATTTAACAATATTATATTGGTCTGTCAATCAGCATTGTGAACATATCATGTCTTTAACTAAGACACACAGAAGAAAGAGAGAGGGAGAGAGAGAGAGAGAGAGTCTCCAATGTGTGTAATTTCCTTCGACAGACAAGAATCCTCATAAAAATCTGTGATTTACCATCCACTCAGATTATAGATTCAGACTGGAGAGACCTGCGATTATGAACAGAGACAGAACAGTATGAAAACGAACAGTCCACTTGGGTAGCTCACAAATCCGTCTGCCGTCCAGCACAGTTAATGTTCTACCAGATTAAAGACTAGAGCAGAGGGGCTTTTGTGTGTGTGTGTGTGTGTGTGTGAGTGTGAGTGTGTGTGTGTGTGTGTGTGTGTGTGTGTGTGTGTGAGTGTGTGTGTTAAGAGCAATCATTTCTAGAAACATGAGTTAATGGAACTTTACCAAGAGCTCTGGGTTGGCGGTTGTACAGTGAGGGACAAAGGATACTGCGATCGCTTGGCTAACGGCGGTGAAAAGCTGAGAAATCCAATACTTAAGATGCAGCAGTCAAAACAGCCAATGAAATTACACTTTACTGCCTTCATCCTGTCAAACTGCCAACATCAACACTTTTCAGGTTGTAATAGTTTTAGTGTTATTATATTGGGGTTGGCAAGTCTGAATGCACCCCCCCCCCCCCAAACCCCCCCCCCTCCTCCATCCCAAAAAAAAACCCCCAGAAAACTTAATTTAATTTTCCAAGAGTTTTTTTTTTTCACTTTTATTTGATTTTTTTTTCCTCTTCTTTTTCAAAGAAAGGAAGCAATAATCACTCCAAGGTCGAATTAGAACTGTCATTTGTTTGATTACCTTAAAGAAACTAGGTCTGGCAGTGTGTTCACAGCCACTGAGAAATCATTTCAACTTTTGTTCACAATGGAGCGTTTCAGCTACAGTAGATTTTGCTCATTACTGTTAAGGCTTTGCTTGACTGTGAGCACTGACTTGGTTTAATCCTCCTATTAAATATATGACTGTTTACTATTTCCCTTGCCTGTATATATAACAATTCTCACTACATCAGTAAGTATGACTAATTTTCTCACTTCTGAACAAGTGCTATCTGTGTGTGTGTGTGTGTGTGTGTGTGTGTGTGCACGTGTGTGTGTTTGCAATCTCATGTGCCTGTATGTGTGTTTCTGTTGAACTTATGCACTCTGTCCGTCTCTCTCTCTCTCTTTCTCTTTCTTACACACACACACACACACACAACTGCACTAGGATTTCGCTCTGCAAGCAGTTTATTTTTCTTCCGTTTTGGTTAGGTATGAATTTATTTTTTTTTTCAATTCTCTATTATGGTTGGTATAAAACTGCATTGTCTTCAGCAGCTGCAATTTTCCTCAACAAAAATGATCCATGGTAATTTCAGATCACTGGAAATGCAAAACAAACACATCATTAAAAATCAAACGAGGAGACCGGGCTTCAACCTCCTGATAAGCCTTCTTTCCTTCCCTGTTCTCCAAGAACACATTAATTTCTCTAATGCCCCTCATCATGCTTACACCAGATGTCAAATATCTCTCTCGCTCTCTCTCTCTCTCTCTCTCTCGTTCTCTGTTGCAGTGAGGTATGGAAAGAATTTGTCGGAGTCCTGTGAGAGCCGTGCAGCTGGAACACACAGGGAGGAACGGGAGAAGCGAGGGAAGATGAAGAGATAGCACTATAAAAAGGAGGAGAAGAGACTTGTGAGAAACATGTGAAAATCAGGCGGTTATTAGAGCCGGACAAAAGGGCAGATGTTACAGCGGTTTTGGCTTGTGTTAGAACTGGCTGGTACGGTAGTCTTAGTGTCCAAAACACAAACATTGGTTCTGTTTATGATGACTGTGTGTTTTTAGATGGGACTCCATACTGACAGATTGATACAATTATTACAAAGACTCATAACAAGGTTTTGCTGTTTCTGTAATGAGAACAAAGGTTGCAAAAAGGACAGATAGAGAACAAACCTCTCTTTTCCAAACAAATTTCTTTGCCAACGCTTTTGATCCCCCTTTTCATCGCACATACATATGTACACACAAACACACACACACATAAACACACACATTGCCCTGTTAGTAAGTGAGAATAGAAGAACACAAGAAAAAAGGAGCGCTTTCATTTGGACTAGGTTTTATGACCCATGCATGGGTAGCTGCCCGTAGCCTGTTATGGTGACATTTTAATCACGGCTGGTTAATGGAGCCCAGACTGCAACCTCTGAAGTGGCTGTAACTCTGAGTGCTCACACACTCACCCACACAGCCTCTCTCTCTCTCTCTCTCTCACCACTGTCGGGAGGAAACTTCAGGGCTGGATTACTCCCGTAATGAATCCTTTAACACATATGAGAAGGGGACCCAAGAGATAAGCACCAGTTACTCCTCTGACAGGAAATCAAAACAGTGTGATGATTACACAAGAAGCACTGGCATGCCTCCAGAGAGAATCTGGGCAAAGGTTCAGAGGCAGCCTGGTGCAGTTGTCTGTGATATCCTGACTTTGATGGTGGCACAGAAGTAAAAAAAAAAAAAAAAAAAAAGATTTCCATTTTTGGATCTGTGCATTAATGAACATATTTTAGTGCTGCACTCCAGATTTGGACTTCAAAGCTGATATTCATCAGTTCTTTGCTTACTTTTTGCATTAGTGCTGTTTTATCACCATTTAACCACCAATAGACGCATTGAAATTATTCCATGTTATTTGAATATTTATTTATTTATAGGGTCATGTTTCCATGAATAAAGCTCTACTAACATGTTTATAAACAGTTAATAACCAGCTCAAGCAGAGTTGCACAACTGTGCATTCGTCAAAAATTAGATGGTTCTTACAATGCTGACAAATGCATGCACACAGAGATCCTCTGGTAGCATGTAGGTTTAAGGGAGCTGAGGAATTTGACCTATTCCAGCCCCACCCACCCCCCCACCCCCCACCCGCCCCGCGCAGTGGCCGGCTGGCTCGCTCTAACCTTTTTCGTACTGATGGCAGCCAATAAAACACACATCATTAAATGCCACAAAATGCTCGCTGAAGGGGCCTAGAGAGCCAACTCACTCACTGGGGGAAGTTACCAAATTCTTCAGTATAGCCAAGCATTCAGCTAATTCATACTTGTGGACTCAGTCCCCCTGACATGCTGATGAAAGATTGGATGAGTGGGGGCAAAGGTCTGGTTAAGGGACGAAATACGATAAAGTTGATATATTGAGAAATGTCCAATGAGTATGCTTGTTTTACAGTGGGATTGCATTAAGAGGACTGTATTAAAATCAGAGAAAAGCTTTCGTATTTTCAAAGTTCAGTCAACTTTGGTCACACACCATTTAGTCTCTTTTACTCATCAAATATGAAAACGCTTGGTTTCAGACTGGGGAAGGGGGGCTAAATGTAGACACAATTCCCGTACAGTATTTTGTAGCTAACAGTAACTCCAGGTGCCGCTCTCCGGAATGTCCTGGATTCCCGTCACTCTTCCCAGGCTCTTCACTTTTCTCTCCCAGCATTCCTGTCTGGAGATGGGCCGCCTGCGGGAACGAGAAGTGCATGCTGGGGAAAAAAAAAAAAAAATCTTGTGCCATATGTAAATACACTGGTTGACTGTTTATACATTCCCCACATGGGCCGGAGGAGTCTGCAAGATCCTCAAAGGCCCGCGAGGTTTTCTGCTACCCCTTGTCTCTGGCTACTCATTTTTTAGTGTCGACGTCCAAGTCAAACAGATCCATCTCAGCCAAGCAAAACCCCACCACAACGCACCTCAGTTATTTTCCTCTCCTGTCTGTGTGGCCAGACCAAATACAAGGGGGAGAATACGTTTCAGCTTCCCGCTCCCCCTCGGGCATGGTCTCAGACCACAGGGAAACAGAGGGAAGTTTTGGTGAAATTTGACGAAAAGTTCAAATCAACACACCGTCAGCACTCTTCCGAAAGATGTCCAGTGGCTCAGCAGGGGTGTGTATCTGGTGTTCATGAGAATTAGTGCATGTGTGTGCCTTGAGTTGGTTTGACAGATGGCGGGTATCGCAGCTAAGTCCCTCTCTCTGAAAATAATGATGGTCGTAGCTTTGTAAAGGGCAAAACTGCAGATAAAGTCCACCCGGGATCTGAACCTTCATCAACCGTTTTTTAGAACACCAGAGTAGAATCGACTGCTCAGTGCCACACACTTGTTCAAGAGTGTGTTACAACCCAGTACCAATAGACAATAAGTCCTAGTCAAACACAGCTAATGTACTAGAACATAGATAACTTGGCCAGCCACATTGGGAACAAGAGTACCAGCAAATTCTTCTTTTTACTACCTCTATTATTCTTATTATTATTTTTAAAAATTAAGACTAATAGTGCATAGCAGCTTGGTTGGCTGGGTTGCAGGCACAGGATTGCTTATCCTTGACTTGAATTGGAAGATGTTTTAAAGAAGAAACTTCAAACTAAACAAACTACAGACTAGACATAATTAGAGATAAAACACACAGAGATATACTTGCCCAGGATACAAACAACAGGCTTATAAGCTCATGTTGAAAAATATGACCAAAACTGTGTGGTGCAGGGGACTCATAGGTTCTCTTTCCTACTTTGGAAACTCTACACAGTGTATTGGATGGAACACCCATCATTATAATGGCCCGGACAGATTTTGTTACACATTTAGAAGTTTGCTGAATTTACGATAAGAAACTGCTACAGTAGAAAAATGGATCATACTGATGTTTTACCAAATGTCCAGACAGACACATTCTGTACATAAACTTTCAAGCTTATACCATTTGAAGATCTTACCATCAAATGTCACGTGTACCCTCAAATCCAGCCCTCCAGGAGTACTCATAATAATAAAACATAGTAATGTAAATTTTCAACAAACTCTGGAGAAAGTAAAAATACAAACGATAAAATACATTTTTAATACATCATCACCACCATCCTGATCATCTAGCCCACAATTATCTTCTTCACCTGGGCTACTGGTCGTGGTTTCACACTGCAGTCTTTACTGGAAGTTGTAGACACTGCAGATAGGCAGAATAAAGGTTCCGATTGGGTGAATCGAATTTGCTCATTTCTTTACCATTTTTCATGGAGTTTGCAGTGAGTTGTACCAACGCATGCATGCTCTACAGATGCAGTTGATTTGCTCTGTGGCTCTATGAGTTCCAGGGAAGAAAAAGATGAATGCTGGTCTTCAAATGTGCCAACTCAGTGCAAGGTCTCTCAGATTTTATTCCATCATCTTAAAATCGAAAAGACACACTTCTCATTTCAATTCTCTGCCAATGTCCATTAGCTCAGAACAAATCATTAGCCCTGTTTAGCTCCATGTAGATCTTTTGCAATATCTCAAGCAGAAGGGTTCAAAAGCGCCTAGAGCTTGTTGGTGAGAAAACAGTCCCTGACTCTGAAGGCATAGATTAGAACTCAATTTTTCAAGTTGTTTTGCTCTCCGTGTACAGTTCCCAAGTTCTGAGTTCAGATCATGGACGTGGTCTGTTTGATCATTTTTGGTACGGGAAAGACTTATCACCATGTCATGTTCTCTGATATTTCTTTTGACCTAAAGTTTATTTAGACGTCTGCAAACATCCTCACTCACGTCCATGTCTTCCGTGTCCTCACTCACTCCATGTGCCAAATGGAGAGAAAACCCAACCAAAAAAAACAAAAAACAAAACATTTCAACAGCTGCTCTGTTATGGGTAAGCCTTTGAACAAATTCTGCTTGATCGTGTAGTCCTGCTATCAGGACCATATCTGGTGACAAATATCTTTGAACATTGATGTGTGCTGCAGCTCACTGTTCACCAGTGACTCCACTGGGAGCTTTAAAGTCCTGTGTTTAGACACACAGTGCATGGCCCACACAAATTATTACAAGACTTGGCTACATCCAAAGCTGCGCTGTCTACTTTACAATGTGTAAGATTATGGAAGAATTCATTTTGTGAATGGTCTCACTTTGTGTGTGATAGTTGTGAGAGTTTTGTGGTTTTCATCACAGACGCATGTGTTCTAGACCCAATATCTCCTTTCAAAGGGAATCAAACATGAACCTCAAGCTCCCCCTCAAAGTTCAGCTACCCCGGAGAAGAGAAGAAACCCAATATCACACACACTCTCTTTGGGCTAACGGTAAGAGCTATTCCCTGGATTACCGTCCTGTCCACCCCATGGCCGCATATAGCACTACTCTCACAGTTACTGTCTGTCCCCGTCTCTTAACGGAAGATTTTAGACTCTCTGCAACAAAGAGGCCTTTAAAAAGTCACTCAGTAGTCACTCTGTGCTATGTTTCTCTTCGTGCGGTTTGGTGAGGATGCATAACCTTGTGAACTGTGTGTTGTGGTTGCAGTGGGAGACCATTTGTCCCAACACACCTCATCAGTCAAAATCATTGGACATCCTGTTGGTAACAGGACTGGATGACTTTTTTTTTTTTTTTTTTTTTGGTGGGTTCCACTGTTTGTTGGGGGAAAACTATGATTTAAATGTATTGTTTGTCTCAAAACACATAACCATGTGTTGTCCATAGACAACTCAGAGAAACACATAATTAGCATAACTGTAAGTAAATTATGCTAAAAGATGTTAATCTTCATTATAATAATGGCTTTGAGTAAATTCCAGCAGTCTGATGACGTGTCAGTCATTTCGTACTATGAAGTGTCTGAAATGTGATTAAAGAACTATGTATTTTGTATATGTATCTTCTATTAACACATGCTTACACATATAGATTGATAGGTACGTGTAACTGATAGACTATATCCTCATCTCTATGACGCGGAGAACCAGTGTTTAATAGTCCATAATCTTTCCATGTGAATGAACACATGATAAAAACAGCTCAAGTTTTCTGAAATTTTATATTTTCTCCTACATCCAGCTGGGCACAATCACACACCACACACACACACACACACACACACACACACACACACACACACACACACACACCTTCCTGGCATGTTCCAGGTTGCCATGGCAATGATGTCATGAATAGAGGGCTTTCTCTGCAAGTCACTCAATCCTCTCACTGTGAGGGACATTTCGTCACAAACACTTACCCTCGACATTCATCATAATACCCCCCTCCAAAAAAAAAAAAAACAAAAACACCACCATCTGTTGAAATGTGTACCAATCTGCAGCCTATTTGACAAAATCCATGAAGTGGGAACATACAAAGCGAAAATAAACTCCATAAATTTTCAGTGTATTTGTATGAGCGAAACAGTGGGTTAGTGAGTGCAAGTGTATGTAGGCTTTCATATTAGTGTTTGGGAAGGGAAGTACTAAAATCAGAACAATCAATGCTTTGTCATGAGAGGATCGTTTTTTGTTGTTTTTTTTCATTTTATTTTTGTTCAGGGAAATACAGAAGAGCTTATTCCCATTTCACAGAGGGGGGAAAACATTTCTGCAGGGTAATTTAACGTCAAAACTTAAAAAAAAAAACAAAAAAAAAAAACCCTCGCCCTAAATACAAGGTTAAATAAATCATCTTTCAATAATAAAATAAGCAAAGCAGAAACAAGACAGCAAGCATTTTCATAGTTTTACGCCACAGGATAATTGGCATTAGAAAGTCCAAACCCCCACAGAAAACCTGAGGCCAAGAAGCAAAAAAAAAAAAAAAAAAAAAAGTAAACCACACAAATTCTTGCTCAAACCCGTTCCCCTCAGCTTAAGCCTCTTTACAAAAGGGGTATAGCTGACAGCACGAAGACAAGCCAAACACTAATAATGTTGTAACTGCTGCTCAGCTCTGAACGATTTCCAGCAGTTAAAGTGATTTAAGATCAACGCTTGAGCTAGCTCAGGCCTGTCGCAGCAAAAAAACTCTCGCATGATGAAGCCCTACAGAAATATGATTGGAGGAACCACCAGGACATTTACATTATCATCTCTAGACTACAGTAAAAATATGGGTGGGGGCGGGGGGGGGGGGGGGTTGGGGGGTTTGGTGAAGCTGAACATGTAAGGTGTACACTCAGAAGCTATGAGACATTAGAGGAAATGGAGAGTGGGGGGGGGGGGGAGTAAGAAACTAAACAAGAACAACCAAAAAGTAAGTAATAAAAGAAAGGAAAGATGGTCACTTGTTTGAAATGGTCTCGGTTGCCATGGAAAGAACGTGTGTGTGTATATAGTGACAGAGCTGCTGATGTGGTGGGACTCGGTGGTCTCGTGGCTACTGTGGTTCCAAAACCTGATACAGGCCAAACATGAACAGAGGGGTTCCACAAGGTAAACACCCCTCCCATTCTCTCTCTCTCTCTCTCTCTCTCTCTCTCTCATTACTCTGAAAACCAACTGGGTGAAAACTGTCAGCCTCGTGAAATGTACAGCTTCAGATTTGTTTAATATTTTTCCCCTAATACCACATAATGGAGTGGTGAAACTGTTTTAATAACTCAGAAGATCTGACAGTAAGCCACAGTAATTCTGCTGATGAGACATAAAAAATAAATAAAAGACAGACAGAATTAAATGAAGGCAGAGAGGAGTAGCTGGTGTGATTTGTATGAGTTTCAAAACATTGAGTAAAAAAAAAAAATAAAAATGAGAAGCTCTTTGGATTCAGGGCTTGGTGAGTCATAGAGAAATCGGGAAAAATTGAGAGGCTTCATAAGGATATCGCCAATAAGCGAGATAGACTTGCACTTTGAAATGTTAGAAGGTCTTCATACTTTGAGAGCACTTTGAAGGTTTTTACCATTTTAGAAAAACAAGGGTACTTGGGTCTCTAGAGATGTCCTTGAAGCCTCCTAGTAGCCTCCTCCCCATAATTTTCATTAGAATTACATGAAATTAGATTTGACTGGCGCCTAGGGTTTTTTTTTTTTTTTGTCATATTTAGTTTGGCAAGTGATGCCCGGTTCAGTTTCACAATTTGTTAATCAAATAAAAGTACATAGATATTCTTGCACTAAACAAAATTGTGGAAAATTAACACGTGCTGAGACACACAGCATGTTAGTTCACTGTAATGCAGTCTGCATAAACTGAAATATTCTGTTTGTGAAATACAAAAGAATCAGCGAACAGAAGCAACTTCTTTCACACGCAGCAACCCTTCACATAAAAGCTGAAACTCAAAGTCCCATCTTAGTTCTTTGACGTCATTTTGAAGAGTCTGAAAGACAGGTCTGTGTCCTCCAGCCTTCTTGAGATCAAGAGAGATAGAAATACAGTATAGATAGATATAGTTAGAGAGATATACTTAGATATATAAATAGAAAAGTATCTTATTGATCCCACAGGGAAAATGTGTTATAGCAGCCTAGACAAAGAGCAAGTGACAGATGAAAGACTTGAAAATGCCATAAAAGTAAATACAATGAATACAGCTACAGTAATAATGGCAGCAAACTATTCATTGTTATGAGAGTGGAAAATAAATCGCCACTCCTTGGGATAGATGAGCACCATGCTAAACAAAAACAACAAACACATATGGTAAAGCACACTGAAGAACACTGAAGTGTGGCCACGGTGGGAAAACACCTAGGGGGTTATAGCTGGCAGCCCATCCGCGATCACAACTGCAAGATAAAGGCACAAGTCCTGGGAAAAGATAGAATGACATCTGCAAGCCAATGTACACATCTCTTTCCTCTCATCTCAAGGTTTATATCGCGATAGCGAGTTCCAAGAAGCGAGTTTTTGCACCACAGAGTACAAATTTACTTTCACACCAATAGCGACTGGGCTCGACTCGGAGACGTAGTGTGCTTACATCACACCCCAGCTGAAGACTACAACACCCTTAAAATTGAGATCCTGGCTCTCATGGGTCTCTCTCCACCGAGCCCACTGATAGAACCCTGCCCAGGGATGTGTTCCATATACTGGGGGGGGGAAGAGAAGGTGCTACCTCCCTGAAATGTGTTTTTGCAGGGTGGGATGTCTGTCTGTCTGTCTGTCTATTTTTCAGAGATGAGTATGTATGGATTTTTTGCTCTACCAGGGGCTTAGAAATATTTCTCCACTTTCACAGGGGTCCTGTGCCCCTAACCCCTGTGAATGTGGATGGCCAACTGTAATCCAAACATTCCTGCTGGGCAAGCAGATGGAAGGGGACATTTCAGCTGGTAGGAAAAAAAATATTGTATATGGTCAGTAGAAGTGTTCTTCTGTAAATAGTGAGAGTGTCTAAAGCTGTTTCCAAATGATTCCAAATGACATAATTTGAATACTTTATGAAGAAATCTACAAAACGCTGCTTACCTTTTCACGTGTACAGATGCTGTGTATTTGTCATGTGTATTTGACATGTATTTGTCAAATAAATGATGAAGCAGATGACTGGAATGAAACTGAATGACCTATGAATAATCACTTCTTTCATTTTCCCCGTCAATGTTGTAGGTGATGTGATCGTCCAGTTCGAGCGCTTTCTCACTGTTGTCGGTAGAGATGAGTGTTTCCTCTCCTTTCAGCCACTGGAGCAGCGGCTTGATGTGTTCCCGCACTCAGCAAGTCCTACCCTGAGCTGTTAAAGTTCTGTCAGAGCCTTCTACTTCTGTCCCATGGACAAGCCACGGTGGAGAGAAGAATCTCTATCAACAAGGAGGTTGAGACCTGCAACAACAACAACAACAACAACAACGGCAGAAGAGAGAGAGTGCCCTGCAGGGCCCCAAGAGGAAAGAAGCTGAAGATGAGCTAGGAGAGCTGAAAAAGAATAAAAAAAGGCCCTGATGGATGTGTGCGATATCCTGCAAAAAGACGCAGATCAACCAGCAGAGAAGGCAGAGGGAAAATCTGGATCGTTAATGACCCAACTGATCACGTCCATCTCCTGAGTCCAACACCCTCAGGAGATGACACAAAGAAAAACGCAGCGAGCTTATGCAGACTGAAAAACTGTTGAAACACAAAGCAACTGCATTGAGGCACATACCGTGAATCTTGATAGGTATACGGTCAGTATTTGTAAGGCAGGAGAGGGAGCCTTATGGCATGCTGACGATGTGATTCCAAACAATGTTTTGTGTGAAAATGTTGTACGGCTGCATTTGTTAGGCCAAATGCAATGGAAAGTGAAGGGAAAAGAGAGCAAAGCATGCAAAGACCCCAGAGATTTTTGTTAACGACCATATTGTGTGTGTGTGTGTGTGTGTGTGTGTGTGTGTGTGTGTGTGTGTGTGTGTGTGTGTGTTTATGTGTGTGTGTGTGCGAGCATGTTACTGTTATTACTTTTAATAAACCTTGCCTTTGGGTTAGTCACTCAATTTATTCTTTTGAGCTTTGTTCCCTCCCAGCCTATCTGAATTCTGTTGTATTGATACAGTGGTCCATAGAAGTTATTGCAAACTAAGACTGTTTAGTGGCGTTGAGGTCTTAAAATATATTGAAAAGGTCTCAAGAAAGGTATTGAATTTAACTTCAGGATTCCTGCATGTACTCTGTCTGATGTTCCTTGTTGTCCATCTCTTCCTCATTCAGTTCACCATCTTTGGGATGCCATTTTACTTGCTGACTTAGTGTTGGTGCCCAGAGTTGGCTATGTTTGCTGTTAGCCCATTACCTCAAATATATCTGCATTGTCCATGTCAAATATGTCACTCCAAAGGAACTTTCCACGGTCTCCTCTACTGCCACCTCGTTTCTGTCAACTTCCTCTCTTTCTCCCTCACCTCCCCCTTCTCTTTTTCTATCTCTTCTTTCATTAACATGTCCTCCTCTCTCTCCTTCTTCCCTCTCTCTCTGCTTGGCATTTTTTTTATTTCAGCTAGCTCACTGTTTGCTGTTGTTGTCTCCTCTCCATTCTCCTCCTGCTGTCTTTAAACAGACCTCTTCCCTCTCTTTCACCTCCTGCTCTCTCTCAATCATCTTCCCCTCTCCCTGTTCCTCTTCTTGTGTTTCAGTCTTCTACCTCCTCCTTCCCTTCCTCATAAAACATTTCCCCCTCTTTCTCTCTGCTCCCCCTCCTCTTCTCTTTCAATCCCCTTATTCTCTCTGTGTCTCATTGGGGGTTCTCTTTTTCACCCTGCTCCCTTATTATTTTATTAATTATCATATGCATTTATCTTGCCCCCCCCCCTCCCCTTTCCTCTTCCATTCCACTTTTTTTCAGTTAAACCATCACAGCTTTACAACTAATTTGCTTGATGTAAATCACTGTTATTTTTCACCACGCTGATGAGACACAGTGTCCCATATTTGATAACTAAGCCAAATTTTATGCAACTCTCTCAGTCTTTGCGTTCAATTTTTTTCATTCTGCCTGTTGCTAGCAAGAGTACAGAGCTGAGAACGACAACCCAACTTTCCCACGAAAACTGTAATCACTCAGAAACTATGAATGTAGCCAGGCAGCCTTTTGATGTTGGGGAAGAACCAGCACTTTTTCCAACTCCAGTAATTCACTGGATTATCCAAAAAGCAAGTCTTGCATTCAACCTGAATAAATTTTTAAATGACAAAACACACGATATCACATCATATCAGTAACTGAAGGGAAACACTGCAGTTTTGTACAATTATTTACACAGCTATTTTTCAGGGGGGGTTTTTTCCATTCTCATGATGAGAATCTCATTTGAAGTCTCACTAATTTGAACCATATACCTTATGTAGCAACATAGGATCAAGACAACACTTTGTTGTTGATCATTGGTTCATGATCTCGTTTTGACCCATTGGCACCCTCCTCTGGTTGTATTTCTCTCTCTCTCTCTCTCTCTCTATTTCCTAAGTTCAACAGTGACAAAATGTTGAACTGATATATGGCATACTCTCTCTCTCTTTCTCCCCACCCCTCCTCTGAGACATCCTAAGGTCCTGATTGTAATCTGAGGCACCTGTAGGGGACTTTATATAAGCCTGATGTCTTCAGCAGGAAGTGGGAGGATGATATAGACTAGCAGGGCTTGTTGAATGAGGCCATTTGTGTGTGATTGCAATAGCTTCTCCTACACCACATTTCTCTTCCTTTTTACAGCTTTTTGTTTGTTTGTTTAAAAAATGAAAAAGGTCCAAGGGATCTATTTTAAATTTACTAATCCGACAGGGGAAAATCTCCCCAAGTATGCTTCTCTTTTGTTTGGAACTTCAAACAAACAAACAAAAAAAATCAAGCCTTTTGTAACCATGCTTTTGTTCCAGTGGGCTTAAGTACTGACTATTAGTGTTAGTGGAGAGATGATTGGTGTCCAAATCCAGCACGCAGCAAAGTCCATTATACTATCAAATGTCACATTCAATTTCCATGGAACTTTTTAAAAATGCAACATGAGTTTGCTGATGTGCAGATATACCCATATGTTTGGGAGCCCATTTTTTTCCCCCATTGAAACGTATAACATTTTGCAGTATACTCTAGTGTCTCTCTCTCGCTTGCTCTCGCTCTCGTTCATATATATATGTTAAAGAAACTGTGCCAATCTTCAAGGAGGGTAACTGCGCAGAACAGGTGTAGCCAATGAATGTTGGTAGAGGGCATCATGCTTCACTATCCATTAAGACAAACAGGGCCTTGTGTGAGCATTCTCCCTTCCCTCACAAAAATGGCTGGGTTGCTGGCACACCCACACACAAGTGCCCAGTTCTAATGTGTTTTGGAGGAGTAAAAATGGGCTGCATTTGTTCAGACTGTGTGTTCTTACTCAGTTCAGTCCTCCCTTGGATTTAAGCAACCTACTGGTACATTTTAGGGTATAATCAACAAAATGAGGGTTCCTAATGTACACCTTGACTGACTGTTGCTGGCCAAACATGATGTGGGCTCTTCTTTCCAAAATTCCCGTCAGGGGGAACAAAATACTCATGAATACAGTGGAGGAGATCCTTCCAACATCCCCACAATTCTTGAGCAAAACTGAGCACACGGCGTGAAAAACACTGGATCCATTTCACATCTCAGGTTTTTAAAACCCACAAAGAAGCCTTCCATCTAGAGAAAGGAGGGTATTTGTGGAGATGCTGCTGAACTGTCTGTCTGTCCATTATATGAGAGAGAGAAATAATCAAAACACTCTGAGTCACATGCCTGTAATATACTATATCTTAAGTGCACATATGTGTGTGTATGCTTTGTGCCTTTACAGAGACAAAGAAATACATTTATCCAGCGGGTCCCAACCTGAGGGCTAAAGGCCAGTGAAACTTTCTCCCCAACATATACACCATGCTGTTCTAAACAGCTAGATTTCAATTTTTGAAAATGTTTTCAGTTGTATGTAACCCACGTGAATTAATTCGATACTCTGTAAGCCAGTTATAGATGGCTCCTTTAGAGGGCGCACTTCCGAAAAGGGGAAAAAAAAACAAAAAAAAAACGACAGCACAGTATACATGCACGAGTTGAACTGATCTTGCGCAGACACTAACGGACGTTTCAGAAGAAAGCCTGTTAGTATGACATACAGGAGTCAGTCAATTGATTCAGTCAGTTTTTTTTATTTCATAATTCACGATAACTCTGTTAGTGCAACGTGTAAAGTAACTTGTTGAACGAAACTCCGGTGAGTTGTTTAGTTTCTTGTGCTATGCTAGCAAATTCGCTAGTCATGTTAACATGGTATTAGTATAGTTAAGTGAATGATTGGTTGCGTACAAAGGAGTAAGAGTTTTTTTGGGGGGGGGGGGGGCAATCGAAGTTGTGGTGTATGATTGTCGATTGTATGAACTTGTGTAAAGCTGGTAATCTTTATGCGTGTGTGCTAGTGCGTCTAGTGATCGGATGTATGCTCCTGTAACAGACCCTGCTCTCATTGTTACGGAAAAAAATGCAGATTTTCTAAGTGTACGTTGCACATATGAATATGTATTTCATAAATTAACAGTTAAGTTTTCCTGCATTTTGTTCTAAGTGCATCCCTTGTTCAGTTAAAGAAATAGCGAGAGAGTTTTTTGTAACTAGGTTGTAAGGTTGCAGAATTTACCATAATGAACGTATTCCGTGCCATGCAGATTGGGGTGTTTTTTTTTTTTTTTTTTTTTGAGACTTACCACAACTAGACGGTATATTAGATGGCGAGCCAGACCCAGCGGTGAGCGCATGCCGAGATAGTGTGAGGAGTTCCTGTCGTCAGACGACTTCCGTCAGCTAAGAGACTCAGACAGTGCGCTGCTACTCTCTCTTTCTTTTTCACACACGATCACATACATTTCCACATACACTTGTGCCTTAAGCAAAGAAGCCTACCCAGGTAGCAACTTTCGGACTGAAAACAGTTATTCTTTTGTATTTATTTTTTTTGGTTTTGTTCACTGAGGCCTCACAGTCAGTTTTGTAACATGTTATGCAATTCATGCTTAGAAGTGAATATATTTCTTTAATACATACTTACCTGTTTTCTACCAAACCATATTCTTGTTGTGCTTTTCTGCCCGCTTACTATCCTTCCTGAACCTAGAGACATGGCGTTAACTTTGCTGTGCCCATTAGTTATCAATTAGAGAAGAGACCACCACGTTACATGTACATAACATTTTTTCCAAAATGTAGTTGCCTGGTATCCGGGGGGCTGGGTGATCAGAGGAAGGGTTGGGGGCAATATCCTGACAAGTCTGGACATGTCTTGACTAACCCTGTTGGATATAAGTGTCTGGCCGCCGTTAAAACGTGGAATCTGTAGATGTCAGCGTTTCGCTTGTCAAGTCAGACGATGGCCTAAAACCTTCTTGAGTTGAATGCCATTACCAAGTGAGTTTTTTTGTTTTAAAGAATTTCGTTTATTTAGATTTTTATTTTTGCATGTAGTCTTACCGTCGAATCTTGTGATGTTGTCTGGGTTTGCTTTGTTTAACAGGTGTTTTATCTGGTCCAAATCCCTGAGAGAATGAGTGTATAGACACCTATCAGTGGGATTCGTGGATTATCGCACCTTTTGTATTTTAAATTAGCCTACTTATTTTTCATGAATGGCCACTTTGGCGTGATTACTAACCTTGGATTGTGTTTTATCAGAATTGCAAAATCTGGTCAAATCCATACTGGTCACACAGCCAGGAATCGACTCGTTGCCATTGAGCAGTCCTGGAAACTCCCAAGACCTTTTTTTGGAAAGTCTACCTGTGGTGGCAAAAAGCTCGGGGTTAGCTCTAAACGCAAATGTCTCAAGGGCGATGCTACAGATGCTGAGGCCGGTGCTTTGGAAAAATGTCTGAATTTGCGGGAGGATAGCTTGGTGGGTTTAAGAACTAAATCATTTATTCTTGCCTGTTTTAATGGCTATTTATTACAAAAGGAGGGGAAAAAGATCAGTAGCGTGGCTAACAAACTGTATTACATTGCATTGCAGACCTTATACTTTTTTGCATTCCACTGAAACTGCACTAACTAGTGACTAATGATCTCTTACTATTGTTAGGATATGGTAGTGATGGAGTAGGGAAAGCACTGACATACACATGAGATGCTGGAGGGTGCCACCTGCCTGAGTTTTGCTGTCTCTTTAAAGAGGGACCTGGATGAGCTCTCACGAGAGAGGAGCTCGAACTCTTTAAATGGTTTTGCCGCGAACTCGGGCTGGCTGGATATTGGGGTTCTCTGCGTCTTGCTACGGCTGGAGATATTCCCCCGTCCGGACGTTTTCTTTTCCTTGGAAGTCTTTACGTTTTCACACTCACTTGTCGGATTGCCATCACCACACCTGAACTGCCCAGGAACAGCTTGTGCTCGTCAAGTGTCGCACAGATCTCATGGCGCCTTGGAAGCACTTCGTGGAGACTGAGTCCCTTCTCCACACTAAGTGCTCTATTTCCTATACTAAAGTTCTTCTTTAAAAAATAAATTCTAAGTTTCAAAAAGCAGTCAAAGTCTTCAGGAGTCCGATGCAGTGTAAGTTTATTGCATTCAGTAGTGAGCAAAATACAACAAACTGAGTCAGGTCCAAGAGAGTGACTGACTGAATCTAATACAGAAAATTATGCACTCATCTGAAATTTTACCTGCATGCAAAACCTATGTATCCAATAAAAACATAACATGGTTGTATGGTAACACCCCTTACATCATCCGTTTTTTGCATGGTCCATCCCATTCGCTCCCTGAAATTTCCCCAGAATTTCATTATTCCATACATCACTGTTTCCAATTTCCATTTTTGGCTGAGTAAAAAATGATGATTCAGCCATGTCTTTGCTTTGGATGCTCAACCATGTCCCCGATCTCGCCTCAGATAATTTACCCCCTTAACGAAAACCTGCGTTAAGTGATGGGCTAGTCCATGCAAGACAGACACTGACGCCACTACGCCCCGGCCATTACTTATGCTTCCCTGTCACTATAACCTAGATTTCTCCCTTTTCATATTGCCTTATGTTTTTGCTGATTTTTGCATCTTCCTTTTTTGGTATACCGAGGCCCTCTTCCGTTGGCTTCAACTTGGAGGCCTTCCATTTCAGAGGCCGCTTTACATTTCTCCAACAGAAGCTCATGTAGATAGTATTACCAGGATAGCCTTCTTTCATCTTAGAAATATTAACAGGATAAGTGCATTGTCATTTCACAATTCTGAAAAACTAGTTCATGCTTTCATTATCTCTAGGTTAGACTATTGTAATGCCCTACTGTCTGGATGTTCTATTGGGTGCATAAATAAGCTGCAGTTAGCTCAGAATGCAGCAGTCACTACTTACTAGAACCAAAAGATATGACCACATCGCTCCTCTTATCCAAACTGCACTGGCTCCCAATCAAATCTCACTTTGATTATAGTTTAATAGTAAGATTTTATAAAGCGCTAAATGGTCTTGTGCCCTCGTGTCCATATTACCTTCTAGCTGTCCCTCTTTAGCTATGCTGTAATAGCTAGTCTTGCCAGAGTCCCTGTCTGCACACGATGTACATTGTCCCTTAACCATTATGTGGAAACAAATCTCTCTCTCTCTCTCTCTCTCTCTCTCTCTCTCTCTCTCTCTCTCTCTCTCTCTCTCTCTCTCTCTCTCTCTCTCTCCACATGTGCTACTCCTGAGATACCAGTGATCCTGACTCCTCTGGACTGATCTCTTTCATCCCCCTGTCAGCATTGCCATCCCCTTTGTTTAAGCTCTGTATTTATTTAATTGCTTGCTGGGTCAGTACCTATTGCACACCTGTCTTGCCAAGAATGGGTCTCCTCTCTCTGTGGTCCTTCTCAAGATTTTTCCCATTTTGGGTTTTTGGGGAGGTTTATTTTTTTTTTCCTTGCCCACCATGAGGATTAAGTCAGGGGATGCCATCCTGTTTTGACTGTTGTGGCATGTAAAGCCCTTTTGAGACTAAACGGTGATATTGGGCTCTAAATAAACTTGAAACTTAATCATGGTTTAAACAATTGGGATTTAGAACGACTGGTTAGAGAGGGTGGTGTGGTTGGCGATTTTACAATAGTGGCAAGGCCCCAATTTAATAGCGTGGTTTTACACAGATTGCCTAATTTCAGGGACATCCCGGCATACATTTTTGTTTCTACACGATACGTTGAGCAACATAGCTGAGTTTTCTAAACTCCTAGCTTGCGAACATGGAGTATTCAGCATTAGCTTGAGAGGGTCTAGTTTAACGTCAGATGTAAATGCAGTGTTGTCTCCAGAAAGCGGTTATGGGGCTGATTGTTTCTTGGATGCCATTGAAAGAGTTTTGCAGAGTAACACAAGAATCATGGTTGACAGCAATTTGGAACTGACTGTCTCTATAGCACGGGGTAAGAATGGCGGCGCATATAGCAAGTTGCATGACTTGGGACATAATGAAGTAATTAGTAGGAAAAGAGTGAATTTGTTTTGCCCCACTAACATCTAACAACCTGTGTTTTCACAAGACGAGAGGTACATTTTCTATTTCTATGACTTTCTATGAGATGCGGTTTGAGGACAGTAAACACAGCGCCAACTTTGTCTGTGCCATTACGTTTGAGGGTTAGGAGTTTACAGCGGAAGGGGATGACTGTGTTAAACCTTTTTGAAGTTTAGATGGCCCAGGTATAAGGGTTACATGTGTCTGGCACACAATGCTTCAGGGTTTGACCATTTCATTCTCTTGGAGCATTTTTCCAAAGTGGGGATTACTCCAAAAATTATGACTGGGTGTAGGCTGATTTTTATGTATGCTTTCAAGCAGCAATACATAGACAGCCTTTCGTTCATTCCGATGCACGTTGCCAAAACGGCCACTGTGTTAAATCTGAGCTCTGTGGAGGATGGTCTTTCCCCCCCCCCACAGATGTAACAAGCAAGAGAATGACAACTACTGCGGCGCTTATCCTGACAAACACTATGGTTATGAGACCATGTCAGATAAGACCAAGGCAGTGTTTGACGAATGGTACAATGAAGTCGTTGGTGGTGTTTGACTTCAAGAAAGAGCTGTACATTTATGGTAGAAACGATGTCCTGCTGAGGGAAGCTTGTCTAAAATACCATGAAGTTTATTCTGTTTACAGGGCTTGATCCATGTAAGCACACCACTCTGGCACCCTTTCTCTCTAAACACATGCTTGCCCTAACAATGCATACTGTTGGGGGCAAAAAATACCAAGCACCCAACTAGCACCTATCCCGAACGAATCATTGCTCGCAGTCTAGGGACACAGGAGTAGTCTAGTTAAGACCGGTCCCCTAACCTAATACTACCCTATGTGCTGCGTGTAGCGTGGGAGTGTACTTGTACGTGTGTATATTTAACTAAGGAGATGCGTGGAGGGCTACACGACCAAACCTGGGGAAGGCAGGTGGTGTCTCCACGAAGCTGTTCCAAGGCCCCGTGAGGTCTGTTCGTTGCTCGGTGAGCACAAGCTGTTCCTTAGCAGTTCAGTTGGGGCGATGGCAATCCAACAAGTGAGCATAATACCGCAAAGACTTCAACCATGACAAAAGTGTCTGAACGGAGGGAATATCTCCAGGAGTAGGAATATGCAGTGAACCCCAATATGATCGCTGCCCAAGTTCACGGCAAACCCGTTGGAGTTCTCCTAGCTCCTCTCTCGCAAGAGCTTGTCAAGTCCCTCTTTAAAGAGACAGCAAAACCCAGGCAGGTGGCACCCTCCAGCATCTTGAGTATGTCGGCGCCTTTACCTACTCTATTACTACCATATCCTAACAGTACATTAACCAGCATAAGGCTTACTTAAACATCTCCATCGAATGGTTAATTTGTCAGAAATGGCAAGAAATGTACACCATGCTCTGACCCACGGTGAGTTGACGTTTATGGTAAATATGTTGATGGCTACTATGAGAAAGATGGTCGCATGCATCATGGGCACGAATGTCGTTATAACCCATACCACATTCACCCATTGTCAATGGTACCATATAGCGTTTTAAGAAGGCAATTTGCTGACAAGCTGGAAGTGTGCCAGACAAACCAATCCCAACGTTGTTGCGTTCATAATGTACACCACCGTCATGGTTGAGACCTAGAGACAGCCTCTTTGGTGGTAGGACAAATGCTTATAAACTGTACTACAAGGCTAAAGAGGGGGAGAAAATTAAGTATCTGGATTTCACAAGCTTATTCCCATACTGTCAGGCCAGGAAAACCTACCCCATATGCCACCCACAGATTATTTAAGGACTTAGTAATTTAAGAGGTTCAATGGTCTAGTTAAGGCCACCGTGCAGCCGGCCCGACAGCTACGTCACCCCGTCCTCCCCTATTGTTGTAACAGTAATGTTTCCCCTCTGAACATGCACCTAGCAGGAAAATCAGACCACCCCCTGTAACCATAGTGATGAGGAAAGGTCAATTTCAGGGTGTTGGGTCAGCATCAAACTGCTGAAGGCTGTTGAAGGGTTATGTGGCAGGATAGATGAAGTGTGGCATTTCTCACAGTTTGAGTTCTGACACCTTGTTTTGTGATTACGTAAAAACCTTTCTTCGGTACAAACAGGAGGCTAGTGGTTATCCTGCGCATGCTGTGACAGAGGCTGACGAGGGCCTATATCCAGGATTATTTCGAGAGAATTAGATTTCACGCACAAACGGGAATTTAGATGTATGTAGACTACTTGCGTGTCGAGGACGACATCAATGCCATGCATGAATGCATTCTCTTCAGCAGAATCTATGCTGGGAGCCATAGATCTCTCATTATCCGATTCCAGTTCCTCCTCACTCCTGTACAACTCTTCCTGAATCTCGCCAAAAGGGCTTTTCCTGGCCATGTTGTCGATTGTGTTTTTCGACTCAAAATTACTCGCAAGTCACGAAATAATGCACCAAAACCAGATACGTGTTCTCGCTGCAAAATGCGTCTACAGTGGGATCTGACTGATGCACTTCTTGTAAGTCGCTTTGGCTAAAAGTGTCTGCTAAATACCAAATTGTAAATTATTTTGTAATAATTTTGATGAAAGAGAAAGATATGATAAAGATATATGTCAGATATGCACTGCACATCAGTGTCTTAGAACGAGTTTTACCGCCAAAAGAATCATCGCTAGGGGTCGTGTGGTAAACAGAATTCAAGTTCGGTCATGACGCCTAACTGAATACCGGAACAAATAAATAAATGTGATTCACGGCTTTTATTTTCACAAGAATACAAACTCGAAGTAGTCCAAAAATTTAACACAAGCATCAGAGTTTCTCTCAAGCAGAAAATCAAATATTTCAACTACTTTACACACATGTTTACTAACTCATTTTGACAATTTCATTACACAAACATCTTATGTCAAGTGATGCGTCAGACACTTTACCGGCTAACATCATTTGGTTTAAGTTTGTACAGACACTGAACATCGACCGAATGTACAGTGTTAAAATTGTCACTCATCAGCTTTAATCTTATGCAAGAATGCAGTTAATTCAATTTTCATTCATTGTTTAACAAACTCATTTGACGGACCGAACCTGCCACAGACACCCATGTTGACGAGACTCAACCGCTTCCTACCCGCCAACAGTCCAGAGCAACGCAAGTGTAACCGGGTAGTGTTACCTCCCCCTTTTGTGTATCTATTGTTCAGTTTGCTGGTAACTAATTAGCATAATTGACAAGCTCTTGTGCATAAAAGGCCCAGGTAAACGCTACCTGAGGGTTTGCTTTCTGGACTTCTGCCACCTGTTCCTTCATTATTAGAAAGGTAAGAGTCGACTTGCCATGTACTACTTTTGGGTTTATGCATCTGCCGATTTTTCTGTTTTTGTTTAGCTTGATGTACTTAGTCACACTGGCATTTTCAGTGCGTTCCTCCAGGTAGGCACAGTCCTAGCTCTCGTGCTCTATTTTCCCTGTTATGTTTGGCGTGGTAGTAACACAATTGCCTTTGTTTGTAGCTTCCCCTGCCTCACCGTAGCACTGCCTGGTTTTATCTGTCTTTTGATGGGCAATTGCCGTACTGTTACTTTTTAAATAAGGTTTATTTTCTCTTTAACGTCATTTTGTTCCGACAGCTTAGACCTGCAAGGGGGAATTTGGTATTGGCGTGCTGCATCTTGATTAAGCTGTTTTCTCTGTTTGGTTCTTGTTTCTATTATTCTTTCATTTATGTTCCATCAGTATTAGTTGGCTTATACTGACTCTAGAATGTCGCTCGTGCTGTTAGACGGTCAGTTAGACAGCGCAGTGTATTCTGCTTATTCATTATTGTCCAGTGTGCAGGACATTTGCGTCAGCAGTATTGATAACTGTCCTTTCTTTTTCCATTTTACTGGTTCATTTTTCTGGATGTGTGATTTGTATTTATTGGTTTTTGGTGCCAACTGATGTGATCTGGTGTGTCCATTCAATTAACAATTCCCTTGAATCCAGGCTGTAGCTGAGCGCTCCTTTTGGGGAGGCTAGTCACTGGTGGTTTCCCCCCTACAGTGTGAAGTTTCCAGGAGCACCTGGGTTTGTTTCACTTACTGTTTGCAGTGTGTGTGCATGTGACCTGGGAACACCTCCCAATTAGTCTGCCTCCCCCAAGGTAAGCCTTAGCTCTGCTGTGAATGCCCTTTTTCTACTCCAGTTGCAATGGTGGGTAATTGTTTGTTTGTATGGTAATGCTGTGATAGTGGAAGTATTTTATATTCTTGTACTGCTACACTTTTTTAAAGGCTATTTCTGTAATAGAATTCCTAATTATTGTCCCACCTTATAAAATTCAGGGTTGACTTTATCTGCAATCAATATCAAATTGAAACTGTCGCCAGAATACTTTTGCATGTTTTCAGCTTTGCAGTGATTCCACTACCTCCTTGGTCAATAATATTCAATTTTACACCTGAACCCACGTCTCTGGCTTCCTGGTATCATCAAACCTGTGTTCTACGTGCTAGTACTATGGTGAAATTCTCTGGGTGGAATTCCCAGGGTGCCGTGGTTGGCTACAATTTTTAAACATTCTTTCTGACTTGGTGTACTTTAAGCCCTTACCCTTGCCACACAAGCAGCCATGTCATACTGCAGTTCATTCAGTTTTTCCTTAATCTTTCAGTTTCTCTCAAATGTATGGCTCGTCTTAAAGTTCAGACAATAGCCTCCACAGTACCACAAATTTTTGCGGGTGTAATTGTAGTTTGTGTGTGTCCAGCAGACGTGTGATGGCATGTGGTAACTTGGGCTTAAAAGCTTCTGTTTTATTTCCACGATGTGTGATCAAAAAAAAAGTAGGGATCTGGTTCAAGGAGACAAATCACCTCAAGTTTGACAGTGTAGGAGAGATACTACTGAGGCTGACAAGAGGGCCTATATCAAGGATTATTTCAAGAAAGAAAATATTAGATTGGACCTCACCAAAAAAAATACCTTGTCCTTTGCATCTTTCACACGACTTTAAATACTACTTTTTGTTTTCTCTCATAACCTCTACAGGTCTCATTTTGATATTCCAATCATAACTGTTGTAGGAGGTGATTTAAATCTTGCAAAACATATGCTTAGAATTGATGGCCGTTGGATGTCACCACATTCTACCCTTAACTGATCTATGGAAACGTTCAATGCTAGATTTTGGCTTGCCGTCTGTGGTGAAATGGTGACCGCAAGCCTGACTCCGACAGTAACGCGACTAAGTGTAATTCACCAACCCCAACCTGACCCTAACCATAACCCAGGCACGGATTGTAATCCTAGCACGCTCATAGGAGCACTAGGGCCACATACAAAACCCTCAAGCAGGTAGTTTATTGGCCATTTATGATAAGAGACAATCAAATGTGAAGATGTTTAGTCTGTTGCCAATTCCACCCATCTCAGCCATTGAACTGAGCTCCCCTACAGATTAGAGGGATTACCTTCCCTTGGTGTAACCTCCCAAGTGGATTGGATCGGTCCCGTACCTAAGTCTTCACAGGGTAACACATCTCCTCACGGTCACTTGTGCCTTTACAAAGTGGATGGAGTGCCTACCAGCTCCCAATGACACCGCTGAAACCACAGCTCTCTTGTTGATGAACCATGTCTTCAGTCATTGGGGACTTCCTTTGTCCATTGATTCAGACAAAGGCACCCACTTCACAGCCGGGGTGATGAGAACTCTGTGGGAAGTGTTTGATGTTGAAGCGAAGTTCCACATTGCGCACCACCCCCAATCTTCTGGCCTGGTTGAACGTGCCAACCAAACTATTGTGAGCATGCTTAGGAAGTATGTCAGTAGTAAGGGTAAGGATTGGGACGTGAAACTTCCCCTAGTGTTGATGGCCATTAGGGCCACACCACATCGCAGCACGGAAGTCACACCCTTTGAGAGGACTCTCCCACTGCATCTTCTCTACAGACCAGAAGACGTGAATGTCACCACTGCATACACTGCACACCAATATGTGACAGACCTATGACATCATCTCCAGTCCACCTTTGCCTGGGCTCAGAAATCTGGAGGCCAGCATCAGAGGACAAAAGGCATACTATGATCGCCAGTACCAGATAGGCGATAAGATCTTGTATTTTAACTTCACCAAGTCCGTGGGAATCTCAAGTTCTTGCCAAACTGGGCTGGCACCTATGAAATTGTGGGCAAACTTTTCACCAGTTGCATACCGCATCAGGGTGTCGAAACCGAACCAGACACCAACACACAAGTGGGTTCACACAAACCAAATCAGACCCTTTAAACAGTCTCTGCTCCATAGGTGGGTGGAGAGCCGGTAGTTGAACAATCGTTCCATATTACTTAACATAAGGGACAAGCGTTGTTACGTTACAAAATGAACCTTTCGAACCTGGACCTCCCACTGGTATCGTCCTCCAGAAGGCTCCTGGACTCATTACCAACTGCCATTCACACTCAGCGACTATGTCCGTTTAGACCCCTGGGACGTGTATCAGACACATCAAGTTGCCCCCAAAACTGTCCGAGGGTAGACCCAAGAGCCAAACCCAGGACACAATCAAACATGCTTGTTTGACAACCATCCACATGCTGGATCAGTTGCAGAAATTCTGAGTGGCAACAAACACCAGAAGAGATTCTTCGGAGGATTGCTAACAGTGGCATCTGCAATCGGATTATTGTTCTCGATTGGCCTTTCGGCAACCAACTCAGTCAGTCTGAGTGCCATTAGAAAAGAAGTGAGCACTCTCAGGGACGAAATGCCAGAAATCCAACAGAGATTGCTTGTTCAACAGGAACAACTGGAGGGCATAGGCCAAACCCTGCAGGGAA
The DNA here is from genome assembly GCF_902362185.1 of Chanos chanos. Taxonomy (NCBI): domain Eukaryota; kingdom Metazoa; phylum Chordata; class Actinopteri; order Gonorynchiformes; family Chanidae; genus Chanos; species Chanos chanos. The sequence goes on along the minus strand of NC_044495.1, from coordinate 56,690,562 downwards.
CCATCCTCACAGTCAACATGCACTCTGCATTAATAAACACCCTGCATGCCTTAGACATGTTGTCGGGAATTATATGGTCAGATATGAACTGTGTGTAGTCAGAGACCTTATGCAGGACCTATTAAGGGAGATTAGTAGCTCAGTCAATAGCTTGAGTGGTGGAAAAGTTCCTCCTTTAGTCCCTCTTAGCATGGTTGAACATACTGAATCCACTACTAATGTATATCTCTCAAGTACATCTGGCATATAGTCTTGGCAGTGCATCACTCTTTGTAAATCCACAAAACCTAGAAGTAGGGTTTATATTTAATTTACCCATCATTGAGAGACAGAACATTTACAGGTTAGTCAGTCTTAAATGTCGGTTTCTGGAAAGATAACATTCACATACATATCAAAACACCACCCATGTTAGCTTACCACGATTACAACCCCTCTCTCTACCTCATTCCCAACTTGAACATGTGCACCTCCCCCAAAAACATTCACTGGGTATGCCCAAGTAACCCATTCATTAGGGATACAGCTGAGCGCCTGTGTGGCTTGAGAGTCGACGCCCCTGAACAAAAATGTGCAGGTAGCATGTCTGAGGGCACAAACTAGGGTAGAAAAAGCAGGTAGTCGATGGATTGTTAACACACCGATCACTGAAATCCTGATGTTCTATGCCCGGCATGATACGGTCACCAGGATCAAAATCAGATCCAGACTGTGTTCCTTAATGTTCCACAAGGAGCCACCATTCACATAGATGACCTTATACGACACCATCTTAATCCAGATAGAAATGATCGATGCGTTCCAAGGTCATGATCTCAGCATTGATTACACCCTTCAACAGCAGATTCTGGCTGAAGGGACCAAATTGGTCAAATTTAGTCTGCAACCGACTGGACTTATAACCACATTCTGCAACCAACTAGCTAGACAGTCATCTGACCTAGGACACCCTGTCAGTCTGGTTGCCTTGGGACTCCTCCGTGGTGGTTTGATCATCACGGCAGGCATTGCATACATGCTGTACAAACACATGCAGACACTACAAAATAGGCTTGACTCCAGTCAATGTACCTGAAAGTATCAAACGCTGTGGTGCCCGCTCTACCTTCACACCACGAGCTGCCACTAATGTTCCAAAGGTGTAGACTTGCTAACCCTTATCACTAACACTCTGTCCTTCTTTCCAAATGTGCCTGAAATGTGTTTACAATGTGTTTTGAAATGTATACCCAGAACTATGAAATCTCAACAGTTGAATTCTTGTTTTCTTATTGCCACTATTTAGTTATACAAGTAGTAGAAAATGCTGCCAAGATGCTTACAGCCTTGTATTTGTCCAGATTCCAAAGCCTATACGAACTGGTAATGAACTGTGCAGCCTTCTGTTGCGCTCATGGACTACGAATCATCCCAGCCCGGAGACCAAAGGGGGGAAATGTAGGGCCTACCCTGTCCGTAGCCTAATACCCGCAATTCTTAACACAACTTCACGAACTGTCTCCGCCCAGCTCCTCACCTTTCAGTGTAACAGTATCGGATAGAGCAGATCTGTAAAAGCAATGATGCAGCTGTGCCCTTAAAAACCCGCGCCTAGGACAATTCTTTCTCTCTGGCGGTGAACACCACTGGTTAAAGAGATACCGTTACCTTGCAAGGACAAAGAACAACCGTGTGAGTCATTGGTATAAAACTTGTGGCCAAAGTTGGAACGTATTTGTGTAGTTGTAATTCTTAGATTTAACCCAGTAATTAACTGCAGCCCACGCAGTTTAATAGAAAGGAAAGGTGGCCGGATCCCTTTTCGTTTCTTCAAGACGTCTGTGAAAAAGCAACCTTCTCCAAATCCTCGGACGACCAGCAGACTCCGAAGATTTTCAGCGGACGAGCTGGGACAAAAGGACTGTTTCCCTGGACCTGTGCTACGCGCTGTTCACTGGATAACAGGAGACGCACCTCTGATCGCCAAGCAAGAGCGATCTCAAGGCTGGCATCTGGGCAATTGTTAGTTTTATTTGTATTTAGTTGAATTCATTTGTGGTTTAAATATCTATACTGTAATTCACTTTGATTTGGTCTTAGACTGTGTGTTGTAGCTTCTCCGTTGTTTATCTGTATTAGACCGTGTGTGGGTTCTTTTCTCTCTCTCTCTTCGCCTCAACATCGGGATTTCAGGCATAGCTTAGGGTTGAATAGTGGTTTGGGTTTAAGGCCTAGTCAAGACTAGCTCTTGAATCACGCTCCCTCTCCCATACACGCACTCTTGCTACCCATCCTCACTGGTGCCTAGCGCGAATGCTCACACACTACGCCTACCTCTAGCTGTGCGCACTTTCTCCCTCGCTCCTCCTTCCTTTCCTGTGTGCCTGCGTGCATGTGTAGTAATTGTAGTATATTAATACTGCAATACCCGCTAATGTTGTGACAGTGTTAACTGTTTTTTCATTAAAGTTAGTGGTCAATTATAATAAATTAAACAGACTGATTTTTATTGCACCTACACAACCTTGTATAGTTTCATATCAGGTAGTGTTAAACCACCTCTGTGTATACAACTTATTTAAAATGAACTGTGAGCTTTCCATCAGAAGTCTTGATATGATTTTGCCCCATAGAGAAAGGGTTACAGATTGTTACCTTCTCCTGTGTGGGGCGAGTTTTATCGTTTGCCCGATAAGGTCCTCCATCTGCAGTGTTCGCTCTGAAGTTCTTTCGGCATGCCACTGGAAGAAGATTGAAGAGAAATTAAAAATTCAGTTTAAATTTCAGTCACACTGCCTAATATAATGCTCTTCATTGTTTAACCTAAAACTTGCCTTTTATGAGCCTGCAGATGTGGAGCTCCTCAAATGCCCTTTTGCTTTTCCTTCCCCTCAGGCCATATCTTGACAGGACATAATTTGTGGCAACTGTAATATACCCATAATTGTGCTAGTCCATCACTTTACAATGCCTGGAACATTGCACATAGGATGACAGTAAGATTATAGTAACATCTGAACAGACATGGTCCAGAATAAGAAAACTGTTGAACCTGACTGTCTTATTACCACAGTTACAAAGAAAGCTTCACACCTTTGGCACCACATTACAGTTGGAGCCAAGAGCAATTGATTAAGCAAAATACAACTGTTAATGGGCAAATAGTGACCACTACAGACAAAAGGGGCCTTTAGCATTAAAAACCAAGATTCTGATTTGCATTAAACAACATTGTAAACCTACTGTCTGTCGCCATTTGCTTCATGGTATAAAAAGCCGATCACAGTAACTGTTCTGAGTTAAGCTTCGCGGGCAGACATGCTGCCAGATTCCATCGCCATCAAAGCTTTTCTCCGGTTTGTTTACTTGTAAAATCACAAGACAATCCAACAATTGGCGAGCCAGCCAGGAGGGATTGGTACAAGAGAAACTCACCCCTACAACTACGACAGAATAATTTGGCAGAAGAATCAAAGAGATATCAAGACCAGAGTCGGTGGGCCCATTAACATCTCAAAGATCTTAACTTGGTAAGAACCGTACCACCCCTCTTGAAGAACTTAACTATTTTATAAGTAAACAGACCAGTAAATATACGCGCATGTAACTAACAGTGAAATTTTGGTAAACACTAAGGGCTCCAAAAAGAGGCCGAGGTACTGAAGTCTAGGCTAGGAAAAGCTTTTTATATATATATATATATATATATATATATATATATATATATATATATACACACGCGCGCACGCACCCCGTAAATACTTGGCTACTGTCAGTTATGTTTCGATTAGATCTGAGGTTGACTGAGTGTGTACTATAGTATTGTTAGTCATCTTGCATCGAGCCGGTTAACAGACTTCTAATCAGAGGTCGATGGAGAGACTTGGTTGCTAAACACCTTCCTATGGATAGGAAAGGGTGTTGTAAGCTCTGGAACAGAAGACAATACTGTAATTCTTTTTTGTGAGACTTGAAGGATTCAGTTTTTAGGTGTTAGAAAAGCACATTTAATTCTTAATTGTGAGAGTTAAGTAGTGCATTACACTGGTATTGTAAGTTGTTACGTGAGCTTCATGTTCCGACTGAGTCTGGAAATGCTAAATTTGAAACATTGCAACCGGCTGCTGGACACCTTCCTATGGTTAGGAAAGGGTGTTTGTGTAAACTACACAACGTTCTCAAAGAATAATACGGTATTGAATTCGAAGTATACTAGTATTGTTAAGTGAGCTTCGTGTTCAGAATATAAGTTTGGAAATAATTAAATGTTCTAAGCAAGGTTAGAAACATTACTTCGGGCATTAGCCTCAAAGCCAGTGTGGTTGTGTTGTGAGGTGGAACTCTGATGGTGGCAGATCGAGTCATTTTGTAATAGTAGCCTAAAAGCATGCTTAGATCTGTACCTTTCTCAAGGTTATATACTGAGAATTTGTATTTGCTTATTTTTTTTTTAGCTACTTAAACAAAAAATAAGCAATCTAGCCTTTCAACTTGAGTTTGGAATGAAAGTAGCCTATTTGTTTTTGTTTTCTTTACACATTAAACTGTATGTAATAGGTTACTAATCTTTCCAAGCTGCCATCGGAAGGCTATTTTAAAGGGTAAATTAAGTGATAAGCCTTCCCATTAAGATCCGGAAAGAGTCAACTTTAACTAGCGAAAATGGTCTCAATTATTTCGTATTTGGAAGCTGTCATTTAAGTATTCCTGGTTGTAGGCCTATGCTATATTTTGAAAAATAGCCTATATTTTTGACAAGTCTGCGCATGTGAAGATGACAATCAGAACAGACTAGAGAGTTAAGACGAAATTATAAAAAATCACTTTGTCGGTAACTCTTCTTTAGAGTGCATAGTCATTTGCATCAGACAGCTGTGGGTACTCACATCTAGAACAGACACCCTCAACGGCACTCCTCCCCTCAGTGCGCAGCTGCATCCACCCCCACACTTTTCCTCTCTCTCTAGCATCCACTCCTCATACTCATCCAATCCTATACTGTAAAACTTACACACAGCCTCACTACCCGTTATGGTGCAATAGGATCATCAAGGCACAAATTACAATATCAGTATTAGTTGATGGTTTGTTTTAATAAATGGTATTTTTGGAATAAACTGCTGTCCTATCTGTTTTTGCTGCAATATTCACTGGATGCCAACCTTTGCCATCAAAGTACTCCAACTGCCTTCATCAACCTGGTTGTTCATGAGTTATAGATTTAGTAGTGGAATCGCTAATCAGTACCGTAATACTCACTAAGACTATAGCACAGTGTTACAACTAGATTCCATTACTTTATAATTCATTTTGTTAGTTTAATGGTTAATAATGAGACTGATCTGATTATCCTATTGTAGCTACAGAGGAATGGTCAGCAAGATCTGAAAGAACACAGGCTCTGAGTTTGGCGTCCTCGCAAACTAATGCTCTGAAGTACAAGATGACTAGAACTGAACGAAGACATGAAGGACAGGAGATACTGCCTAAACAAAACAAGAAATGGACAGTCGTTACTGCTACAAGCTAGGACACTGAAGTAAGGCATGTAAAATAAGGCTCAGACCAGGACAAATGACAATGATTTTCCAACAGCTGACCATGGAACAAACTCCTCAATGCTGTTGAGACGCAGGAAAACTAGAGCTCCCCTCTCTGCAGCACCTGCTCCTGGCAGTCCATTGAAAGGCCAACGGACTGAGTGTGCAAAAATAAAACAATCGTGATTTCTTACTGGATGCTGGAGCCGAACTGACCATTATAACATTTGCCGATATGGTACACGAACTGTGGCCCCCTGAATGCCTTTTGCTCTATTTAGCAACACAAATTCACTCCCTGGGTCATGTAGGTGAGGACAAGATGACGACGCACAGATTCAGTCAAGTGCGGCGGAACACCAAACCGACATGTGGTAAGCTGCATCACATGTGAAAAGAACAATCCTGGAACCAGAATTAAGACCCCTGCTGGGGGAACACCAGCCCCACTTGGTCCATTCCAGCATCCTCAGGTGGACTACATAACTCTGCCTAAATGTGGGAGGTTTCAGGATGTACTTGTTATAGTAGATAAATTCTCCAGATGGGTGGAAGCACTCCCAACCAAACATGGAACAGCAGCCCACACAGCCAAAATACTGGTGAAGGACATCATTCCCTGTGGGGCCTGCCAGAACACAGACTCAGACCAAGGAACACATCACATCCACAGTGTGTCGCATGGTAAACATAATGTTCATTGTCCTTACAGACCACAAGCTTCAGGTCAAAGCACGTCTGTCCAAATTCCATCAGGAAGGAATCCCTTGGCCAGAGGCTCTACCCGTTGTGCTCTGCAGCATCCGAGCAATGCACAACAAGGAAACTGGACTAAGCCCTTTTGAAGTCATCACATGCTGGCCCATGCCCCTACCCGGATCTATGCAAAGCCGAAGTACATCTAACTTCTGACAGCCTGATGCAGTACAGGGTGCTGAGAAACAGGTTTGCGGTGCTTGGCAACCACCTCCAGAGGGGGGGACACAGTCTAATGCCTGGTCAATGGGTAATGATTCACAAACCTCAGAAGGTAGCATTAGAAGCCAAGTGGTCCATATCAGGTTGTTTTAGTTACTAATGCAGCAGTTAAAAGGTACAGGGAAAAGATAAGTGGTACCATGTGAACCATTGTAAATTAGCAAATCCGCCTAGAGATTAGGGATAGGATGGCGGTAGTATTTCAGAGTCCAGAAATGGTGACTACAGATGCTTGTACACTTCACAAACCTGTTCGTATTAATTATAAGAGGAATAGAATGATAGTGCACGGTGTTGACGTACAGTTTCAAGCTGACTTAGCAGCTATGACGGCACACTCAAAGGAAAATGATGGCTTCAAATTTATGCTGACTTGTATAGGTGTTTTTAGTAAATGGGCACATGTTTTAAAAAACAAAATGGGATTGGAGGTAGCGAGGGCATTCGAATCCATACTGAGGGAAGGCAGGGAGTAGTATATATCCTACACTTTCTGTCAAAGTGATTGATGGCCTCCAATAATTGATGACCCTCCCTTCCTCCATCGCGCCTTTCCCGCCCCGTCAGGGCCAGTATGATTGACAGGCACATGTGAGAAAAAACCCTTGTATTGCTATAGGTGTGAGAATGTGTTCTCAAGAATCTTTTGGGCCATCGTCTGACTCGGAAAAAACAAATGTTGACGCTTACAGATTTCGGTCTTGCTTTTACACAGTTTTTGGCGGTCAGCCATCAGGATTGGTCAACACATGACCAACGAGTGTCAGGATGTCATACCTCGACCTAGGTTCAACCTTTTGGTGAGCTAGGACCGACTCCTGGTATGGGATGTTTGTTTTTTTTGCCCTGTGTTTGACTGGTGAACTGTCATTCAGTATGATTAGGATATTTTGTGATGTTCGACATGACTGCATGGGACCCCTTTGCTCTGAGTGAGTTGATTATGTACTTGTAGAAAATGTTTAGATTTTGCGCGTTGTTACCAACATTTCTTGCTAATGTTGTTTGATTTGTTTAACAGGTATTGATCTTTTATCTGGTCTAGGTCCCACAGAACGTGACTATCAATAGTATCGGTGAGATTCAAGGTCTGTTGCAACTTGGTGAGTGTCTGAAAAATAGTTATAATATGTATGTATGTATGTATTTATTTATTTATTTATTTATTTATTTATTTATTTTCAATAACGATTTTTTTTTTCTTCCAGTAGGTTTGCAAAATTTGGTTGAATCCATACCGATCACTGCGCCTGGGGTTCTAAGCGTAAGGAGCCTGAAGTGATCTGTGATGCGGGAAACCGTGTTTCGGAAAAAAGACCACATTATAATAGCATCATAGGTAAGAATAACTAAATCTCTTCTCATTCATCCGTTTCTTCATGTCAAAATGAATGAAATGGATCCATTTAAATCCCTATTGCGACTAACAATGAATTATTACACCGAATTGCAGACCTTTACACGGATGCAAGTCCACGCTTGTCTGAAGGGGAAGAAGTAATTCAACCTGGGTTAGCGAATTTAGGACATCAGAGACTGGACGGATACACAAATTGAAAAGTATGACAACGCGGACCCAGCAGCTCTGGAAACAACCTCGGGAGAACACCGGTATAGGCCTACCTACTGACACGAGGAGACAGTCCGCAGACGATCCATCGCGGGTTGAAAACTGTGGAGTCCCTGAGCATGATTCAGCAGGTGAACTATGCAGCAACCCGGAACACAGTGACCGTGGGAGGTATTGTCCCCATTGTATAAAAGATGATTGTAGGACTCTTGTTTGTGAATTAAGGTGTTTATCGGGGCAATTTAAGTCATGTGTGAGGCCAATAAAAAGATAGTGGAGATTGCGGCCGAGGTCAAAGATATCCTGCATAAGCTGGTTGACGCTCATGAGAAACGGGAGCGTGGATATGACAATTTGTTCAATATTCTAACCAATCAAACCAAAGTTATCCAGGAGGTGTTCAGATTGTGTCATGTGGATTGGGGCGCATTGTCAGCGGTGTTAACCCGTCTTTCAAACATTGCCCGTAGCTGATGTTTGTCACACTGACCTCCTTTATTGTGTTAATATTAGTGTTTTAGCCTATTTCCACTTGTGAAACCATTTCATGAAATCATTAAAAGTCTAAATTTGCCTAGTGTCAGAAAAGTAGCACACAACACGCACCCAAATAGACACAATCACGATGTTACACCCAGCCAAGCGTAGAAGACTTGATGGTGTGGGGAAGGTCAACACGCCAGGATCATTAGACAACAACACTTTGCATACCGGTTCGTATCTGTGCAAGTCTGCTGCTGCTGTTGTGCTGATTATTCGTCACTGCTCTACGGTCTGTCTCTAACATTTACGTTGTGCTGCACTTGTAATCTTGTAATATTGTGTGCTTGTTTTAATCTCGCTCTGTGTCTGCTTCGTTAACGTTACCCATCAACACATTCTTTCTACTGTTTGGCTCCAAGCGTGCTAACACCAGCCTAGCCTTCTTGCTAACCTTATTTACACAGCAATAGTGTGTTGATAGTTCACGTTTACGTTACCTCTCTTTATCTGCCACTATGTCTTGCTCTCTCTGCCTCGCTCTCAGAGAAGTTGTCTCTCCTAGAGAGACGTGTCCGTCAGCTAGAACAAGGCAGCGCTAGCCGTAGTTTTATTACTATAGATACGACGGGCACCCCAGATAGCATTAGTTTAGCCTCTGAGCCGATTAGCGGCTCAGTCTCTCCCTTTAGTGCAGTTTCGCCGGCAGAAAAGGAGTTTGTTACGGTCGTGAGTGGCAGGAGGTCTCGCCGACACCAGCCGTCATCCGTACGGCCCGACTCACAACCGCTGCCGGTGGTGAATTGCTATGCTACTCTTGTTTCTCCTGCTTGCCGGCCCGGATCCTCTACCTCCCACGACCGCCCCAAGCCCCGTACCTTAGTTATAGGGGACTCAGTGACCCGAGGGATTAGATTAGCAACGCCAGCGACTGTTACCTGTCTCTCCAGGGCCAGAGCTCCCGACATAAGCTAACCTTTAGGGTGCTGGCAAACGGGAATAGCCGTATTGATAAGGCACACCACAGACACTAGCTATGACAACATCGTTATTCATGTCGGCACCAACGATATTAGAATGAGGCAATCTGAAGTCACAAAGGTCAACATAGCTAGGACTTGTGACTTCGCCAGAAAGATGTGTCGGCATCGATTAATTGTCTCTGGCCCTCTACCAGCTAGGGGTAACGACGAAAGATATAGTAGATTATTGCAACTGAATCGCTGGCTGGTGCAGTTTTGTTTAGATCAGGGATTTGATTTTGTAGATAACTGGCCCTCTTTCTGGGGTCGACCTGGCTTGCTAAAAGCGGACAGCCTGCACCCTAATGGGCATGGCGCTGCTGTTTATCAGGTAACATAGATGCTTGAGTCAGCTATGACATCTTCCACTAGAGCGGGCCAGGTCGCAGGTGATTAGCAGGTTCTGTAATGAAATCCCTTCAGAGGCTGCTGAGTTCCATGAATCAATGACTCCTCTCCTCCAACATAAGGCAAAGATTAATTTGACTAGTTATTCATTTAGTGGAGGGGCTTCAGCAGAGACTAGCTCCCTCTGTAAGCCTGGTCCTCATTCTGCCTTAGTTGCTCAACATAACTCGCTCTATGGTCATCCCTCTGTCAGCAGCAATTTGGCTTTTGCTATTAGCGTACTCTCACGCCCTCGCAGACCACTTCGGCCTAGATTTAGACAGCCTATTTCCCCACAATAACTTAATTCCAATTCAACTGACCCCCTCTTCCGATTCGATCATTGTAAGCCCGATAACCCTGAAGTTCGGTTTTATTAATATTAGATCACTCTCCCACAAGGCCTTGCTGGTCAGCGATCTTATTACTGATCTTAGCCTTGACATGATGGGTTTGTGTGAAACTTGGTTGAAGCCAGATGTTTATTTTTCTTTAAATGAAGCCTCACCCCCCAATTATTCCTTTTCACATGCTGCTCGAGCAGCGAAGAAAGGTGGGGGGTGTAGCCTTAATTTATAACACTGAATTCTCGCCTAGCATTTTTAATGCACCAAATTTTGCCTCCTTTGAGCTGCTCTCTCTGAAACAATCCTGCTCTACCTCACCCTTCCTCATAGTAGTGATCTATCCGCCCCCTGGGCCCTATAGTCAATTTCTCGATTTCGCTGAATTGATGTCTAGCATTATAACTTCGGTGGATAAAATCCTTATAATGGGGGATTTTAATATCCACATCAATGACAGCTCTGATTCTCTTAATAAAGCATTTACATTTATTTTAGACACTTTTGGCTTCAACCAATACGTCTGCGAGCCCACTCATTCCAATGGCAACACCTTAGATCTTATTCTAGCTCGCGGCCTAACAGTCTCTCGTGGTTGTTTCTCCCTATTCCACTGCCTTATCTGACCATTTTCTTGTTACCTTCCAGGTCAAGCTCCCCTCTCCCCCTGTAGTCTCTACTGTGGTTCGACGCTGCCAGCGCATTAATGCTTCAACCACTGCCGCACTCGCTAACTTACTTCCTGCTGCCCTCAGCTCTCTCGATGATCAACAAGGGTCTTTGAACAATCTGACAGTATAAACTGTACCCTCCGCAATGCTTTAGATACGGTAGCACCATTAATGCTAAAAAATAGGCGTAAACATAACACCCTGGTTTAATAACGATACACGTGTATTGAAGCAAGCGTGCAGAAGATTTGAACGAAACTGGCGCGCCACTAAACTGGAGGTCTTCTGCCTCGCCTGGCATGATAGCCTATAAATGCGCCCTCTCCACGGCCAAATCCACCTATTACTCAAGAATAATTAATCTCAATAAAAACACGAGATTTCTATTTGATACAGTATCAAAATTGACCCAGAATCACTCCCCTCAATCCAGTTCTATTACCGCATGCGACTTTGTCAATTTTTTCTCACAAAAAATAGACTTAATCTGTTGTGATATTCAAAACAGTCAACAAAATCAATGCGCCGGTATACTCCCCATCGCTGCCCCAGAGCCTAATCAGGATGTGCACACTTTAACCCAATTTGAACCTCTCCCCCTAGACGCGCTCTCCAAACTGGTGCACTCCGCTAAACCAGCCTCTTCCCTGCTCGATCCCCTACCTCCTAAACTTTACGTAGAACTTTTCTCCTCAATCCTCAACCTTTTAAATTTGTCAATTAAGTCGGGCGTTTTACCCTCTGCTTTTAAAACAGCCGTGATTAGCCCCCTACTTAAAAGACCTAACCTCGACCCAGAAAGCTTGAATAATTATAGACCAATCTCTAATCTCCCATTTCTTTCTAAAATACTCGAAAAAATTGTCGCTGCGCAACTCATCGCATATATGTCCTCCAACAGCCTCTGAAGTGTTTCAGTCAGGCTTTAGGCGTTTTCATTCCACTGAAACCGCATTAACTAAAGTGACTAATGATGTATTACTAGCCATGGATGCTGGTGATACCTCAATACTTGTTCTTCTCGATCTGAGTGCAGCATTCGACACAGTCGATCACACCATATTGTTAAAGCGCCTGGAAAATCAAATTGGCATCCGTGGCCTGGCGCTCTCCTGGTTAAAATCTTCTCTCAGAGAAAGCAGTGTGTCCACTACAATAATGTGACATCTGAGTATCGAGAGCTTAACTGTGGTGTCCCTCAGGGGGCGGTCCTTGGCCCTCTCCTTTTCTCTATCTACATGCTCCCTCTTGGAGACATTATTCGCAGCTATCACATTAACTTCCACTGCTATGCTGATGATACTCGGATCTACTTACCAATCAAGCACAGTGACCGCTCTGAATTGGCTAACCTTGAGGCGTGTCTCTGTGCCATTAAAAATTGGATGTCCTCAAACTTCCTGATGCTTAACGCAGGTAAGACAGAAGTGCTAGTCATTGGACCCCCTGCACATAAGCATCTTTTTAATAATCTTAAATTAAAATTTGACACGGTGTGATCTTTGACTCTAGTCTCTCGCTCGTCACTCATATCAAGAATACTGCCAAAACGGCCTTTTATCATCTCCGCAATATCGCCAAAATTAGGCCCCTACTATGTTTAGCTGATGCAGAAACCATTGTCCATGCATTTGTCACGTCTCGCCTCGACTTCTGTTACGTTCTGTACTCTGGTTTGCCCGCCTCTAGCACCAGAAGTCTTCAGCTTGTCCAGAATGCTGCTGCCAGAATCCTGACCCGAACTAAGAAGTTCGATCACATCACTCCCGTCCTGGCTTCCCTTCACTGGCTCCCAATTCACATGAGGGCTGATTTTAAAGTCCTCCTATTAACATTTAAAATTCTCCATGGGCTTGCACTGGCCTATCTTTCTGATTTAATTGCATCCTGCGCTCTCAGGCTGCTAAATTATTAGTTGTTCCAAAAGTTAAAAAGAAGTCTGCTGGCCATCGCGCCTTTGCCTACCGCGCACCCTTTCTCTGGAACAGCCTACCTATAGATATTAAAGAGGCAAACTGTCTTGCTACCTTTAAAACCAAACTTAAGACTCATTTATTCTCCGTGTCATATGATAGCATAATCTCAAACTAATCTTCCGGTAAAGCTCAGTCTCTGCTGTAGTCTCTCCTGGCATAGTTTAGCTTAGTAGCTTAGATACCTCATCTTCTCTCTCTCCTCCCTCTCCTCTGGTCAGTTTCTGTCATTAACCTGCTCTCTTCTCTGTGAGTGGTCGATGTCTGCGCCTCCTTCCTGGATGTGGCGTGGCCGTGCTCCTCCTGTGCCCTCCTCAGCTACTACTCTTGCAACTTTCAAAACAGATGAAATAAGAAAAAATTTTATAGATAATTTTGTAAAGTGCCGCTACTCCAATAATGCTCTCCTTCCCTCCCTCATCTCCTGCATGGCTGTGGCTCATCTGTTTGACCACGAGTGTCTGGTTTGAATGTGGCTAATTTTCTCTTAGCTGCTCTGTTTTGTTGTAATCCTGTGGGCATGTAAAGCCCTTTGAGACTGTAAACAGTGATATTGGGCTCTAAATAAACTTGAACTTGATTAACACTGTTAGCGGTAGAGCATAGCGTACAAGACAGACGAATAGAAACAACCTCTTGAACGATGTTTCCATTTACCACATGTCTGATGATATCATGAGTTTTAATAACACAATATGCACTCTGCAAAACGGTGCTGGCGACAGTGTCATCTATTCATGGTTTAAACGACAGGGCAATAAAAAGATTGGTTAGAGAGGGTGGTGTGGTTGGTGATTATACGGTAGTGGCAAGACCCCGATTTAATAGTGTGGTTTTACGCAGATCACTTAATGTATGCGGCGTCTCTGAAATTAAGTTTCTACATGATACACTAAGTGACACAGTTGAGTTTTCTAAAGTCTTAGCTGGAGAAAATGGCATTTTCAACCTTAGCTTGAGGGGGTCTAGCCTAACGTCAGATGTAAACGCTATATTATCTCCAGAAAATGGTTACGGGGCTGAACATTTCTTGGATGCTATTGAGTGTTGCAGAGTAACGTACGAATTATGGTTGATGACAATTTGGAGCTGATGGTCTCCATCACGCGGAGTAAGAACGGTGGCGCGTATAGAAAATTGTCTGACCTGGCGCATGATGAAATGATTAGTAAGAACAAAATGAATTTGTTTTGTCCTAACATTTCAAACAACCTATGTTTCGCAATCTGCCTAGCACACTATCTGAACCCGCAAGTGCACCCCAACACCTTTGAGCAGTTGGCCGCAGACATACAAACAGGCACAGGTTTCAAAGATGTTTCCAAGTTTGAGCATGCCTTAGGGATCAAGATTGTATTCTACAGATCCAGTACAAGGATGTTGCAGAAGTACCATACAAGCGAGATGCGACACAAGACTGTATTTTTATACCTTCATGACGACCATTATTACAGGATTGAAAATCTCAAAGCGTTCCTTGGAGAATCTTATGCTTGTCAGTTTGCTATGGCGGATTTAGTAATCTTAGAGACCACCGTTGTAAATTCAGTTGTGATGTGTGTGTTGGGCAGACACTGCGCAGCTTTCAGAAAGAAAGGACATTTGTTAACCTTAAGTGTTCCTTAGTAATTAGTTGCATTTGTGTAAACTCTCTCCCTCTTACACCCTTCCTTATCTATTTCTGTCACTCTCACTCTGCCTCTCTATCCCTATCCCCTTTGATCTCAGTTCTCTGTCTGGCTCAGGCCCCCTGCATGCAGGACAAATGTATACCAAAGCAGAAACAACTCGCTGTAACACCTAATAATAGATGCCAGGCTCGATGTTTTAGCGCCACAACCACCAAACCATTTGGCCAAATGCTGATAACGTTTGATTGTAATAAACACTAAAGCGGCTCGAGAAATTAGTTTCCTGTGAGAATGGAATTTGGACCATGCCACAGACCCCTTCTACATCACTCCATTTGGGCGCGAACTAGGTAAAACAAAAAGAAAAGTTTAACTATGCACCATTATAGAAAAATTATGCGCTCAAACCATAACCATCCCTATAGTCAAAAGTGCAGTATAACTTGGAAATAAACCATAAACCAAGTCACAAGCAGCCAGTTTTATGACCATCGAGGTAACTCTGCTGTTCTTAATGATCAAGAAACCATTTTTGGTCTTGTTCAAAAGTGTAAAATGCAACCGATATGAACAAATTAATGTAATTTAACTCCTCTTTAGTGGGGAAAAAAAAGTTAGTTTCAAACGAAGCCCGCTGCATATAATTTTACCTAAGTTCCAAGGGGTGTCTTCCTTCATAGGCTGGAGACAGCCCCAAGAAAGATGGCGATACGCCCTTTTTTATAACAGATAAAAAGGCAAACACCTTGCTAGTCTTCAGTGCGTTCTTTTGTTTTCCAGTCGCCGTGTCACCGTACTTCGTCCCTATCTGCTCACCTCTCTGAAGAATCGGTCCCGTTCGATCACTACCGAAGACCTGCGTCTCGAAGCGTCGTTCAGCGAGCCTTCTAACTCTCCAGACTTCCATACCTGGGCCTGCTCTTTCTCTTCCCCTTACTCTAAAGGTAGTGAGGAGAGGAGAGAAAGTAATCATACTAGAACATCATTCATAATTCTGGTGGTTATGCGTTCCTCTTCGTGAGTAATGCCTCATACTTGCATAGTTGTTCATTCAGACATACTTTAGGTAATGAGGATATTGTTATTATCTGCTGTTTAGCTGTTTGTCTTCTTGTTGGTAGATTAGATGCTGTTGCAAGTGTGTGTATAGCGGATGTGCCTTAATCCCACCTGAGTTCCAGTTTATTCGACATTAGATTCATTCTATACCGTGTGAATTTGATCATTGTAATAAACGTGTACGTCCATATTTCTACTCCTTGAGTAAGTGAAGTTGTTTCTTAGTTACTGAATGTGGTGATCCAGAGTGTTATTGTACTTGCTACTTTAATGCTGTTAATTATTATATGTACGACTAATGAAGAGTTATTCTAAAAAATTCCTAGGCTCAGTGTTCAGAGCGCTGAGCTATAACTAGATTTTTCAGAATATCTGTAATTTCACTGGGTTCAGGTTCCAAAATAAGGTTATGGTTACAGCAAAGTGATTAGTATTAAGTCTAACATTCACAGTGAACCATTAACCAGATTTTCCTCATACCATTGGCAAAACAGCCAATTTTGTGTGTGCCATTACGTTTAAGGGTAAAGAGTTTACAGCTGAAGGGGATGACTGTGTTGAAAAACTTATACTTGGGGCGTCTAAACTTCTTCATAAGGGTTTAACAATTTCATTCTCTTGGAATATTTTTCCAAAATAAGTGTCGCACCGAAAATCTCCATGATGGGGTGTAGGTCGATTTTTATGTACGACGAGGCTTTCAAGCAACGCTAAATAGACAGCTATTCGTTCATTCTGATGTGTCTTGCTAAAACGGCCACGGCCTTAAATCTGAGCAATGTAGGGAAAGGACATTTCCCACACAGGTTTAACAAATGGGAAAACAACACCTACCGCGGTGCTTATCCCGACAAACACTACTATGGTTATGAGACCATGTCGGATAAAAACAAGGCAGAGTTTGACGAGTGGTACAATGAAGTCTCTAGTGGTGTTTTTGACTTTAAGAAAGAACTGTACACTTATAGCAGAAATGACGTTGTTCTGCTGAGGGAAGCATGTATAAAATACCGCGATGAGTTTATTCAGTGTACAGGTCTTGATCCATTTAATTACAGTACACTGGCCTCCTGCTGCATGGCCGTCTACAAGACCCACAAAACAATTCTGACGTTGCCGCATTCATGACTACATACACTCCACCGTCTCGACTGAGACCTAGAGACGGTCTTTTTGGCGGTAGGACAAATGCTTACAAGCTGTACTACAAAGCTAAGGAGGGTGAGAAAATTAGGTATCTGGATTTCACAAGTTTATACCCATACTGCCAGGCTAGGAAAAGTTATCCCATAGGACACCCACAGATTATTTAAGGACTTTGAACCTCTCAAATTACTATGGCCTAGTTAAAGCTACTGTGCATCCGCCGCAAGGGCTACTTCACCCCATCCTACCTTGTCGTTGTAATGGGAAATTAATGTTTCCTCTTTGTCGAACATGCGCTGAACAGAAAAATCAGACTGCACCCTGTTACCACAGCATTGAGGAAAGGTCTATTTCAGGGTGTTGGGTTAGCATTGAACTGATGAAGGCTATTGAAAAGGGATATGTAGTGGTCAGGATAGATGAAGTGTGGCATTTCCCGCAGAGTTCTGACACCTTGTTTTGTGATAGTGAAAACCTTTCTGTGGTACAAACAGGAGGCTAGTGGTTACCCCGCGCATGCTTTGACAGAGGCTGACAAGAGGACCTACATCGAGGATTATTTCGAGAAAGAAAATATTAGATTGGACCTCAAATGTGTGAACCAAGCCCAGAGAGCCATCAATAAGTTGTTACACAGCTTGTGGGGGCGTTTTTCAATGAGGGAAAATTTACCCATGTCAGAAATGTTTACAGACCCCAAACAGTTTGCGAGATACATTTATGGTGACGAGTATGATGTTACACACTTTTCGTTTGTCTCGGAGGATGTGGCGATGATTCAGTGGTGTTATGCGGATGGTAAAGGCGAACAAGCTCTCGACAAATGTGTTTCTTGGAGCTTTCACAACGGCACACGCACGTTTAGAACTGTATGCCCTTATGGATAAGTTGGGAGAGAGGTTGTTGTACAGCGACACAAACAGTCATTTTTGTTTCTAGGGAGGGTGACTGGGAACCGCCAGTAGGGCCGTATCTAGGAGGTCTTACAGATGAGATAGGATGCGGGGATTACATCACAGAATTTTGCTCGGGTGGGCCAAAGACATATGGGTATTGAACAGCCAGCGGCAAAACATGCTGAGAATTCAAAAGTGATTAAGCTAGACACATTGATTTGGTCTGGTCAACCATTACGTAGCGAATAGAGACAGCACCCAATACATACTCGCACGAACAGACAACATTGTAAGAAATAAAAAGCAACTCGCGCTGAAAAACAAAATCAGTTGTTAAAACAATTTAAAGTTGTGTACAACAAACGTGTGCTGCTACTCTGATTTCTCTACACAGCCTAAGGGGTATATGGATAGCCCTAACCAGGGATTAAGAGATGTTAAGGACTCTCATGTGTAATTAGTGGACCTTCAAACTCTGGGAAAACATTTTTTGTAAAAATGTTGATTGCGAATGCTGACAAGGTGATTTCTAATAAAATGAATAAACATTGTGCACATTTGACAGTTGGCAACCTCTTTATTAACTTGTCGTAAAGATAAGAGACATCAAATTCGTTGAAGGCATACCCAGCGCTCTAGACAACGACGATCTCTTACCGGTAACCAAAAATAATTTGTTAACCATTGACGATGTCATGAAGGATGCGAGTAGTAACGGACAGGTTGAAAAGGTGTTTACGCAATGGCTTTCTTCTTCCACTCTTGAGTGTAGCAGTTCCGTTTATAAGTGGTCTCATGGCTTCGAGACAGAACTAAATGTTGATGGAGTATGCCGAGAAAATGTTCTTAGTCCCCCAACGTCAGTTGGATAGATTAAAGAATGACAATGCCCCCGTATCTATAAGGCAGAATGTTGAAAACGATTTGGACCCGCACGAGAAAGCTAAGTTGTACACGGCGTTATTGCAAAGATTTGTCCTTGGTGAAGCAGGTGGAGAACGAAACCAATGCTGGTAAGGACAGTGTTTAAACAGGGAGGGCGAACCCGTGTCTACAGGAAGTCGTTCTGTCGTTGTTGATGGGGCCGATCACGTAATGAAAGTAGTGTTGAAAAATGTCCCATAGAGAAACAGAAGGAACGCTGAGTACATTTTAGATAAGATGTTTAAATCGAAAGACGTGGCTTCGTGGAGTGAATCGGGCGAATTTATTTTAAACGGCTCAGTGATTCCTGGCTCGCACATATTTGATTTAGTAAAAACCGTCACAGCGCCACATACTGCAAGTGTCAAGCGCAGACCACGAGGCTGGCAGGAATTCCTGAAAGCTATCACAACTCAACATACCCCTTTCCACCATGCCAAACCAGCGTGTTAAAGAGGAGATCAATTCATTTAAAAACACAGGATCGTATAGTTACGCAACACCTTCAAAAAGTCCTGAAACCCCCGTGTTTAAATCACCCCATTTGGACAGTGCCGCATGGTTCGACTTTTAATTGTACACTGTTGCAAAGTTGTTTTTTATTTATATTATATATATATATTTTTTTTTATTTTGATATTATTTTTAATTTTCAAACTTACTATGAAACATGTTCTGTACTCGCTGTATCGTGTATTTTAACATTTGTTAATAAATGAAACTTTAACAAGAATGTTACATGTCCTGTTTTTATTTTGCATCAGCGTAGCGCATTACAGCTTGTTCGTAAACATTTTCCCCATTTGTACATGCTGAACACAGTTAAACATATTAGAAATACACGCACAAGGTTGTACGTTTTTCACAAATAGCAATACCATGTTATCATTTTTAATCAAATTATCAGAATATTCTGACATCATGCTTTCATGGTCCAATCCTCTTGACATGTGAAAGGAAAAAACCACAATGTTCACCACATGTGGTCGACATGAATTCTCAAACAAGCAGGTTCAAGATTGAGTCTTGTGCACGACCTTAAACTTATAGATGGATGGAGGAAACAGCTTGTGGCTGGGTTTGTTTCCGAAACTGTCAAAGAAGCTCCCCGCACAATCCTCGTTGATGTAGACGGCTAACCAGTGTTGACCGGGGAGACCCGAACTGTGCGTGTTGATTAGAGATGAAGGTAATTTTTATACAGGCCTATCTGGTAACTGATCACACACTAGCACACCAAAATGCGTATTTGCAGAAATTTTGTCCGTAACAGCCGTTAGTTGAACAGTATTCATTGTGTCAGTAGTAATACACCAGAATCTGTCTACGGCTGGACACTTCAATTATACTATCAAATTGATAGTGTGCGGGAGTGGTTGCCTGAAACGTATTTCCGGACTTATAGATGCTGACCGCATTCTTCGCCGGGTGTGAGGTTAAATGTGTAACCGTTCAAAAAATCCTCTGTCAATGGCTAAAGCATGATTTCAGATGTCTTCCGGAGGCTAGAGCTAACTGGTAAAACTCACGCACGGCAGCCCCTGCCCAATACTCAGACAGCAATTCCCTGCTAAACCACTTCAACCTGTCTACGTAGATGGCTAGAAATTCTAAATCATAAGAATCCGTTTGCATTCAAACATTATCGTAAGCACCAGTAAACGCGTCATTGTCAACCATACCTATCACGATACATTTGGGTAGCGTTCCTAAAAATAAATTTTCTTGGTTAGAAACACGTGTCCCAGCAGGTATTGAGAGATTTTTTTTACATGCACTCTGTCAATAGGATATTTCGCCGTCGCTGTAAGTAGTGCCTGAGCATGACCCAATCTTATGGCTAAGGAGACAGAAACTTTAACAAATAAGGATGCTGTATGAATGTTTGTTTATTTTGTACGCCACGTTGTCATTGCGCATCAGACAGAATTCGTCCTTTGATCGGGTCAATCGTATTTAAATATCGACACCATTTAACATCAAGTTTTCTTGAAAGAATATATCGCTATGGATCGGTGTCAACAGCTCCACCACATTGCTGGCGTTTGTAAATGCGGCTCTTTTTGTTAGTCCATGATTTTCGCCACCAGGGTCCGTCACGTCCATATGCCCCGCAGTATCTTTGTAAAAGAGTCCGGCAGAGAAAAGTGATTCTAGGGTGTGTTGGTCAAACATTCTATGATACGGATATGTGTTTGAACTCTGTGAGATCAACCTAACGACACATCAACCTGAGAAAATATAGTAGCCCCGGGGTAGTTTATCAAACCGACAGGTGTTCCATTGGGTCTTGTAATTTTGAGTCGTATGTACAGTAGTGTGTTGTTCAGATCAATATAGTCTCCACCATTTCCCGTGATGAAAAATTCCAAAGGTGCGGTGTCGGATATTGCCGTAAATCGGCGGCACTTCTACATATGTATTTTTTTTCTATCGTCGTCTGTGTCAAGGGGACAGTGAACAAATCCAATTCTGACAATGCACTCTTCCGACATGTGTATTAGCACCATGCTTAAAAGATGGAGTTAAATTCCCTTCCTGCCGACGCACGACCGCAGTGTTTTCTTTTTGACACTGACACTTTCTTACGTTTTCCTTTGTTTTTCTTTGCACGAGGGTGTGACCTCTTACGGGGTGGTTTTTTCACAGATTTGTGGGGCATCACCAACAGACTGGAAGCATCCTAGTTGCTGGTGTTGTTTACCCGGTTTAGGACATTACCAACTACTTCTCTAACAATACTTTTAGCGGCAGACTTAAAAAAGGGTTCAGCATTGCTAAACCGCATCTTAAGTAGGAGCGCTGCCAATAGAAAAAGGCCTCGAAAAATACCACCAATTCTCGTACCATACATGATGGGGCTACCCGCATAGCCGGGCGCTGTAGATTCTGAGCGTAAGGGTTAAATGGTTTCATAGTTTTAAAATCTGAGCGCTCGTTTCACAGGTCTGAAATGAAGCTTCGCAACCACTTTACCATACCTAAAAGGAACTTTCTCCTTTTCAACAGAATACAAACTCAAAGAATACAAGGGGGAGGGGTAATTCAGAAAGCGGGTTTAGTGGCGCCTTCTGAAATATGACCCCTGGTGGTGTACAAATTTAATACACACACGCCGTTTCTCTCAAACAGAAAATCAAACTAATAATTCAACTACCGTACACATTTACTTTAACAAGAATACAAACTCAAAGTATCAAGGTGGTGTAAAAATTTAACGCATGCATTGACGTTTCTCTCAAGCAGAAAATCAACTAATATTTGAACTACATTGCACACATTTACTGATTCACTTTTTGCCAGTTTCATTACACAAACATCTATTACGTATGTACAAATACAAAATGTGTCCGATGTTGAGATCCCTTTGGCATGAGTCCATACATTCTAAAATGTCATTTACAACCGTGTGACATGGTTTGGTAGCGCTTGCGCACATGTGCAACAGATCATGCCACTGGTCAGATGCTTTCCTGACTAAAGCCATTTGGCTTTTGAAGTTATTCAAACATTGAACATCAACTGCTTGTACAGTGTTAAAATTGTCAACCTCAGTAGCTATAACTTTTTATATAACAAAGCTCTTAATTCAAATTTCACACAATGTTTTACAAATTCATTTGACAAACTCTGCCAGACACTCCCCATGTTGCTGCGAGTCAACCACTTTTCCCCTGCCAACAGTCTACCACGTCAAAAACGGCCTTTTCACGGAGTGGAACAACAAGGTCTTTCCTGATTTCCCTCAGTTTCTCACAAATGTACGGTTCTTCCAGTTCGTAGACAATAGCCTCCGCAGATCCGCGATTTTTTTTTGCGGATTTGAATGTAGTCCGTTTGCGTCCAGAAGACGCTCAGTGGCATGTGACAACACTGGTTTAAAAAGTTCCCGTTGTTGGATTTTGTGATTTTACAAGTAAATGAACCGGAGCAAAAGCGCGCTTGGAGAAAAGCTTTATTTGGTGGTGGTGGAACCCGGCAGCAAGTCCGCTTGCGCCGCAGCTTAACTCGGAGAGCTGTTACCGTGATCGGCCTTTTATACCATGAAGCAGACAGACAATAGGTTTACAATGTTGCTTGATGCAAATCAGAATCTAGGTGTTGATGCTAAATTCCCCTTTTGTCTGTGATGGCTGCCATTTGCCCATTACCGGTTGTATTTTGCTTTTATCAATTGCTCTTGGCTCCAACAGTAATGCAGCGCCAAAGGTGTGAAGCTTTCTTTGTATCTATGGTAATAAGACCATCAGGTTAAACAGTTCTATCATGAACCATGTCTGTTCAGATGTCACTATAATCTTACACCGTTTTATTTCCTCGATGTGTGATTGAACCTGACCCCTACTTTTTTCAAAGAGGCATGAATGCTGTAACTTGCTCGGATGGACCACTTCACAACCCTGGCAACCATCACGCAGTTTTACATTAATGATCTGTTCGAGTATGACACCCACAGCGGCCTTTGAGTTTAAACCCCAGCGGGGGAATGCACCCATCCACGTCCTCGACAGAGGCTGGTTGTGTGGACACAGTCTCTACATCCTGTGGAGAAGACAACACGGATAGTGTTTCGGTAGTCTCGGACATCGGTAAGTAAGTCCGATACGTCTTCCCTAGATTCTCGCAAAATGTGTCAAGCCAGCTGTTGTCTTCAGGTATTGCGGCGTCATTTACCAGCGACATGTTCAGTCCACGCGTCAAGTGTTTGAGATGGTGACCGTCTGGGAGGCGATTCCGAATGGACCACCCCACAGTCACACTTGATGTCGGACTCCCAAGCCTGAAAAAGGTTTACTTTGATGTCTGTCCAAGGCCTCGCACCATTTGAACAAGCTGTCTATCCTCTTGAAAACAGCTTGTAGGGCGGTCATGTCCTTCCAAAGAAATATAACTTTCAGGCCGCACATGATCGAGGAAAAGAATTGTGGAGCTAACAGCCATCAATTCTAAGCGATATATAGACGTTTTACAAGATTTAATCACCTCCTACAACAGCAGTTATCATTGGCGCATTAAGGTGAGACCTGTAGGTCACCAGAGAAAATGAAAATAACGTATTTAAGACTCTGTATGTTGTGAAAGATGCTAAGGACAAGAGTGTAGTATTTAAATACAAGACTGGAGATGTGGTGAGGGTTTCCAAAGAGAGAGGGCCCTTTACAAAAGGGGTACGAGCAAAACTACACACACGAATTTCACCATAGCCAAGTGCATTCCACGGATGCCACCCGTCTACAAGCTGAAAGAGAATGATGGTTATATTATAGATGGATGTTTTTATGAAGAGTTGCAAAAAATAAAAATTGGTAAGGATAAGTTTCAAAGTCGAGAAGATTTTAGAAAGAAAGATGGGTAAAAAGAGTGTGGTTCTGGTAAAGTGGCTTGGATGACCCTCTAAGTTCAACAGTTGGGTTCGTGAAGACATGGTTGATATTTAAAAACCTTTTTTAAAAACGTGTTTCCGTACACTTTGTTTCATTTGCTGTCGACACAGACCATGGGTGATGACAGGTTTTACATAACATTACCTAGCAATTCGTCTAGGTCAGTGTATCCCGACAACGAAATATCCAAATTGACCTCCTCTTTAACACCCCTTTCCACCATGCCAAACCAGTGTATGTTGAGTTGCGATAGCTTTCAGGAATTCCTGCCAGCCTCGTGGTCTGCGCTTGACACTCGCAGTATGTGGCTCTGTGACAGTTTTTACTAAATCAAATATGTGCGAGCCAGGAATCACGGAACTGTTTAAAATAAATTCACCCGATTCACTCCACGAAGCCACGTCTTTCAATTTAAACATCTTGTCTGAAATGTATTGAGTGTTCCTTCCGTTTCTCGATAGGACATTTTAACACTTCTTTCATCACATGATCGGGCTCGTCAAACAACAATAGAACGACTTCCCGTAGACATTGGTTCGCCCTCCCTGTTTAAAGGGTTTACTGGTAAGGACAGTGTTGAAGTATTGGTTTCGGTCTCCGCCTGCTTCACCAAGGACAAATATCTTTGCAATAACACTGTGTACAACTTAGCTTTCTCGTGTGGGTCCAAATCATTTCTACTCAAAACATTCTTTATGGAGGCATCCAAATTGTTTAACATTCTGCCTTATAGATACGGGGGCATTGTCATTCTTTAATCTATCCAACTGACGTTGGGGGACTAAGAACATTTTCTCGGCATACTCCATCAACATTTAGTTCTGTCTCGAAGCCATGAGACCGCTTATAAACGGAACTGCTACACTCGAGTGGAAGAAGAAAGCCACCCTTTTGATTAATAGCGCGTTTCTCCCTATGTACACCAATCTTTTTGTCTGCGCTAAATTTTATTTCCTTTCCCTTTTCCAGCTTTTTATACTGTGAATTTGTAAGAGGTATAGTACCGTGAAGTACGTTAAGAGCCACTTCACACAGGGTCAAAATGAACTCGTTTGATGCTGCTTGCAAAATGACGCATCTGTGCCGGTTTAGCTTTAAGTAAAAGTTTAAAAAATCGGTAAGTTTCTATGAATCCTTGCCAACATACCGTCGCTTCAACTCCTGTTCTGGACATAACCCCGGATGCATTTTGCCTCAGAACAGACTTGGTTGCAGTGGTGAACGCATTGCGTAAACACCTTTTCAACCTGTGCGTTACTGCATCTTTCATGACGCCGTCAATGACTAACAAATTATTTTTGGTTACCGGTAAGGGATCGTCGTCTAGAGCGTTGGGTATTCCTTCAATGAATTTAATGTCTCTTATCTTCATTAACTCGTAAAGAGGTTGCCAACAGTCAAATGTACACAATGTTTAATTTTATTCGAAAATCACCTTGTCAGCATTTGCAATCAACATTTTTACAAAAAATGTCTTCCCAGAGTTTGAAGGTCCACATGAGAAAGGGTGTTGAAGTCTGAAATCAAAGTCCTTAACATCTCTCAATCCCCGGTTAAACCTATCCATATACCCCTTAGTACCCATAAGGCTGTGTCGAGAAATCAGACAGTAGCACACGTTTTTTGTACACAACTTTAAATTGTTTTAACAACTGATTTGTTTCAGTGTGAGATGCTTTTTATTTCTTACAATGCTGTCTCTATTCACTGCATAATGGTTGACCAGACCAATCAATGTGTCTAGCTTAATCACTTTTGAATTCTCAGCATTGAGTGTGTAGGTGCAATAGGTTTAATAAATCAGTCTCATAATTTCATTAACAGTTGGTATTTAATCTATGAATTAAATATTAATCATCTTGGAATACAATAGTTAACACTGTCACAACACTAGCAAGTATTGCAATATAAATATACTACAATTACTACTAAAATGACACACATGAAATAACCAAATTGTTGAAGGCAATAGGAATTCTTTGTCAGAGGTTGGCATTCAATGGTTATTGTGACAAAACAAACAAGGCACAGTTAATTGACAAGATACAATTTATTAGAGCAACCTGCACTACTTAACCACTTAACACTGAATGGATACAATCAACAATCAGCAGCAGAATAACCATCAAGGCTCAAATGCATAGTAAATGGTAAGACTGTGCAGGTTTACTGTGTGGAACTGGGTGAATGTATGAGTAGACAAGGTTGGGAAAGGGACAAAGGTAGGTGTGTGTGTGCAGGAAAACGTGCGTGAGAGTGGGGATGTGTGTGAGTAAGTGTGCAACTGCGCACTACAGACCAAGGAGGAGCGAGAGAGAGAGAGTCTGCACGCAGGCACGCAGAAAAGGAGGGAGGAGAAAAAGGGAGAGTTGCGCGCAGGCACACAGGAAGGGAAGGAGGAGAGAGAGAAACTGCGCGCAGGCACACAGCTAGGAATAGGCGTGGTGGAGGAGTGTCGTGTGTGAGCGTTCTTGCTCCGCCCCAACAAAGAGGGGGGATGGGTAGCAAGAGCGCGTGCACGGGAGAGGGACAAAGGATCAAGATTTAGTCTTGACTAGGCCCTAAACCCAAACCACAGTTCAACCCTAAGCTACGCCTAAAATCCCAATGTTGAGGTGTGTGTGGTGCAGCGAAGAGAGTTAGAGATATGAAAGAATGCATGCACGGTCTATCTAATAAGGAAACTACACAATAGAACAGCTACAACATACGGTCTAAGACCGAATCAAAGTGAATCACAATGCAGATATTTAAACCACGAATGAATTCAAATAAAAACACTTTCCTCACTTCTCTAAACACAAATAAAACTAACACTGCCCAGATGCCAGCCTTACTTGGGATCGCTCTTGCTTGGCGATCGGAGGTGCGTCTCCTGTTATCCGGTGAACAGCGCGTAGCACAGGTCCAGGGAAAACAGTCCTTTTATCCCAGCTCATCAGCTGAAAATCGTCGAAGCCTGCTGGTCGTCCGAGGATTTAGAAAAGGTTGCTTGTTGACGTCTTGAAGAACGAGAAGGGATCCGGTCGCCTTTCCTTTCTGAAACTGCGTGGGCTGCAGTTTTAGTTACCGGTTTAAATCTAATTATAACAACTACGCGAAAAAGGTACGTTTCAACTTTGGCCAGAAGTTTATACCGATGGCTCACGTGGTTGTTCTTGGATGGTCTTTGCAAAGTAACGGTATCTCTTTAACCAGTGTTATCCACTGCCAGAGAGAAAGAATTTCAATCCCTGGCGCGGGTTTTAAGGGCACAGTTGCATCATAGTTTTTACAGCTCTACTGTATCCAATACCGTTACTCTGAAAGGTGAGGAGCTGGGTGGAGACAGTTTGTGAAGTGTTGCAAAGAATTGTGGGTATTAGGCTACGGACAGGGTAGGCCCTACAAGTGATTCCTTTGGCCTTCATGCATGTTTTGCCGTTAGCTGTTCGATACCCGTATGTCTTTGGCCCACCCGAGCAAAATTCTGTGATGTGATCCCCGCATCCTCTCTCATCCGTAAGACCTCCTAGATACGGCCCTAGTGACAGTTCCCAGTCACCCTCCCTAGAAACAAAAATAACACTGTGTCGCTGTACAACAGCCTATCTCCCAATTTATCCATAAGGGTGTACAGTTCTAAACGTGTGTGTGTCGAGAAACACGTTTGTCACGAGCCTGTTCGCCTTTACCATCCGCATAACACCACATCCTCCAAGACACACAGTGTGTGACATCATTCTCGTCACCATAAATGTATCTCGCAAACTGTTTGGGGTCCGTCGACATTTGACACGGTAAATTTTCCCTCGCTGAAAAACGTCCCCACAAGCTGTTTAATAACAACTTAATGATGGCTCTCCGGGCTTGGTTCACACATTTTTTCGGGGTCCAACCTAATTCTCCTTTTCAAAATAATCGTCAATATAGGCTCTCTTGTCAGCCCGTCACAGCATGCACAGGGTAGCCACTAGCTTCCTGTTTGTGAAAACATTCCTACGGTATAATCACAAAACAAGGTGTCAGAACTCTGCGGGAAATGCCACACTTCATCTATCCTGACCACTACATATCCCTTTTCAATAGCCTTCATCAGTTCGATGCTAACCCAACACCCCGAAATAGACCTTTCCTCAGTGCTGTGGTAACAGGGTGCAGTCTGATTTTCCTGTTCAGCGCATGTTCAGAGAGGAAACATTAATTTCCCATTACGACAGGGTAGGACGGGATGAAGTAGCCCTCATGGCAGATGCACAGTAGCTTTGACTAGGCCATAGTAATTTGAGAGGTTCAAAGTCCTTAAATAATCTGTGGGTGTCCTATGGGATAACTTTTCCTAGCCTGGCAGTATGGGTATAAACTGAAATCCAGATATTTTCTCACCCTCCTTAGCTTTGTAGTACAGCTTGTAAGCATTTGTCCTACCACCAAAAAGACTGTCTAGGTCTCAGTCAAGACGGTGGAGTGTATGTAGTCATGAATGCGGCAACGTCAGAATTGTTTTGGCGCGCTTCCACTCGCATTCCCACTTATCTTCAACCCTCAACCCATACAACCTTGTAAGAATTTCTAGTTTGTCGTCAAATCGTCTCCTTAAAACACCATATGGTATCTTTGACAATGGGTGAATGTGGTTTGGGTTATAACAACATTCGTGCCCGTGATGCATGCAACAGTCTTCCATAAACATTGGTAAATACTAACACCTTCTCACCGTGGGTCAGGGCGTGGTGCACATCGACATTTCTGGTTGTTTTCACAAATTCTAACCATTCGATGGAAATGTTTGAATATGCCTTGTGCTGGTTAATGTAGGCACTGTTATGAATCAGGGCTAGTGTGTCTTTGGGGAGAAAATGGGTCTTGTAGACGGCCATGCAGCAGGAGGCCAGTGTAGTTTAATTAAATGGATCAAGACCTGTACACTGAATAAACTCATCGCGGTATTTTATACATGCTTCCCTCAGCAGAACAACGTCATTTCTGCCATAAGTGTACAGTTCTTTCTTAAAGTCAAAAACACCACTAGAGACTTCATTGTACCACTCGTCAAACTCTGCCTTGTTTTTATCTGACATGGTCTCATAACCATAGTAGTGTTTGTCGGGATAAGCACCGCGGTAGGTGTCGTTTTCCCATTTGTTAAACCTGTGAGTTAAATCTCGATAAGCACCGCGGTAGGTGTCGTTTTCCCATTTGTTAAACCTGTGTGGGTTAAATCTCGACATTGCTCAGATTTAAGGCCGCGGCATTTTAGCAAGACGCATCGGAATGAACGAATAGCTGTCTATGTAGCATTTGCTTGAAAGTCTCGTCATACAGAATCAACCGACATTCCATCATGGTGATTTTCGGAGTAATACCTATTTTGGAAAAATGTTCCAAGAGAATGAAATTGTCAAACCCTGAAGCACTGTGCGCCAACCACGTGTAACCCTTATACTTGGGGTGTCTAAACTTCATAAATTTTTCAACAGTCATCCCCTTCCACCGTAAACTCCTTACCCTTAAACATAATGGCACACAAAATTGGCTGTTTACCATTCTCAAACCGAGTCTCAAAGTCAAAGAAAATGTACTTGTGGTGTGTGTTTCAATTTGATGGGTTGAATGCAACAATCATGCACAGCGTCTGGTGACATATCTTCGCCGCAGTGAACAACACCCTGTAATACATTTGAGCCTTTGGTTTTCACACTAACATAACGATGGTTACACTTCTTACAATACTTTGACATCACAAGGTGCTGCTACCACACCGCCCTCAACCGTGGACACCAGCTGTTTGTATCTTTCAAAACAATACTTGGATTTGCAGTACCTTGAACAATCATTGCAAAATGTTGACATTCCAGTCTTTTTGTAACATTCAGGGTCGTTGCACACATCACTGAATTTACAATGGTGGTCTCTACGATTACTAAATCCGCCATAGCAAAACTGACAAGCATAAGGTTCTCCTAGGATCGCCTTGAGATTTTCAATCCTGTAATAATGGTCGTCATGAAGGTACAAAAACAGTCTTGTGTGGCGTCTTGCGTGTTTGGTACTTCTGCAACATCCTTGTACTGGATCTATAGAATACAACAATCTTGATCCCTAAGGCACACTCAAACTTAAACATCTTTAAAACCTATTTTCTGCTGAATCATGAAACCTGTGCCTGTTTGTATGTCTGCGGCTAACTGCTCTAAGGTGTTGGGGTGTACTAGACAGATTGTGAAACATAGGTTGTTCAAAATGTTTCACTTTGTTCTTACTAATCACTTCATGTGCCAGGTCGCACAACTTACTATACGTGCCACCATTCTAAGTCCATCAAGTGGAGTATCAGCTCCAAATTGTCATCAACCATAATTCGTGTGTTACTCTGCAACACTCAATAGCATCCAAGAAATGTTCAGCCCCGTAACCATTTTCTGGAGACAATATAGCGTGTACATCCGACGTTAGGCTAGACCTTCTCAAGCCAATGTTGAATACCATTTTCACCAGCTAAGAGTTTAGAAATTCAACTGTCACTTAGTGTATCGTGTAGAAACTTTATGTATGCAGCTACGTCAGTGTCGGGGGCATCTCTGAAATTCAGTGATCTGCGTAAAACCACACTATTAAATCGGGGTCTTGCCACTATCGTATAATCACCAACCACACCACCCTCTCTAACCAATCTTTCTATTGCCCTGTCATTTAAACCATGATTAGATGACGCGCTGGTGTTACCAGCACAGTTTTGTAGAGTATGTGTTGTTATTAAAACTAATGATATCAGACGTGGTAAATGGAAACATCGTTCAAGAGGTTGTTTCTATTCGTGTCTGTGCGCTATGCTCTACCGCTAACAGTGTTAATGGTATGCAAAGTGTTGTTGAAGTAATTGTCCTAGCGTGGATGGGGAAGGTCAGCACGTCATCAAGTCTTCTACATTTGGGTGGATGTAACATTGTGTCTATTTGGGTGCGTGTTGTGTGCTATTTTTGACCCTAGGAAGAATTTTTAGACTTAATTATTTCATGAAATAGTTTCACAAAGCGGATATAAGCTAAAACACTAACATTAACATGATAAAGGAGATCGGTGTGACAAACATCAGCTACAGGCAAATGTTTGAAAGACGGGTTAACACCTCTGACAATGCGCCCCAATCCACTTTACACAACTTGAACACCTCCTGGATAACTTTGGTTTGATTGTTCAATATTCTAACCAAGTCGTCATATCCACGTTCTCGTTTCTCATAAGCTTTAACCAGCTTATGCAGGATATCCTTGACCACAATCAGCTATCGTTTTATCGGCCTCACACAGACACCCAAAAGCCCGCCTGTGATTGTTAAATTGCCCAGATAAACAATTTAATTCATAAACAAGTGTCCTACAATCATCCTGTACACAATGGGGACAATACCTCCCGCAGTCAGTGTTCTGGGTTGCTGTATATTTCATCTGCTAAATCATCCTCAGGGTCTCCAGTTTTCAACCCACGATGGATCTTCTGCGGACGGACTCCTCGTGTCAGTAGGAAGGCCTATATCAGCATTCTCCCCCGAGGTTTCCAGAGTCGCAGGGTCCACCTCGTCATACTGTTCAATTTGTGCATCCGTCCAGTCTTCGATGTCATCTAAATTCATTAACACAGGTTGGATTACTTCTTCCCCTTCATACAAGCACAGACTTGCCAGCGCTGCATCCGTGTAAAAGGTCTGCAATTCGGTGTAATAATTTTGTTAGGTGCAATATGGATTTAAAATTTATCCTTTTCATTCACTGACATTAAGAAACGGGTGAATGAGAAGAGATTGTTATTCTTACCTATGACGCTATTATAATGTGGTCGGCTCTCCGTATCTGTAGCATAGTCCTCGGACTCTTTACGTTTAGATCCTCTGCCGCATGCTTCACCATTCCGCAGCAGCGACTCGAACCCTGGTGGTGTGATCGGTATGGATTCGATCAGATTTTGCAAACGTACTGGGGAAAAAACACCCCACACAATTATGAACGTTAGTGAAACACTTATCACCGAAACAGCCAGCCATTCTTGATGAATAAAAATAGGTACGCTGAGAGAATTGTAGTCAAAGACTGTCCTTACCGAGGGGTTGCTCAGACGGGCTTTGACGATGCGGTGCTGTCGTGAGAATTTCGCCTGACACTAATACTGAAAAGAAAAAACCCACTATTTTCAGACACTCAAAGTTGCGACGGTCCTTGAATCTCACCGATAGTGTTGATAAACTCACGTTCTGTGGAACCTAGACCAGATAAACTTAACATTTTGTTTAACAGGTATTTAAGTTTATTTAAAGCCCAATGTCACTGTTTACAGTCTCAAAGGGCTTTACATGCTCACAGGAATACAACAACCAGAGCAGGGTGGCACCCCCGACTTGATCCTCATAGCGGGCAAGAAAAAAACCTCCTCAAAAAACCCAGATACAAGGGAAAAAATAGGAGAAATCTTGAGAAGGACCACAGAGAGAGGAGACCCCTTCTAGGCCGGCCAAGTGTGCAATAGGTGCCAACCCAGTGGGCAAATTAAACAGTGATAATGAAAACACAACTAGTAGACAATATAAAGAATGACAAGACAGCATGGGGCACAGTTGGGGTGGACGACACAGCCACAGCAGCCATCAGGATGACGATAAAGAGAGGTGTGCCCCCCCCCTCCTCTCTCCCTCCATGTCATCTAAGAAAGGAGCCACATTCAAACCAGACACTCATGCTCGAACAGATGAGGGAGGGAAGGAGAGCATTATTGGAGTATCAGCACTTAACAAATGAAATAAGGAAAATAATTTTACAGAAGCATGAATGTTGCAAGACTAGTGGCTGTGGAGGGCGCAGGGGGAGCAGGGCCAGGTACAGCGCCACATCCAGGCAGTAGGCGCAGACATCGACCACTCACACAAAGAGGGCAGGTTAGTAACAGAAATCGACAAGGTTAAGACAAAAGCAGAGGAGAGGGAGGAGAGAGAAAAGATGCTATCCGTACAATAAAGAAAACAAATGAGTCTCAAGTTTGGTTTTAAAAGGTATCAAGAGAGTTTGCTTCTTTGATTTCTTTAAGTAGGCTGTTCCAGAGAAAGGGTGCACGGTAGGCACAGGCACGGTGGCCAGCGGACTTTAACTCTTGGAACAACTAAAACTAGCATCCTTAGAGTGCAGGGGGTGTGTGTGTGGTGGGGGGGGTCGTAAGGTGTAATTAATTCACAGAGGCCGGCGCAAACCCATGGAAAATTTAAGTCCTATTAACATTTAAATCAGCCCTCATGTGAATCAGAAGCCAGAGAAGGGAGGCCAGAACAGGGAGTGATATGGTCGAACTTCCTAGTTCTGATCAAGATTCTGGCAGCAGCATTCTGGACGAGCTGAGGACTTCTGGAGGTAGAGGCAGGCGGACCAGAGTACAGAACATTAGTCAAGGCAAGACATCACAAATGCATGAACAATGGTTTCTGCATCAGCAATACATAGCATGGGTCTAATTTTGGCGATATTGCAGAGATGATAGAAGGCCGTTTTGGTAGTGTTCTTGAGTGACAAGTGAGACTAGAGTCAAATCACAAAGGTTTTTAGCTATGGAATTTTGCGAGAGAATGCAGTTGTCAATTTAATGCAAGATTATTAAAAAGGTGCTTATGCACAGGGGGACCAATGACCAGCATTTCCGTCTTGCCTGTGCTAAGCATCAGGAAGTTTGAATTGGCTAACCCTGAGACGTGTCTCTGTGCTATTAAGAGTCGTCATTAGATCTGAGTATCAGCATAACAGCGGAAGCTAATGTTATAGCTACGAATATCTCAGAGGGAGCATGTAAATAGAGAATAGGAGGGGGCCAAGGACCGACCCCTGAGGGACACCATAGTTAAGTTCTCGGTACTTGTCACATTATTATAGTGGACACGCTTTCTCTCTGCGAGATAAGACTTGAACCAGGAGAGTGCCAGGCCACGAACGGCAATTTGATTTTCCACTCGCTTTAACAGTATGATGTGATCGATCGTGTCGAATGCTGCATTCAGATCAAGACGGATAAGTATTGAGGTATCACCAGCATCCATGGCTAGTAAAAGATCGTTAGTCACTCTAGTTGGTGCAGTTTCAGGGGAATGAAGTCTGACTGAAACACATGAGCGATGAGTTGAGCAGCTACAATTTTGAGTATTTCAGAAAGAAACAGGAGATTAGAGATTGGCCTATCGAGGTTAGGTCTTTAAGTAGGAGGCTAATCACGGCTGTTTTAAAAGCAGAGGGTAGAACGCCCAACTTAATTGACATTTAAAAAGGTTGAGGATTATAGGGCCGAGGTAGGGGATTGAACAGGAAAGAGGTTGGTTTAGCCGAGTGCACCAATTTGGAGAGAGCGTCTAGGGAGAGGCTCAAATTGGGTTAAAGGGCATGCATCCTGATTAGGCTCTGGGGCAACGATGGAGAGTATACCAACACATTGATATTGTAGACTGAGTGTCACCACAGATTGTCAAATGTTTCTTGCAAAAAATAGACCTAATCATGTGCAGTAATAGAGCTGGATTGAGGGGAGTGATTGATACTGTATTGTTGTGCCAATGGTCCTCTGAATATTAGACTTAGTATTGACCACAACCTTATTTCAGAACTGAACCCAGTGAAATTATATCATCCCTAAAAACTCTATAGCTCAGCGCTCTGAATACTGAACCTAGAAATCATTCAGAGTAACTTCACTAGCTGTACATATAGTAAATAATAGTACTAAAATAGCAAGGACAATACTCCTCTTCAAATTCAATTCTCCTAGGTAATTAAGTTCCTGGATCACCACATTCAGGGACTAGGAAATAACTCAAATAGTAGGGGAATGCAAACGTGAGCGTTTATTATAACAAACAGACAGGACTTGCTATATGGAACGACTCCAGATGGACTTTAAAGCATTCGCTATACAGACAATTTCTAACCAAACAAACTGCTAACAATAGGCAACAGTTCCTAACCTACGTAGAAGAGGACCAACTCGATAACAATAAGGATTCGACCTCACCACCTTCACAGGACGCTGAACAAGATGAACTATGGATTAATAACTATAAAAAGAGGCATGCTTAACCAAACAGAGAATCTATTCTAAGAGTTGTGCTAGTGGAGTTACTTATTCTAAAAAGTACAATTTACAATTTGGTACTTAGCAGACACTTTTAGGGACAAGGTTAGTAGGATTTTTTAATCGATATATCGGAGTTTAGGCAGTGGGGGACAGGTGGGTTTTCAGTTTCCTGCGGAAGATGGCAAGAGATTCCACAGTCCTAACTGAGGGAGGGAGGGAGGTCATTCCGCCATGGTGGAGAAGAGGCGTGGTTGAGAAGAACGGCTGCCGGGTTCCCGAAGTGAGGGGACAGTCAGCTGACCAGAGGTGGTAGAGCTCAAGCAGGGATATGAGGAGTTAGAGACTGAAGGTAGGATGGGGCAGAGCCTCTTGTGGCCTGGTAGGCCAGCACCAGTGTCTTGAACTGGATGCGGGCTGCTACCGGAAGCCAGTGGAGTGCAGTAAGCAGTGGAGTGACATGAGTGCTTTGGGAGGTTGAATACCAGGCATGCAGCAGCATTCTGAACAAGCTGGAGCGGCCTGATGGCGCAGGTCGGCAAGCCAGCCAGTAAGACGTTGCAGTAGTCCAGGCAGGAGATGACCAGCACTTGGACCAAGAGCTGGGTCGCTTGTTGCGTGAGGAAGGGCCAGATCCTCCTGATGTTGTAGATGGAGAATCTGCAGGATTGAGTGACCGCCGCGATGTGACTAGGAGTAGGTCAGCTGGTCGTCAAGGGTCACGCCAAGGTTTTTGGCTGCTGTGGTGGGGAACACCGCAGAACCCTCAATGGTGATTGAAGCGTCGATCGTTGGGGAGCTCTTAGCGGGAAAAAACAGAAGCTCCGTTTTCTCCAGGTTGAGCTTGAGATGGTTAGCGGACATCCAGGGGGCGATGTCAGCTAAGCAGGCTGCAATGCGAGGCTGAACCTGAGAGTCGGAGGAGGGGAAGGAGAACAGCTGTGCGTCATCGGCATAAGAGAGACTGTGGGTGGAAATAACTTGTCTGAGTGAACCAAGTACAGAACCTTGTGGGACCCCAGTGTGGAAAGGGTTGGGGGAGGAGACAGATTCCCTCCAAGAGCCTGGTAAGAACGGTCGGACAGATAGGACTCGAACCATGCAAGTGCAGATCCTGCAAAGCCCATCCCAGCAAGGGATGAGAGGAGAATCTGGTGGTTGACCATGTCAAATGCTGCGGAGAGGTCTAGGAGTATGAGGACAGAGCTGAGCAACTTCGCTCTGGCCAAGTGGAGCTCTTCCGAGACAGCGAGGAGGGTTGTCTCAATGTGGCCAGCTTTGAATCCCGACTGATTCTGATCCAGGAGATTGTTCTGCAGAAGATATGGAGAGAGTTGGTTATAGACTGCACTTTCCAGGGTTTGAGAGAAATGGTAGGAGAGAGACTGGACGGTAGCTACCGACATCAGCTGGGTCTAGAGTGGGCTTCTTGAGCAGTGTCTTGACCCGTGCCCTCTTCAGGGCAGAGGGAACTGTACCAGTAGACGGGGAGCTGTTGATCAAGGACAGAAGGTCCTCCAAGATGGCCTGAAAGAGAGGAGGGGATGGGATCAAGAGAACATGTAGGAGGAAGGGGAAGAGGAAGAGCAGGCCCCGCCATGGTCAGGTATGACAGTCTAGAGGTGTGGGAAGTTCGCTGAGCAATGCTTCGAGACGCGGCTCTTCAGACGTGATGAGATTGGACTAATTCTTCACGGAGACGAGCAGATCGGGACGAGGTACGGCGACGACCAGAAAACCAAAAGGACA
The DNA here is from genome assembly GCF_902362185.1 of Chanos chanos. NCBI lineage: Eukaryota > Metazoa > Chordata > Actinopteri > Gonorynchiformes > Chanidae > Chanos > Chanos chanos. Next base: position 56,653,759 of record NC_044495.1, on the reverse strand, counting down.
CACTAGAGACTAGCAAGGTGTACGCCTTTTTATCTGCATGAGAAAAAGGGTGTATTGCCATCTCTTTTGGGGGGGGGGGTATCTCCAGCCCAAGGGAGGAGCCACCCCTTGGAACTTAAGTTTAAACAAGGCCCGCTGTATATAATTTTACCTAACTTCCCCCCCACAAAAGAATAGTAAAATTACATTATCTGCTCGTATCGGTTGCATTTTACGCTTTTGAACAAGATCAAATATGGTTTCTTGATCATTAAAAACAGTAGAGCTACCTCGATGGTCATAAAATTAGTTGCTTGTGACTTGGTTTATGGTTATCTTCCCGTCCTACCGCGCTTTTGACTGTAGGAATAGTTGTAGTTTGAACGCATAACTTTTTTAGAACAGCACATGGTTAGTTTAACTTTTTTACATAGTTCATGCCCAAATAGAGTGATGCAGATGGGGTCTGTGGCATGGTCCGAATTCCGTGCTCACCAGGAACTAACCTCCTGAGTCGCTTTAGTGCCTTTCACAATTAAGCATTATCAGCAATTGGCCAAATGGTCTGGGGGTTGCTGCGCTAAAACATTGCGCCTGGCGTCTGTTAGGCGTTAGTGAGGGGTTTCTGTTTTGATGTGCATTGGTTCTGAACGCAGGGAGGCCTGAGCCATAAAAGAGGACTGGGATCAAAGGGGCTGGTGATGGAGCGGCTGGGTGACAGTGATAGAAAGAGAGAAGGAGTGAAAAGAAAAATAAAAAAAGAGGGAGTGTTTATACAACCTTTAGTGATCCTTAGTAGTTAAAGTTGCAAAGTATCTGCCCACCAGTATCTAATAGGAATCTCGGGTTGTTTTTGTTGAAATTAGTGATCTTTGAACAGTGGGCGGATTTGACTGGAGAGGGCATGTTTATAAGCCATCATGCCAGGCGAGGCAGAAAACCTCTAGTTTAGAGGTGTGCCAGTTTCGTTCCAGCCTTCTGCACGCTTGCTTCAGCACACATTATTAAAATCAGGGTGTTTATATTTGCACCTATTATCATTAATGGTGCTACCATATCTAATGCATTATAGAGGGTACAGTTTATAAATGTGTCAGATTGTTCATAGACCCTGGTTGATCATTGAAAGGTGAGGGGGGTGTCAGTTGAATTGGAACTAAGTTGTTTTGAGATATAGGCTGTCTGACTCTAGACCGGAGTGACCTGCGTGGGCATGAGTACGCCTCCTGTTTCAAGTTTTAGAGCCCGATATCACTTTACAGTCTCAAAGGGCTTTTCAGGCCACAACAATCAAAATGAAAACAGGACAGCACCCCCTGACTTAATCCTCATGGCGGGCAAGGAAAAAGTCCCCAAAAACCCAAAAGGGAAATGGGAGAAATCTTGAAGGACCACAGAGAGAGGAGACCCCTTCTTGGCCAGACAGGTGTGCAATAGGTGCCAACCCAGTGGGCAATTACAATTGCAAGTAAATTCAGAGCATGAACAAAGGGGATGGCGATGCCGACAGGGGGATGAAAGATGACACCAGGATGGATCGGTCCAGAGGAGTCAGGATCACTGGTATCTCAGGAGTAGCAGGCAGGGACTCCGGCAAGACTAGCTATTACAGCATAGCTAAAAGAGAGAGCTAGAAGGTAATACGGACATGAGGGCACTCTGGGACACAAGGTGGCCACCCACTCCATCAACAAACCTGAGTGAACGTGTTAAGGGGGGGGTGACAGCATCCAAACATCCCAGTCCACCAGACACTATGCCTGAGAACCCTCCAGATCTGCTCCTTTACCTAGTAAAGAGCTGTTAGCAAAAGGCTTGGCTAAATAGAAGTTTTCAGCCTTGACTTAAACAGACACAGTCTGAATTTCGAACATTAATTGGGAGGCTGTTCCATAACTGTGGGGCTCTTTAAGAGAAGGCTCTGCCCCCTGCTGTAGCCGTCACAACTCGAGGTACCAACAAATGGCCTACACCTTTTGATCTAAGTAGGCATGGTGGATCATAAAAGACCAGGAGTTCGCTCAGGTACCGTGGCGCAAGACCATTTAGTGCTCTATAGGTTAATAGTAAGATTTTATAATCGATGCAAGATTTGACTGGGAGACAGTGCAGTGTGGATAAGATAGGAGTGATGGTCATATCTTTTGGTTCTAGTAAGAACTCTGGCTTAATTTATACACCTATTAGAACATCCAGACAGTAAAGCATTACAATAGTCCAACCTAGAGGTAATGAAAGCATGAACTAGTTTTTCAGCATAGTGAAATGACAATGCATTTATCCTGTTAATATTTAAGATGAAAGAAGGCTGTCCTGGTAATGTTATCTACATGAGCTTCAAATGAAAGACTGGAGTCAATAATTACACAAAGGTCTTTTACTGCTGCACATGATGAAAAAGGCCATCCAGAGTTACGTGATTGGAAAGCTTAATCCTAGCTGCATGTGATCCTAGTACTTCCGTCTTTTCAGAGTTAAGAGGAAGTTAGTAAGCATCCAGTGCCGAAAATCCTTTACACATTCCTCAATTTTATTAAGCTGGTGTCTCTCGTCTGGCTTCGCTGAGACATACAACTGTGTGTCATCAGCATAGCAGTGGAAGCTAATACCGTGTTTATGAATAATATTACCTAGAGGTAGCATATATAAAGAAAAAAGCAGCAGGCCTAAAACAGAACCTTGCAGAATTCCAAACTTTACCTCAAAATGTGTAGATTAGTCACCATTAACATTGACAAACTGAATGATCAGTCAAGTAGGACCTCAGCCATAAGAGGGCCGTTCCCTTAACTCCAACAACATTTTCTAGTCTATCAAGGAGAATAGTATGATCGATGGTGTCAAAGGCTGTACTAAGGTCAAGCAACACAAGCAAGGAGACAACCCTGGTCAGAGGCCAGTAATGGGTCATTTGCAACTTTAACCAGTGCTGTCTCTGTGCTATGATGAGGCCTAAATCCTGACTGATACATAAATGTTATTCCTATGTAGGCATGAGCATAACTGCTGTGCTACAGCCTTTTCTAGGATCTTGGGAGATAAAAGGGAGGTTAGATATTGGCCATTGAACAATGAACAGGGGTCAAGGTCAGGTTATTTTAATTAGGGGTTTTTTTTTTTTATTAACTGCTAGTTTAAAGGATTTAGGTACATAGCCAGTGCTAAGGGAGGAATTGATTATTTTTAGAAGAGGTTTGGTGACTACTGGTAGTACCTGTTTGAGGAAACGTGTGGGTAAGGGATCTAATACACAAGTTGGTGATTTTGATTAAGTTGAGGTTAATTCGGTCGCTTGAAGGGGAGTAAAACATTCTAAAATCACTGATCTGATAGTTATCAAATTATCTGGTTTTAAATTTATAGTCTGAATTGTTGGCCTGATATTCAATTTTGCTATTGAAAAAAAATTCATGAGGTCGTCGCCACTGTATATTGATGGTGTGCCTGTTTCCGAGGAGCTCTTATTTCCAGTTAGTTTCAATACAATATTAAATAAAAATCTAGGATTTGTTGTTTTCTATAAGGGTGGAAAGATACATTGATCTAGCGGCACTAAGAGCTTTTCTATAGCGCAGGAGGCTCTCCTTCCATGCTAACTGGAATAATACCAATTTAGTTTGGGGCCATTTACATTCCAATAATTTGAGTGGTAAGTTTTAAGGTGCGCATGTGCTCATTATACCAGGGAGCTAGTTTTTTCTCTGATTATTTTCTTTTAAGTGGGGCCACATTATCTAAGGGTGTTGCAGAACGCTGACTAAGGATTCAGTTGCCTGATCAAGTTCTGTGGGGTGTGACAGTGATCCAATGAAAGTTGATAACTCTGGGAGATTATTGATAAAGTTCTGTGTAGTAGTTGGCGTAAAAGCACATTTATTACCAAGAAACATTTTGAATGAGAAGATAATGATCCGAGAGCTTCAGATTGTGGAAATGTGACTATACTTCCTACATTTAATCCGAGTGTTAGTATAAGATCCAGGGTGTGGCCACCATTATGAGTGGGCTCTATGACCATCTGATTAATCCCTACTGAATCTAGAATGGACACGAACACTGTTCTCAGGATCTTCTGGGTTATCAAAATGAATGTTGAAGTCTCAGACAATTAGAGCTGTGTCTAAAGAAATAACGAGGATTTTGATAATCTGCAAATTCGGAGGAATTCAGAGTACGGCCCACAAGGTCTATAAATAATAATTAATGTGGTAGACTGGGTTTCCTGTAAGGGTGTATGCTGGCGTGTTTGTCTGCCACTGCTCATGGGAACTGTCTATGCCATTCTCCAACACTAATGAATAAAAATGCCCATAGACCCAAAATACTCAACACAATTAACTCAATCTTACATCCTGCTGCTGTTGTTACCACTGCTTCCACTCCTGAAACCTGTGAGAAATTCCTGCACTTCATCAGTAAAACTGACAACATAAGATCCCTCATCTCACCCCCAGACATTGATCCCTCAGAGACACATCAGTCAGCCACCTCCAGCAGTTTCAACCCGTGTCATCCACACAGGTATCTGAGGTGGTCTTGCATGAATCCCACTTACTGCCCCTTAGACCTAAAGAGGTGTGATGGAGTAAAGGAAGTTTTGCCACAATCTGCCCTTTTGTCTTTAAATCAATAGTTCCTTATTAAATGGAATCATTCTGCCCAGTTTTAAACATGCAATTATGCAACCCTTACTCAAGAAACCTAACTTAGACCCGAATGACCATAAAAACTCCAGGCCCATCTCGAAGCTACCTTTTATTTCTAAGATTTTGGAAAAGGTTGTCTTTTCTCAGGTCTCCACCCACCTGAACACCAACATCTTTGACAAATTCCAGTCTGGTTTTAGAACTGCATAGTACAGAATCTGCTTTGCTAAAGGTACATAATGACATCCTTCTTCCTATCGATTCTGGTTCTTGTGCCATTTTAGTTCTGCTCGATCCATCACCTCACGGCTAGACTACTGCAATTCTCTGTATATGGGGCTGACCCATTCCACCCAGTCTCAATTACAAATAGTCCAAAACGTAGCTGCTAGACTTAACTGGAACCAAGAAAAGACAACACATCACTCCTGTCCTGGCTCACTTGCATTGGTTACCAGTGAAATACAGAACTGATTAAAATTTTACTCTGTTTTTAAAGCTTTTAATGGATTAGCTCCACAATACATCACCGATCTGCTGATTCCATATTCTGCCACTAGATCTTAAGTAATCCTCACAACAACTCCTCCTCTCAGTCCCCCACTCACACCTCAAAACCAAAGGTGACCGGGCTTTTTCTGTTGCTGCCCCTAGGCTCTGGAATAGTCTCCCATCTCACATTAAGTCGTGCTCTACCACTGACAATTTTAAATCAAGATCAAAAACTCACCATTTTTCTCTTGCTTTTAGTTCAGTCTGAGGTTGCCCCATGGGTTGTCAAGTCCACTCAAATAAATTAACGTTTATTTTTAATTTATTCTTTGTCCTACACTGCATTCTGATCTGTTCTTGGCTTTACTTCAGTTTCTTTTAATTTCTTATCTTTACCACTTTGATCTCACTCATCTGTTTTCTTAATTTTACCTTTATTATTATTTAGTTTTTCCATCTGGCATTTCTCTGTTCTTGTGCTTTTATTTTACGTTCTCTCCTAGTCCTGCCTTTATAAATGCTATTTATTCCTTTTATCCACTTGTATTGATAATTATTCTGCCTCAACTGGAAAGCACTTTGGGCCAACTCCTGTTTTTAAATGTGCTATATAAATAAAAAAGTGACGACTGAAGGAAAAGCCAAATTGCTGCTGGCAGAGGGATGACCATAGTGCAAGTTATGTTGTGCAACTGAGGCAGAATGAGGACTAGGAGGGAGGTAGTCTCTGCAGAAGCCTCTCCACTAAATGAATAACTAGGTCATTAATCTCAGCTTTAGAGGAGTCTTGGAAGAGAGGAGTCATTGACTCAGCAACCTCTGAGGGCTTTTCCTTAGCAGGTTCTCTAATCACCTGCAACCTGGCCTGCTCTAGTGAAAAATGTCATAGCTGACTTAAACATCAGCGTCATGCCCATTAGGGTTTCATTGTTACTCCTAGCCTGTAGACAGGCTGGATTGGCTGGAGCCAATTAATCGATGCCGACACACCTTCCTGGCGAAGTCACAAGTCCTAGCTATGTTGACCTTTGTGACTTCCGATTGTCTCATTCTAATGTCATTGGTGCTGACATGAATAACGATGTTGTCATAGCTGGTGTCTATGGGATGTGCCTCATCAATATGGCTATTCTTGGTTGGGAGCTCTGCCCCCAGAGAGACAGGTAACAGTCGCTGGCATTGCTAACCTGATCCCTCATGTCACTGAGTCCCCTATAACTAAGGTACAGGGTTTGGGGCGGTTGGGCGAGGCAGAGAACCCGGGTCTGCAAACAGGAGGGACAAGAGGGCCGTACAAATGATTGCTGGTGTCGGCGAGACCTCCGGCCTCATGACTAACAAACTCCTTTTCTGCCAGCGAAACTGCACTAATGGGAGAGAGTGAGCCGCTAATCGGCTCAGAGGCTAAACTAATGCTCTCTGGGGTGCCCGGCCTATCTAGAGTAATAAAACTAGAACTAGCCCTACCTTCCTCTAGCTGATGGACATGTCTCTAGGAGAGACCACTTCTCTATGAGAGTGAGGCAGAGAGCGCAAGACATAGTTAATGTTACCTCTCACTGCCTGCCACCATCAACACACTATTGCTGTGTTAGTAGGGTTAGCAAGAAGGCTAAGCTGGTGCTAGCAAGCTAGCAGCCAAACAGTAGAAAAAAAAGTGTTGATAAGTAACACTAATGAAGCAGAGACACAGAGCGAGATTAAAACAAGCACAAGACTACAACTGCAGCAAAACGTAATTGTTAGCGACAATCAGCACAGCAGCGGCAGGAGACTTGCCATTGCTGTGCTGATTATCCCAAGATGGACGACTTTCTGGGAGGTGCACAGACCTGAGGCACTAGGACATTGTAGCAGTGTTGCAGCATTTGCTGACACTGCATCCAGCCCAGCAATGACACCAGATACCACACCGATGCCTCCTCGTAAACGTAGAAGGGTTTACGAGGGTTTGAAGGGTCATTGTACCATTCAAACTCTGCCTTGTCCTTATCCAACATGGTCTCCTAATAGTAGTGTTTGTCAGGATAAGCGCTGTGGTAGTTCTTCTGGTTGAATTTGTGAGAAATGTCCTTTCTCCAGTCTTTGGATTTAACGCAGTGGCCGTTTTAGCAAGACGCGTCGGGATGGACAAGTAGCTATGTATCGCTGCTTCAAAGTACATGGAAATCAACCTACACCCCATCATAGCGATTGAGTAATGCCCACTTTTGGAAGTGTTCCAAAAGAATGAATGGTCAAACCCAGCAGTACTGTGTGCCAGTCACGTGTAACCTGTGTATTTGGGACATCTAAACTTATTCAGAAGTTTAACACAGTCATACCCATCAGCTGTAAACTTCTCACCGTTAACTGTGATGGCGCAGACAAAGTTGGCATGGTTTACCAGTCTCAAACCGAGACTCTTTTTTTCGCAACTTGATGGGATGAATGTAGCAGTCATGCACAGCATCTGGCGACAAATCTTCACTGCAATGTACACAACACCCTGTAACGCATTTGTGAGCCTGTTTTTTTTCCCCCCACACTAACATGGTAGTGTTACAATTTTGTTATTTGGCAGACGCTTTTAGCCAAAGCGACTTACAAATCAGTGCATCAGTCGCATTACTAATACCTCATGAACAGAGATCACAATAAGACTGAGCATCAATTTACTCCTCCGTATTGTGCCCCTGGAATACTTTGACAAACACAAGGTTGTTTTTTTTTGTTTTTTTAATGTAAGGAAAGGGAGGTTAGGCAGTGGGGGACAGGTAGGTTTTCAGTTTCCTGCAGAAGATGGTAAGAGATTCCGCAGTCCTAACTGCATGAGGGAGGTCGTTCCACCACCACGGGGCAATGGCGGAGAAGAGGCGTGGTCGGGAGGAGCGGCTTCCAGGTTCCCGAAGAGAGGGGACCGTCAGTTGACCAGAGGTTGTAGAGCGGAGGGTTCTAGTAGGGGTATACGGAGTTATAAGAGACTGAAGGTATGATGGGGCGCAGCCTCTTGTCGCCTGGTAGGCCAGCACCAGTGTCTTGAACTGGATGCGGGCAGCTACCAGAGGCCAGTGGAGCACAGTAAGCAGTGGAGTGACATGAGTGCTTCGGGAAGTTGAATACCAGGCGCGCAGCGGCACTCTACACGAGCTGGAGCCGCCTGATGGCGCAGGTCGGCAAGCCAGCCAGTAGAATATTGCAGTAGTCCAGGCGGGAGATGACAAGCGCTTGGACCAGGAGCTGGGTCACCTGCTGTGTGAAGAATGGGCGGATTCTCCTGATATTGTATAGGGAGAATCTGCAGGATCGAGTGACTGCCGCGATGTAGGTCAGCTGGTTGTTAAGGGTTACGCCAAGGTTTTTGGCTGCTGTGGTGGGGAACACCACAGATCCCTCAATGGTGATTGCAGTGTCAATTGTTGGGGAGTTCTTTGCGGGAAAAAACAGAAGCTCCGTTTTCTCCAGGTTGAGTTTGAGGTCGTTAGCGGACATCCAGGAGGCAATGTCAGCTAAGCAGGCTGCGATACGAGGCTGAACCTGAGAGTCAGATGGAGGGGAAGGAGAAGAACAGCTGTGCATCATCAGCGTAGCAGTGGTAAGAGAGACCATGGGCGGAGATAACTTGACTGAGTGATCTGGTGTAGAGAGAGAAGAGGAGTGGACCAAGTACCAAACCTTGTGGGACTCCCGTGTGGAAAGGGCGGGGGGAGGAGACCGATTCCCTCCAAGAGACCTAGTAGGAGTGGTCAGACAGATAGGACTTGAACCATGCGAGTGCAGAACCCACGAAGCCCAGCCCAGCAAGGGATGAGAGGAGAATCTGGTGGTTGGCCGTGTCAAATGTGGGAGAGGTCTAGGAGTATGAGGACAGAGCTGAGCAACTTCGCTCTGGCCAAGTGGAGCTCCTCCGAGACAGCAAGGAGGGCCGTCTCGGTGGAGTGGCCAGCTTTGAATCCAGATTGATTCTGATCCAGGAGATTGTTCTGCAGAAGATATGGAGAGAGTTGGTTATATACTGCACGTTCCAGGGTTTGAGAGAAATGGTAGGAGAGAGACTGGACGGTAGCTACCGACATCAGCTGGGTCTAGAGTGGGCTTCTTGAGCAGTGGCTTGACCTGTGCCCTCTTCAGGGCAGAAAGAACCGTGCCAGTAGACAGGGAGTTGATCAAAAGACGAGATGAAGGGCAGAATGTCGTCCGAGATGGCCTGAAAGAGAGGGGAGAGGACAAGTAGTAGGATGATGGGATTTTATAAGTAGGAGAGCTTCAGAGTCAGAGAGGGGAGAAGGAGAAGGGGGGGGGGGGGGAGTCGCAGATGTCTTTGATCTTTTTCTCGAAGAAGGAGATAAAGTCATCAGCACATAGGGAGGAGGAGGAGGAGGAGGAGGAGAAGAGTTTACGGGTGTTAGAAGAGGCAGAGTTGGTCCTGGAGTGGAAGGTAGAGAAGAAGGAAGAAAGAGTGGTAGTGGGATAGGTTGGTTTCTGCAGAACTGTGAAACTGACTCCTGTATGCATGTCTGTTACGATCTCTAACGTGTGGGGGTGCGCTTGCTTGTGGGTCCGAATAATGTACAAGACAGATTGTGAAACATAAGTTGTTTAAATGTTAGAAAGGCAAAACAAATTCATCACCTCGTTATGTGCGTCGCTGTTCTTACTCTGTGTTAGACTGTCAGCTCCAAACTGTCAACGATGTGTCGTGCCAATGGTACAGGGAAACTCTGGTTAATGGTATACTATGAATTAGACTACTAATATCACTTGGCTGTAACCATAGCCTTATTTCACAACCTAAACCCATTGAAGTTATTTGTTCGGAAAAACTATTTACAGCTCAGCACTCTGAACCTATAAATTATTCAAAATTACTTCATCAGCCTTAACATATTAAATAGCATTAAAAGTAGCAAGTACAATAATACTCTTCGAATTCAATACTTCTGTAGCTAACCAAGCTCCTAGATCACCACATTCAGTAACTTGGAAATAAATTCACATACTCAGTGGGAATACGAATGTACACGTTTGTTACAATGATCAAATTTCAATGGTACAGAATGAATAATGTTGAATCAATTGCGATGCAGGTGGAATTAAGGCAATCCGCTATACACACACAGGCATCTAAAGTACTCAAAAGACGACAAACAACTAAATGGTAGACAGTGACAATATCCTCGTTACCTAAAGTATGTATGAACGAACAACTTCACAAGAATGGCATCACTCACAAAGAGGCATGCTTAAAAGAACTCTGGGTACTATTCTAGTAGAGTTACTTACACAAAAGGGTAGTGAGGGAAGAGAAAAAAAAAAGGGGCAGAAGAGCAGGCCCAGCCACATTCAGGTATGAGAGACCAAAGCATCTAAGGTTAGCAATAGGAGACAGTGAGTGAGACTTTGTGTGTCCTTTAGCATCGCATATCTTCTGAGGTGGTGAGGCTGGGCTGAACGGATGAACTACATTATGCTTGGGACAACTGGAGCTGAAGCTGATCTGGAGCTTAGCTGAACTGAAGAATAGCAGGAAGTCTGGTATTATCTGATTTGCAGATGGGGGGGGGGGGTGCTGCTTCTATCCTTTTGGGGGTCTCTCTGCCTGAAGGGAGGAGACACTCCTTGGAATTTGCAAAGGGATAGAAAGGGTCAAGGAATGGTGACAAGTGATAGCAAGGTCAGGGAAACAAAAAAAAAAAACCCCACACACCACCATCACAGGGGGAGGGTCTGTGCAATGTTTAACCTCAATCATTGAAACATTTATTAGCCCACACATTGCAAAGTAAAAAGTCTGTCTTCCAGTTGCAGCCTGACATGATTCATGTGTTACTCTGCAAAACATTCAAATGGTATCCAAGAAACACTCAACCCCTTAACCATTTTCTGGAGACATTGCATTTACATCCTGTTTGGCTAGATCCTCTCAAGCTCACTGAAAAACATAAATAATGAGAATTAAGAATTTAGAAAACTCAACTGTCGCCCAGTATATCCTATAGAACCACTTTGTATGCAGCCATGTCTGTGTCAGGATCTCCCATATAATCGCCAACCGCACCCCCTTTTCTAACCAATTTTTCTAAATCCCGGTCATTTAAACCATGATTAGATGAGCTGGTGTGACAAGCACCGTTTTGTAGAGCATGTGTTATTGAAACTACGATCAGGCAAATGGAAACCTCGCTCAAGAGACTGTATTTGTGTGTAGGTACAATAGGTTTAATAATTGGTTAACTTATAAAATTAGTTGAGTAAAGAATTATGGGTAATCAGGCTACAGGCAGAGTAGGCCCTACATGTGTCTGGGTCTTGAGTGCTATCCTCTAGGGCTAGCGTTGCGTTAATGATATGCAGAGCGTGGTAGAACTCTGTAATAGGCATAGCACAGATGCTATCAAGCCTTCTACGCTTTGTTGGCGGCAGCATTGTTGTTCAACGTTCTAGTCAAGTCCTTGTATCCACGTTCCCATCTCATTAGCATTAACCAAGATCCGCACAACATCCTTTACCTCAACATTCGCTGCCAAGTTTAATGGTCTTACAGCATCTCAAAAAGCACACGTGTCTGTCACTTCGGTCCGATAAATGCTGGAGTTCACAAATAAGTGTTAAAATCAGATTATCCAAAACACCCGCAACCATACCTCCGCTGTAGACATTGTTCATTGTGTCCTTGGTTGATCAGATCAAACTCTTGGATTTCTTCCATTTTAGAGTAAGTCATTTGGTCGTCCGCAATAATAGTGGGAAAAAAAAAAGTAGTGAGAGGTGCCTCTTTGCACTCTTCGTTACTGTAGATGCTGACATTTTTAAACAGCTAACTAGTTAGACTTAGTCACATGCACGACAAAAGCAAACAGAATGCTAATTCCCGGTCAAACACTTTTTATAACCATCAGGACTGGGCAACACAAGTCATGACATGCCCAGACAGCACACAAACCTTTTCACTGACCTTTCCCCTCACCTACCGCCTACAGTCACACCTTTTTGTCGCACAGCATCAACACAATGGCTTTTGACGCACCCCAAGAGTCACAAATCCTAAGTCATAAATCTAAACCATGACACGTGCTCGTCAATCAGTGCGACAAGGACATGTCAAATCTACATGAAACAGCTGTCCATCAACTCACCTGTCAGTGAAACTGACGGGGGGGGGGGGTCATAAATCACTGACAAAGTGTAGGATACATACACTACTACTCACACCTGTAGTGCACCAAGGTGACCATTAGTTGCAAGATTAAAACATAAGTCTAGGAAAAGCTAGAAAGAGTTCAGAGGCAAGTTAACCATGCACATCTTTCCTCTCCTTCAGGCACCAGCTGAGCTGCCACCTGAAAAACAACAACTGCTGCCAGGTGACGTTATTAAGGTAAGCTAGCGGACATCTCATGGGCCCGGCACCAAATGAAAATTTCACAGAGCTCCCATCACATGTCGTCTGTTGCAGACACTGTACAACAAAAGCACCCTTCCTGAAGATAAAACTGCTACCCTGCTCGTGTCTCCTCTTTGGATCATGACAACCAATGTACTGCAGTGTTGATCTACCACCCACACACACACACACACACACACGTATTTACAGTATCAGTAGGCTTTAACATATTGTACAAGCTAATGGAACAAGGCTGATCTATAGTAATGGAGTCATGGGAAGAGTGAATCAGTTGTCAAACTTGCACTGGTCAGCTTTGGGAGGATAATGATGGTTTCTAATATCAAGAGGCTAGAAGGAGTGGGATTGCATGCTCTAATAAGATAAGTATGTACAACTGAAAACATTTTCAAAAACTGAAATCTAGCTGTTTAGAACAGCATTTTGTGTGTGTGTGTAAAAGCATCATTAGCCTTTAGCCCTCAGGTTGGGACCCTCTGGACAAGTATGTATTTCTTTGGCTCTGTAAAAGGTACAAGCACACACACACACACACACACACTCTCAATATAAGTACATTACAGGCACGTGGCTCAGTGTCTTTTCCCCCCCCCCATCCTCACTATTTCTCTCTGCAACCATTATGAATGTTCAGCAGCATCTCCACAAATAGCCTCCTTGCTCTAGATGGAAGGGTTCTTTGTGGGTTTTAAAAACCTGAGATGTGAAACGGATCCAGTGTTTTTCACTTTGTGTGGTCAGTTTTGCTCAAGAATTGTGGGGATGCTGGAAGGATCTCCTCCACTGTATTCATAAGTATTCTGATCCCCCTAACGGGTATTGTGGAAAGAGGAGAGCCCACGTCGTGTTTAACCAGCAACAGTCAAGGTGTACATTAGGAACCGTCAGTTTATTGATTATACCATAAAATGTACCAGTAGGCTGCTTAAATCCAAGGGAGGACTGAACTGAGTAAGAACACACAGTCTGAACAAATGCAGCCCATTTTTACCCCTCCAAAACACATCAGAACTGGGTGCTTGTGTGGGTGTGTGTGCCAGCAACCCAGCCATTTTTGTGAGGGGAGGGGAGAATGCTCACATAAGGCCCTGTTTGTCTTAATGGATGGTGAAGCATGATGCTCTCTACCAACATTCATTGGCTACACCTGTTCTGTGCAGTTACCCTCCCTGGAGTTTGGCACAGTTTCTTTAACATGGAGAGAACCACTGGCAGAGTACAGGGTGTGCTGCAAAATGTTTCATACAGTGGTACAGAAACTGGGCTTAATTTGTGAAATGCTCCCACACATATGGGTATATCTGCACATCAGCAAACTCATGTTGCATTTTTAAAAAGTTCCATGGAAATTGAATGAGACATTTGATAGTATAATGGACTTTGCTGAGTGCTGGATTTGGACACCAATCATCTCTCCACTAATACTTTAAGTGTCAGTACTTAAGCCCACTGGAACAAAAGTGGGGTTGCAAATGGCTTAAATTTTTTTTTGGTTTCTTTAAAAATTTCCAAACAAAAATAGCATGCTTGGGGAATTTTCCCCTGTCTGATTAGTAAATTTAAAATAGATCCCTTGGACCTTTTTCATTTTTTAAACAAACAAACAAAAAGCTGTAAAAAGGAAGAGAAATGTGGTGCAGGAGAAGCTATTGCAATCACACACAAATGGCCTCATTCAACAAGCCCTGCCAGTCTGTATAATCCTCCCACTTCCTGCTGAAGACATCAGGCTTATATAAAGTCCCCTACAGGTGCCTCAGATTACAATCAGGACCTTAGGATGTCTCAGAGGAGGGGGTGGGGAGAAAAAAAGAGAGAGAGAGAGAGAGTATGCCATATATCAGTTCAACATTTTGTCACTGTTGAACTTAGGAAATAGAGAGAGAGAGAGAGAAATACAACCAGAGGAGGGTGCCAATGGGCCAAAACAAGATCATGAACCAATGATCAACAACAAAGTGTTGTCTTGATGCTATGTTGCTACATGGGGTATATGGTTCAAATTAGTGAGACTTCAAATGAGGTTAAAAAAAAACAAAACTGAAAAATAGCTGTGTAAATAATTGTGCAAAACTGCAGTGTTTCCCTTCAGTTACTGATATGATGTGATATGTTTTGTCGTTTAAATTTAGTCAGGTTGAATGTAAGATTTGTTTTTGGGAAATCCAGTGAATTACTGGAGTTGGAAAAAGTGTTGAAAAGATAACTGCTTCTTCCCCAACATCAAAAGGCTGCCTGGCTACATTCATAGTTTCTGAGTGACTACTATTTTCGTGGGAAAGTTGGGATGTTGTTCCATGCTCTGTATTCTTGCTAGCAACAGGCAGAATGAAAAAAAGGAAACAAAAACTAAGACTGAGAGTTGGAAAAATTTGGCTCAGTAGTCCAATATGGGACACTGTGTCTCATCATTGTGGTGAGAAATAACAGTGATTTACCTCAAGCAAATTCGTTCCATAGGCTGAAAGTGAAAATGAGAACTTAGCATATTGGCCAAGTTTGCAGTTTTTGTTTCTTTTTGTTTTGTTTTTGTTTGTTTGTTTCAGACATCAAGCTAACTAGCTACCAGTGTCAGCTAATAGAGCAGTGAGCAATAAATGAACAAGCCCTCTGACAAACTTTATTAACGCTGGTTGACAAGCTACGGTTAGCTTGCCAATTTTGAGCCATTGTAAGTTCCGCCAACTAGAGGCCAACACTGGTCGAAAAGAGGATGCGTTCTAATTCATCGCGATGTAAACTGCAACGATGATGTTGTTGGCAGTTAATCATCATAAAGGTGAAATAAAAGGCTCGGCACCATGGATCGTGGTGACAAAACTATCCAAGGACGGTCCTAAATGTTAAAGTGAGAGAGAAGAACTTCCTGTGGAGACTTAAAACTGTGATGATTTAACTAAAAAAAAGTGAGGTGGAAGAGGAAAGGGGGGGGGCAAGATAAATGCATATGATAATTAATAAAATAATAAGGAAGCAGGGTGAAAAAGAGAACCCCCAATGAGACACAGAAAGAATAAGAGGATTGAAAGAGAAGAGGAGGGGGAGCAGAGAGAGAGAGAGAGAGAGAGAGAGAGGGAAATTCTTTATAAGGAAGGGAAAGAGGAGGTAGAAGACTGAAACACAAGAAGAGGAACAGGGAGAGGGGAAGATGATTGAGAGAGAGCAGGAGGTGCAGAGAGAGAGAGGAGGAGGTGAGAGAGAGAGAGGGAAAGAGGACTGTTTAAAGAAAGCAGGAGGAGGATGAAGATGAGACAACCATGGCAAACAGTGAGCTGACCGCAATAAAAAAAAATGCCAAGCAGAGAGAGTAGAAAGAGAGAGAGGAGGACATGTTAAAGAAAGAAGAGATAGAAAAAGAGAGGGGAGAGGAGAGGGGGAAAGAGAAGTCGTCGAGAGAAACGAGGTGGAAGAAGATGAGACCACAGAAAGTGAGAAAAGTTCTTTTGGAGTGACACATTTAACATGGACAGTGCAGATATATTTTTTAGCTAATGGGCTACCAGAAAACACAGCCAACTCTGAAGATAAAAAAAAAAGAGCACGAACACTGTCAGCAAGTAAAAGGGGATCCCAAAGATGGTGAACTGAAATGAGGAATAGATGGACAAAAAGGAAGAACAGATGTATTTTAGAGGAGAGGGTAGACAAGACAGAGAAATAGAGGAGAAGACAGACAAACAAGAGATGGAAATGGAAAGAAATCAGGAAGAAGAGAAGAGGAAAGCAGAATTCAGCGAGAAAGCTGAAAGAAAAAGCCAACAGTCAATAAACAGAATGACGAGGTATGACAAAGGGAAGCCTACTAATATGTTCCATCCACAAGACTAAAAGAGAGAGAGAGAGAGAGAGAGAACCAGAATTACAAACAAGGTTTGAATGCAAAAGAGCAAAGGAGACCTTGACCAAAAGAAAAAGCAGAGTGACCGTGTACAACACTTTAAAAAGAAGGAGAAGCCCAGAGAGGAAGACAGAGAGAAGGAAAAGAGGAAGAATGGGGTGGGCAGGAAACACTGAAAAGAAGAAAAAGATAGGAGGCCCCAGTAGGATAGAAGAATATAAATAGAGACCCCGTAAAGGACCGTGCCCTGGGGCAGGAGTGGCAAACTTATTTCAGATTGGGGGCCCACGTCGGTCAAAATCTCACATTTTGGGGGCTACACCAATATGTTACAAACGTTACAAATCATTTGTCACAGCTAATGTATGCCTAATTATTCTCAATACAATGTTTATTTAAATAATCTTTACTCGGCTACCAGTGTGAATACAATAAAAAAGCAAGGCTTTTATTGCTTTGTATCGCTATAATTTTAGCACAAAAAACATACTGCCAAAGTCTCTTGTTTGGCAATGTTTGTGAGTAAGAAGCTACTGACTGAATAAACCTTTACGTCTTATGGCTACTGCACATTAGCGAAAGTCTGTTGCTAGTCGGGCCCTACCAGTTCAGCTGTCTTCAACATGCAAGTTTTATGAAACCCTCTTTCGAATATGAATTTGATACTAATACAGTTTCATTGGCAGTGATACAGCTAGCCTTCACAGCTGCATCATTCATCTCACGGCTATGAGTGAAAACAGACTGTTGCTTCGCAAGAGCTGCAATTAACTTGTTTAACCTGTCTGTCTGTAGCTGCTTAGCATATTTATTGTACTTTTCTTTCTTCTCTCTTTCTTTCTTTCTTTCTTTCTTTTTTAAACCATGATTGATTTCATAGTGCCTTCAATATGAAATTGTTTGGGAACAGCCACTTACTGGGAGCAAATTAAGCAAATCAGTTTGTGGATTATTTCCCAGAAATAAATGGACTAGTGTCCATTTTATATGATAAAAATAACACAGGAGGCTGATACATATATTAATGAAAAATATTTATGTTACATCCTTTTGGCTGGGTCTTGATCCTTTAGTCTAAGACAGATGGCTACCACACTGTCTCACCACACAGGTGCTATGCACCCTCTTGTTATCATTATGAGTAAATACAACATTCAGTTGGTACCCAATATAAATAACACAAGTTATTTGTCACTTATACTGCAGTCCAGCTCTCCTGGGACACTCGGCAGTCAGAATCCACCTCAAGTCTCCTGAACCAAGACACTGGGCCTCTTTCACCAACCGCTCTTAAGAAGAAATTTGCTCTTACAACCCATTTGCACTGTTTTCTGACATTTGCCAGTGTTTTCTTATTTGGGGTTTGTTCTTGGGTAAGAACAGAATCTACACACACTCAAAAGCACACTTATGCATATTTCAGTGCTGGCATGTTTGTACAAAATAATTGTTTATTGCGTTTTCTTCAATTCAACAGTTGTATAATATTATAGGATTTAAATTACTATCATATTTTTATCATTTATAATATTTTTTAATTTTTTAATTTATTATTTTACAAAGCATTATGGTCTTTTAAAATAAACAAACTCTACACTAACACTTCATGTAACACTCCAGAATGTAGTGCATATCAATTCATACTTTTGCACAATGAACAAAAAGAGCAATATGAGAATATAACAGTTGATGGAGACTTTGATGAGTGAGGAGTAGTTTTACATACACTACTTATAGGTTATCCCATCTGAAACCAGACAGGTTGTAAAGTGGGTGTGTGAGAATCAATCAGTTTTACATATGAATAAATATTGAAATACCTGGACAGACCAGGCACAGCCATTGTAGCCTTCGCTCCTGTCTGCTACTGTATATGCGCTGCATTGAACCATTAAAGTGGGAGCAGAAGTGATGGCTCAAGCTACTTGTTGGTTGTTAGAAAAGAACTCAGAATTATGGGAAATAAGGTCAGAATTGTGAGGGGAAAAAAAGTTGGAATTGCAAGAACAAAAGTTAGAATTCCATGAAATAAAGTTGGAATTCTGAGAAATAAAGTTTCAATTAAGCAAACTTTGTTTTTTTAATGTGGCTGAGATGGACTTCGGTGTGTGCACACAGCCCTGCGGTCTCATGCCTTTTTATGGGGATTGGCAGTGCATTTACCTGTGCTATTTGGAACAACTCACGTGCGCTTTGAATTTATGAGGACAATGGGATTCATCATTATAAGAACAAAGATGCAAACAATTCTGCAGTTTAAGAACATGTCATGAATCTGACGTAGACTTTTTCTTAGGACCTTTCTCAAGAACAAATTTAAGAAAAAACATAGGACGTTATTGGTGAATGAGACCCATTGTTCCAAAACATTTCAAGTACAATACAATTATACATTAAAGTGCTGCTGTAGCCTGTGTAATGCATTGTTTGCTGTAGGCTGCTAAGACTGCTAAGAAATGGTGCCAAAGAAAGCCAGGAAATTAACAACTGCATCTCATGAGCGGAGTACAGTTTTTTTTTTTTCTCTATATTTGACTGAGTAACCCGCTGGCTGCAGTAAACCATCGAGGAGGCCATATCCTACCATTTGGGCGTATGGTTTGCATCCCTGCCCTTGGGGAGGAGAGAAAAACAGTGACAGGACTGATCATCCAAGATGGGCAAAGAACAGTGACAGAGAGGAATGGCTGAAAGACTAGCACAACTTTAGAAAGAGAGAAGAAGAAAAGAGGAGGCACTGGCAGGGATGACAACAGAGGGACCGGAGGGCAAACCACTAGGAATTGGACAATAAATCGAAATTCGGTATATCGTGATCCAAAAAATATTATGATCGTAATTAAGAAAATAATACCACGATATTTAGTACTTTGTATTGTACGCTTCTTGTATTTGTATTCGCTACTCTGTATTGTACCCCACCCCATAGAAATTAAAATTGCTTTGGTTACGATTCTCAACTGAGACTCTTTTTAATTAATGTGCATGGACTTTATTAACGACTACATTCCTCTAATGAATATACATCGTGTAGTGAGTTTTATAGTATCGCGTTGTGAACACATTACATGTAAACATGTGCCATTGATTGAAAATCACCAGTTAAGATGCCTTAACAATGAAAGTGATAATGGAATTATGTTATCTTACGCATCATTTAAAACGTAAGCTTTATTTCACAATAATGCATTAGGCTACGCACATGTGTCATCGAAAACCGCTGTTTAAAATGACTGAACAACGAAAACGTGAAAGGATTTATGGTACATTATTATGCAAATAAACAGTTTCTGTTCATAATGTAGAGGCACATACTTAATGTATGATTCATGATGTCATGTTAGTCATTTAATTTGTTTGATTGACTTTGCCTCTGGGAAGCATTGAGGTAGCTTGTATTTATGACACTTTTGTGGTATTTCTGATCTTTATGAGAATTTCTGTTGTTACTTTGATTTCTTTGTGTTGTTTAGTAGAGAGCTTTATTCAAATGAGAATTTATTTTGCATTTTGCATGGCTAAAAAATAAATATCATTCTGAATATTCATGCTTTATCACTGAACTGTTATTAGGCTCTATCAAAATGTGGTGATATCGAATCGCAAACCAAATATTGTATATCGAACAGAATCGTGAAAGTGAGTGATTCAAGGCACGGAGGAGAGGGAGGTCCTAACATCATTTCACAGGGGGGAGGAACTGACCCTGTGACTTTGGACTCAAAGGGCTTTTCCAAAAGCTTCCAAAGAGTAACCATTACATATCAGCCCCAGGCAAAGAAAGACCCCTCATCAGTGTGTAAGAACAGATTAAAAGAGAAAGCAGGAGAAAGAAGAGGTCAGAACTAGAGGAGAGCAGCAGTGGAGGAGTAACATTTACCTCAGGTAAAGAAAGAAAGAAACCACCCACTTAACACACCACTTCCTGAGCAGGTCTCAGTTCAGTTTTCTTAATAAGTGTCTACGCTTGAGTGAAACATTCAGACATGTATGAAAATTCTGTTGGACCACTCAGAGTTTAGAAAAATTGACTGAATGGGATCGAAAGAGTGAAAAAAACGCTAAAAATATCATTCTTTTATCTTTCATGCCTCCGGTGGCCATGTAAGGAACTGCAGTAAAAAACACAATCAAATCATCACAAATAATGTCCTACAGAGGGGAGAGAGAGGTAAAAGGAAAACAAGAAAAAACAGCAAATCATTGCTAAGCAGCAGTATCAGATGTGACAAATTCAAAAATTTGTACTAAAACAATTCCTGTGTTCTAACATACTCTCTCTGCTTGGAACCTTTGACCTGCACAGATATTGGCATTGGCTCAGCATTCATAGAAGTCGATCGACAACCACTGGATCTGTCTTGATTTTTGTTCCTGAGCATGACAGTTTACTGCCTCACCTCACGTGACATATCGAGAGAGGGAAAAAATTGTATTTCACTCAAAATAAATATCACTAATACTACACTCTATTTTGTCTGACAAAAATATTTGATGTTACACACCAGGGCAGTTTCTATATAAAGAGGTGGGTAAGGTTCTTAATTATTTTTCTTATGTGGCGTCAGCTGCAGTGAGAATGAATAGTTACCTGATTGTGGCAGTTGGCTGTAGCGTCCCTATCGTTTTTTCTTCATCAGGAGGAGAGCACAGACCACCCTAGATTTTCACAGCACTTCTCAAACCCAGCTTGAATTCAGTACTAAACTTACACAGCAGTGGTTGTGCAGTCCGGGTGTGTGTGTGTGTGTGTGTGTGTTTGTAGAGCAGGGTGTTTAGACAGGTGAGTTGTTTCTCTTCCAGGAAGACTGATTTTTTGCTGAGTCAGCAGAGCACCGGTCAAATGAAAAGTAATCTTGGCCATTTCATCCCTCAAACCAAGCGCTGCAACATGAAAGACATGGGGGAGAATAAAGAGTGGATTAAGCAACACATGCTGGCTGTCAAAATAATGAAATAATTTCAAATGGAGCTAATTTAAACATCACAGGGACAGGCTAATAGAGCAGGAAATTAGAAACACTGAATGACTTGGCGAACATGAGAAAACTATTGAGGACCAATTTGTTATTAAATGTAACCCAACTCGGAAAATACCGGTTCATTAACTGATTTAAAATATATATATTTAGTGAATTTCACCCAATTATCATTTATTCAAGCCATGTTCCATTCATTTCGGTGAGATGCTCCATCAAAGACGGACAACAAAACGCCAATAACGGAATAATCATCTCTATTTTTGATATAAAAGTGCCTTAACTGAATTGTCCTGTTGTAAATTTTTTAATGAGCCCACTTTACTAGAGCTTGTTTTATATGCTTCCCACGATAAAACAAGCCCAGAATTTAGACCAGAATGTTTGGTGGAATGCTGGAAACATGAGAGAGAGCGGGGAGAGAGCGCAAAAGAGCTGATGTTTTATGAGCGCAAGTAAATTCACAACAGGGCAGGTTGTCAGAGACATTTTTCCATTGTAAACACAGGCTATGGAGGAAAGTGAACACTGAAAAAGATGCAGCTGCATCGGAGTACCCGAGAGAAATGCAAATTCATTCAGAAAGAAAGACACACAGGACCTTACATATGCGGGCTGGACTTTATTTCAGGTCGGCCGTGATAAGATGCAGGCCCAGTATCAGACTGGCACCGTGGAGTAGGCCAAGGCTCTGTGTATCCCAGGTACAGCCAATCCTAATCCACTGGGGAGGGGGGGGGGGGTTGTTTATTTGTTTTTTAAGTTCTGTCTGTTCATGTTGTTGTTTTTTGTAGCTCTGTCTGTTCGTGGCTGAATTTTATTGTTCTGATTTATTGAGGGGTTTTTTTTATTGCTTATTGTTTTTGTCACTTTTTTGTTTGTTTGTTTATTTCTCAGTTTGCATGTAACTCACAGACAAGAAAAGCAGGCAGCATATTTCTCAAAAAAAGAAAAAGAAAAAAGAAGAAGCTGAATTAGCTGAATTAGCTGAATTAGCTAGGTAGTTATCAGATAGCTCACTAAGCACAGCTAGTTAATTAGTACACCGGTTAGCTTAGTGTAGTTGGCTGCTCTATAACAGGATAGCTAGCTGCAGTACATCATTAATGCCTGTGACACACCACTATAATTTTTAAAATTCTAAGAGATTTTGAGAGCATGGGACATCTCACACTTGAGGACAGATTTCACAGATTTAGTTTTGTCTGTCAGTCGTAAAGACGCTCACACTGACTGATTTGGTAAAGACAGGGTATCGGACACTGAAGGACTCTGCTGAAATTGTCCTGATGATTTTTACACACCACCTTGAAATCTCTAACTTCACAGGAATACGTGTCCTCACTACAGAGTGACATCTGCCAAAAAAACAACCATGAGGATGTCCATATCGCCTTTGCTTTATAACACTGAAAAGCCCAAGAAGTAAAGGGGGGGGTGGGGGGGGTGGATGGGTGACAGTCGGAAGATGCAGACAACATGGACTATGCGCTTTGAGGTGAGGGTTGGAGATGAGTAGGTTTCTCCACCCTCCTCTGTTTCTGTAATCCACTGGGGCTACAGTGTGTGCATTTGTCTTTTTGAGGTTGTTATAATTCTTCGCATACATGTTCCAAAACAAAAGGTCGGGAAAATCTTTACCAAGAGGAATAAAACCCTAAATAAATAAAACCATATTTTAAGAGGATTTTTTTTTTGTTTTCAAAATAGACAAGGAGAAATTTATACACAAATATTTTGGAAACGTCTGACTTCATGCTGGTTTCTAGTGTTTCACTGAGCACTGTTCAGTACGTGAGTTTGTTGAAACCTTGAGAAATCTTTGTGCACTTGGTAGAGGTACCAAACTGCTGTCATACCTCTCTTTGTTATCACTACAGAACACAAACCGGTTTAGCATTTTTTTATTCATTTATTTAGTTACTGAAATTCATTTTAATAAATCATTTTAAGAAATTTTTAATTGGTCAGTCAAATTTGGAAAACAAAAAAAAAAAAAGAAAAAGAGGAAATCAAAACAGTTCTTTTGTTCCAACATTTCCACTTTCTAAATACACCATATTTTGTCACAGATTTACACATAAACTCTTACAAGCTGTATGAGCCCTGAACAGAAATTTTACAAACATTAAGTGGAATTCATGATGTCAGTGTTCCTACGTTAATGTGCTTTTGTGGAAACATTTTAATCAGTATTACAAAGCTGGAAAGTATAACGTCAGGACATATCATTTGTGTTACCTGCATGTTTTGTTTATCAATTGTCTGTCAAACTAACTGTGTGAATCAATAGAGAGCAGTTGTCCAAAGTGATGGTGTCACTGTGAGAATGTTTGGATGCGGTCATACCAGTCACACATGTGACCATACACTGCAGGGTCTGCCAAGTGACTATCGGACATGAGCAATCGTATGCGTCAAAGTTTAACGTAACATATGTATGAATGTTCATTCAGTCTATCAGACTGAACACAGTTTAACTTAAAAAAGAGCCATATATGGCTTGTAAAGCAAGACTTCTCCACCCCCTCCCTTAAACTGTCCACTGACCAGCTCTCCATCACAGATCTGGAGTGAGGGGGGAAAAACCTTACTGTGGCAGAAGCCATTACATTGAAGATTAACAGTGTTATTGCATGTGTGTTTGTGCGTGTGTGTGTGTGCATGAGAGAAAGAGAGAGAGAGAGAGAAAAGTTCTAAATGAACAAAAATAAACTCAACAAAAACAAACTGAAGTTTATTTAACTTAATATTTCAGCAGTTTGCAGACTTGTTTAAATTAAGTGTAACTTCTCATTAAAAGAGTTTATACCTTTATGGTGATAAAATAATGGTCCAACAAGTCCAAGTCGGTCAAAGCATCAGATCAGCTGACGGTGTAGGTGCCTGGGGTCTTCTGTTATTTTGACAGCCGACCTAAAAATGACTGAAAAAAAACTGACACAAGCAAAAACGGATCCAAAATGACTTTGGACCTTGTGTTTTTCGTCTTATTCTTAATCTCCTTGCTCCTTGGCTCTAAAATTTGGCCCTAACAGTTAAAACTTTGTGGTCATGTTCAGTTTGGAAACCAGCGTGTTACATGCAATTATTTGATGCAATAGATGGTAAAGTGGTCACATGACCTGCAAGTAAATTCTTAGCACTTACATGTTATCCAAAAAAGTTTTCCAGTCTCACAATTTGACTGTTGGTATAGTCATAAAGAACCATACAGTTCACTACCTCAAGTAATTTACATGAATCTTACCTTGACGTACATGGCTCCCAATTTTTCAACCGAAGTTTGTCCTGAATACAGGCATTTTTAAATCGAGTCCTTAAATGTCTCTCTCAAGACCTACATGTTCTGTTGACATTTATAATTATATTGTAAAGGAGAGGCTCTAAGATGGCGGTAGAAGGTTTGACTCTCCAGAGTCACATAAGGACACGTTTGTTAGCAACAGTCGTTTCAAATGGCTTCCCATTAATAAACTTCACACACTACTCTTACACAGCTCTCATTTGCAAAATTAATTGCTCTTTTTCTTGAACCTTGGAATTGCTGTTTGGAACTACATTCACGTATTTACTATTTATTTATTTATTTAACACTGAGGGTGAAAAGTTGGAGGCGCTTCATAAACGTTTGCTCAAGCTCTTAAAAAGATTCGTTCTAATAAATCGGCCAACCTGCCGTCTTCTACCGAGACCTCTTTTCAGTTGTAGAAAGACTAAACAACACAAGCTATGGTGGAATGAGGGGGCGACGGAAGAAATCAGACGCACAACTTAATTTAACTTGTGGGTTGCGTGCTGGTCGCCCGCTCTTTGACACTCTCCAGTCTCCTGACCTCCGACGTACGCTCACATTACGACATGTTATTGTTTCCTCTCTCCGTGTTGTGCTGGTCTGATCTGTGAGTTCTTCCCGTGGGTGGTTCGGTAGGTGACTGATTCAGAGGAGGAGCAGTCAAATAAACAGTGGTGACATTGACTAAACGAAGTTGGCTTGTGTAATGTACGTTTACCATTAGTGTTTTAACCTCTGCAATTCTTTCTAATCAGCCCTCCCTTTAAGCTTATGAAAAAATGTAACATAGGTTGTGCTCTAATTTCTCTTCATTTTTCATAAAGTTTTTTTTCGTTATACATATGTTGTATGTAGAATTTTTTTTTTTGTTCTTTTTTGCCTATACAGTTCACTGCATTATGGCTTATGATACAGTTTTGACATGGTCAGCCAAGTGGCAGGATGGAATTTTCTGGAATTTTGAATGCTTTAATTATTAAATATTGACTGTTATTTCAGTCTGATGTCTGATCTACTCAAAGTGTAGTGAACGCACACTAACAAGCTCTATAATCCCAGCATGCATCTCTCCTGTTAACTCAGTTTGGAGTACCAAGGGCACTGACCTTTGGCTGGTTTCACAGCTCACAGGGGCAGAAAACATAACTGTTCCAGTTTGTTTTATTTCTTTCTCTCTCCCTCTCTCTCTCTCTCTCTCTCTCTCTCTCTCTCTCTCTCTGCTGGTTTAAAGACACAGAAGTGGTGCCAGCCAGACCCTGGACCTCATGTTTGTACAGGTGCAGTGGTAATGTGTGTAGTGTATGAGAGCCACTGTGTGAATGCACATTGACCCACTTCTGTAGCTTGGCATTCCTGGTAATATATTCTACAGAGACTGTAATGTGCATGCACGCGCGTGCAAACACACACACACACACACACACACACACACACTCACATACACACACACACACACACACACACACACACGCACGCACATGCATGGACAAACACACACACACACACACACACACACACGCATAGACGAGCGCACACACGTCACTGCGCAAATGGTAATCAGCTAAGATGAATGAGCGTTATAATTGTTATTATTACAGGGAACTGCTCCTAATTAGCATTAATTTTTCCTCTCTCTCTTCTTTGCCTATCCATAAAATCACAGGGTATCAAGTAGATTAGACCTTACAGTTTGTTTTCGGGGCCAAGTCTTTCATTTAGACCACTTAACATCCTGTCCTTTTGTTAAACAGATACATAAACCAGAGAGAAAAGAAAGCAGACACGGAGGGTTGCTGGATCCAAGGTTTCGGGCGCTCCTGTTAACTGACACAGCGGCATAAGAGCAAGCCCCCTCTCAAGAGGACTGATGAAGCAAAATGACATGACTGTTCACGACTCTAAACCCAGCCAGGGGTGCAAGCTTCAGAGAGACTGTGACACAAAACAAGCTTATGTTCCCCATTTCTATTCTTGAGTTTTGACAGGTAAATGATGATGGGTGAAACACATTATAAGTTTTTTTTTTTGTTGTTTTTTTTTAAGTCAGCTCTTTAAATTGTCTGCTCACGGTAGACAGAGGAGGGAGAACATTTTTAGTAAAAAGATCAATGTCTGTCTAACATGCTGTTTACCCAAGGGTAGAAAAGCAAGTCCTACTCCCAAGGTTTGGCTAGACTGCGGCTTTGTAAGTGCTGTGAATATGCGTGTGTGTGTGTGCGGCCATTGGTGTCCTATACCTAAAATATTCCTTTCTCAGGCCAAAATGGCACATTTTCTGAGAAAATGATTTAATCCTTCTCTTTGCAATAGCAGCATTTCGTGTTTGTCAAGCATTTCCATTTTAATTGTTTTTAAATCTCCTTGGCATCAGTAATGGTTGACTTACCACCATTTTCAACACATTCAAAGCATTTTCCAGTCTCCTACAAACAAAGTGTGTTTCATAGCCAGGAAGCAAATGTTCCCGTGCATGACATTACATAGTAAAAGAACAGAAGGAAAAAAAAAAGAAATGAAGAAGACGAAAAAGAAGACCGTCGGGATTACTGCATCTGTCACCTTCGCAAGAGAGGGGAAAAAAAAAAAAGAAAAGAAAAACTTATGGTATCTCTCTATCATCAAAGGGCTATTTAAAAACAAAAAACACTTTTGAGGTTAGATAAAGATCTGAACAATTGTCTAGATGCTGTCAACGCACGTACAATCCAAAAACATGATATTATCTGATGGGGAAAACTCTCTTCTTGAGTCTGAAGGTTTGCTTACCTCAAGAAAGGTGGATGGATTGTTTAGACTGATTTACATGTACCATGCCAAAAAATTAAAAAAAAAAAGTGAAGGAGACAGGCCAAAAGACAGAGAGAAGTATGGAGCAATGTACCATCCAAGAGAGAGAAATGAGTCGTACGACAAACTGGCCTGCGACAAAAAAAAGAATCAAAAAGACGAAATGATGAAATGAGTCAAACTACCAATAAATAGAGAGAGAAAAGAGGGGGGGGGAAGAAAGAATGAAAGAAAGAAAGACTTTGTATGTAGATGGCGAACTGCACCGGGGCCGAGTTCCAGGTCTGTATGTGTTTATCAGTGCAGTGGAGTGGTGAGAGAACTAGTCTCCATGGCAGGCTCTCAGGTTTGGCTTAGACAGACCGGGAGCTTCTAAAGGAGTCAGGAGAAGCCAGCTTGGAGAAACTTGGGGAGGTTGGTGTGTGTGTGTGTGTGTGTGTGTGTGTGTGTGTGTATGGGGGGGGTGGGGGTTGGAAATTGGAGGCAGCTGTGTGCGCGCCGTGTCCACACTGACTCTACTGTCGAGGGCTTTCCAAAGGAGCCGATTCCTCTGCCCGAAAAACCCAACAGAACAGAACAGGCTGGCTTTACTCCTTCTTCTTCTTCTCTTAGTCTGTGTTCTGAGAACTGTGCCTTCTGGACCCTGCAGTAAATCAGAGTTGTATGCCATGCATAGTAAAAACTGGACCGCTTTCAGGCCTCTGTGGTGGGGTTCTGTGCTGTGTCCAACTGCTAAAACAGAATATAGGGCCTTGGGAGTCCAACAGTACATTGCGTACTCAACCTTATACCTGGCTGTGCTAGAAGTAGATTCACAACAGCTAACACTTTTCTCTTGATGATGATGATGATGATGATACTAATGCTAATAATAATAATAATAATAATAGTAATAATAATAATAACAATCATAATAATCTTAATCATACGGATATGTTTGTGTTAAAATGGAGTTCTGAATCAAAAAGTCACTTTACTGATATAAAATATGAACTGTCGTATCTCTTAGAGATCCCGGTTAGAAAGTATGACTTAATATTTTAACACTTTAAAGCAAATATTTTAAACGGGCCCAGCTGACATGAAATTCTTAGAGTGTGTGTGTGTGTGTTTGTGTGAAATTTCAGAGTTACCAACTGAAATTTTGCTCTTGACATCAGACAGTTAAATCATTACATGTTAAAACTGAAGCCCTAATATCAAGAATCAGCACCACTGGGGCTAATACGACTTTAACATGGTAAAGAGCGTTTGCCGCACGAAGCTGGGAACTGGTACAAACTAACCTTTGTTTCTCCAGTTTGCCAACAGAGTTGAAGTAACTTACTAGTGGTATCGCAAACTACAGAGGCAAAAACACAAACCTCTGCTCAGCTTATGGAACCGTTAAGAGAGAGATTTTGTCATAAGGCTGTTACAAAACATGGAAGTTGAGCGAGAGCGCGTGTAGGCTGTGCGTGTAGGTGACCGAGCTAAGATGTGGTCACAGGATGAAGGATGTGTTGCTGAAGAGGTAGTCTAGACGGACACTCTCTCACCAAGTCTGGAGGACTGGAGTCTTGATCCCGGGTATGTTTCTCCATCTCTCTCTCTCTGTCCTCACTCTCTCTCTCTCTCTCTCTTTGTGTTTCTCTCTCTCTCTCTCTCTCTCTCTTTGTGTTTCTCTCTCTCTCTCTCTCTCTCTCTCTCTCTCTCTCTCTCTCTCTGTGTTTCTCTGGAACAGGATGCGAGGTATCCTGTCTGGATTGTGGAATGTGGGGTGCTTAACTTCAAAGTGAAGGGGAAGTGGTGAAAGGGGGGGGGATTGGGGGTGGGGGGGGGGGGTGTGGGGGGGGTGTAGTTGGGCAGTGGTTGAGGGTAGAGAAAGGGTAAAGGAGGGTAGAGGAGAGAAATGGAATGAAAAAATAAAAGCTTATGAATCGCACTCACCCTCCCAAAAAACCCTAAAAGAAGTTCACAATCAGAAAATTTAGAACATTACAAAAGCCCAATGTGTGCTTAGAAAGAGTTCATGCGCGCGCACGCGCAAGCGCACACACACACACCCATATCTATCCATCTATCTATCTATATAATGTTATATTTATTGAATACTAAGTACAATATTTGACATGGAATACTTCCTAATATGTGACCTGGGGACAAAGCTACAAATACACACACACACACACACACACACACTCTCACTCACTCACTCCCATTCAAATATGCCGAGCTGGCAGGGGTCATTGGCCTGACAACTGACGTCACACACACACACACACACACACACACACACATACATAGACAGATGATTGTATGTGAAAGATATGAAAATGATGCGGTTCTACTTCACAATGATTGTATTCATATTCATATTACTTATTTTTGTACCATCCGTATATTTTACAAAATCTCTAAACCCAGCATGTCAGTGTGTGTTCATTGCCGAGCTGAATGGATGGACTGGATTTCCATGGTCATGTGTGGAAACGCTGTCCAGCTGTCAGTGTGATTTGGAATCTACATTGGGAATGTCGGAATGTCGGAATGTCCCAGCCCTGGCTGGACCCGGGCTGTTCTGAGTTCGCCGTGTTGCCTGAGACACTCAGAGACGGGGAAAATTTATGAGCAATACTAGGAAGCCAGGCTGGAATGGGATCAAGTGAGAAGGGACAGAGTTTGTCTAATCACCTCAGAGACATGGCAGTGGAGAATACTCCATTTTCTCTAATGGGGACACGCACTTTAACTCCCCAGCTCCCCAAGCTAATACCCAGTAATGTAGAAAATACCAGAAATACAGTCTCTGTCACAGTGGATCACAGCTGACTGAACTGACTGTGTGTGTGCGTGCGTGCGTGTGTGTGTGTGTGTGTGTGTGTGTTTGAGAAAAAGCAAGGTCAGACTGCCTCCTGTACAGTAAATGCTGTCCTGAATGCCAGTCAGTACAGAAAGTTATTCAGCGGGTTCAAAAAAACATGTGCTTAACACATGCAGAGCTCACTGTGGGGCACTAAACTACACACACACACACACACACACACACACTTTGCTGAATATTCTCATAACAACTACAATGCAGTATTATACTGTGCTACTCAGAGGTACCAGTGAGTCTTGAGTTATCGCTTTTTCTTTTCTCCCTGTGTGTGTGTGTGTGTGTGTGTGTGTGTGTGCTTGCTTGTACATGTGCATGTGTCTTTGTGTGTGTCTGTGTGCGTGTGTGTTCCTGTGTGTGTGTGTGTGTGTGTGTGTGTGTGTGTGTGTGTGTGTGTGTGTGGTGTAGGGATATCCGATTATATGCCAGCGTGTGAAAGTGGCAGCGTGGAACACCCAGAGAGCTGAGTGAGCTGATTACCGCTAATTACTTAGATAAAACACAACAGCTGAAGCCCCGCGCTCCCTCTCTCTCTCTCTCTCTCTCTCTCTCTCTCTCTCACTCTCACTCTCTCTCTCTCTCTCTCTCTCTCTCTCTCTCTCTCTCTCTCACTCTGTTCTTCTCCCTTTCATTCCACAAAGTCTTCCCCTTTTCTGTTTGGAATTGACTGCTTTCCTGAGGTGTTCTCAGTGGTTGAAAAACTCTGTTGGTTATCATCAGTGCTTTTGATTTTAACCAGTAACAGACACTAGCAGATTCTATTCTAATTTCTTTTGAAATGATGGTGGCCCTTGCATGATTAAAGGGTGCTGAATCAACAGTAAAAAAAAAAAAAAAAGAGGAAAAAAGAAAGGGAGAAGGAATATTTTCTCCAAAATAATTTAACATAGTGTTCTCTGAACTCAACGCTAAACTCTTTAAGATGATGGAAATTGAGAGCATTCACACCACACAGGGTTGATTTAATTCTGTAGTGATAATCAAGCATACGACAGTCAGGAAACAGCAAAAGTTTTGTTTTGGAAACCTGGTTTTGCCTTTTCTTCTCACAGCTCAGATATCATTCAAACAAAGAACTATTCTTCTTTCATCCCCCCTCTCTCTCTCACTCTCTCTCTCACACACACACACACACACACACACACCAACTGTAATATCAAAGTGAGGAACAGTAACAGAGAACTGTATAGCATTAACATATTATATGCATCTGATCACTGTAATTACATGTAACTCAAAAGTGTACATATGTGTGCTCGAAGACACATACACAGACTGAAAACATGGAAGGTCATGTGGAACTATGAAGGACTGGCTTTAGTGAACAGGGTTGGTTTGTGAACAATGGCAGCGGACTCTGACTCTCTGTCTCTCTCTCTCTCTCTCTCTCTCTCATTATGTTTCAGAGGCCAGAGGAAGTGTGGTCTCCTACAGGTCAAACTCCATTCGAGAGATGTTTATTATGCTAACCTTGCTCAATTAGCATCCCAGACATCAAGGGCCTTAAGCCAGGGCCCCCAGGGCCGAGACACAGAGAAATGAAAAGAAGAAAAGAACTCCATGCGAGGTTTTCTGTTTATTTGGTATAACTTTCGGTCATGGACAGAGTGTGTGTGTAATGGAAGGGGTGTGTGCGTGTGTGTGTGTGTGTGTGTGTGTGTGTGATGGGGGTGGGGTGCAGTAAAAGGTGCAATAACAACACAGAGTTCCTCATATTATGTACGGCGTATGATATAACATGACCTTTGACCTGAGCAAGGAGCTCACCCTCGCTGTCGTATGGACCCGTGATAAGTCTTGCTTCTCCCTTTGGCGGTACCCCAAATGCTTTGTTTGATCAAACACATGGATTTTTCTTCTTTTTTTTTTCTTTTTCATCCAAACACACTTTTTCTCATTGAGAACATGTAACCGGCTAAAAACTACATTGATTTAACACACCATGAACGGTCATAGCCGTGGTCCACACGCTGAATTCCCAAACAAACGTTATTTAAATGTCAAAAGGGGTTAAAATAAAAGTGTGAAGGGCTTTTTTTTTTTCCTTCCCACGCAGGGTTTTCTGAGCGATGTTCTATCCTGTTAACACTATTATCAGTCCATCAGTCTTTCTCACAGGAGACACACTGAAGCAGTTTGTTTTACTGTTGCCTTTTGAAAAATCATATAAAGCCATTTTTCATTCCATTAACCTATAACATTTGGGGACTGATGCTCCCAGCATGTACCACAAAGACCTTTGGTCTGCTATGATCGACTGTCACAGTACAGCAGGAAAAAGGAGACAATGAATACAGTGACAAGGAGCCAATTGTCAAAATGAGTCCATATGTCTACTAGGGTGAACTTTTCCTTTAAATAGTGAGAATTTCATTTTTGACTTCAAAATATCAATAACACTCTGACATTTGCTAATAATGGAAATCCTTTGGTGAAGAAACACCAATTCAATAAGAATTTGCAATAAAAATGTATAAGTGCCTATATATTAAAAGATATTAAAGGGGGGGGGAGTTTTGGATATCACATCCATTTGGAAAGTTTTTTTTTTGTAGGGATTCAATAGGGGCTTTTATGACTGCAATACGTCCGTCCTTTATAAAATACCCCCATACCCTCGCAAACGGTTTAAAAGCTTCTCAGTTCCACTGTGGTGTGGGGTCCACTATCTGCTCCAGAGTCTTTTCCACACACTTAGAAAAAAGAGAGGGATTATCTGCAAAAGCTTGGAGAGAAAAAAAAAGTGGTGCCACATTAGCAGAGAAAGGAAAAACGGGGGGAGGGGGTGTGTGTGTGGGGGGGGGGGGGGTAGGTTTTAAGAAGAAAGGGGATGAGTAGTTTTGCCAACTCTTCCAGGCACAGGGAGTGGCAGAACTAAAAAAGAGAAGAAAAAAAAAAAAAGAAAGGCAGCGGTTTAATGGATTTGTCTTCCTTTCGGCACGGAAAGAAAAAAAAAAAGAGCATCAACAACAACCCACAACGAGGACAACAACAAACAGCAGAGTGTGTGAGGCCAAAG
Source organism: Chanos chanos (assembly GCF_902362185.1). Lineage (NCBI taxonomy): Eukaryota > Metazoa > Chordata > Actinopteri > Gonorynchiformes > Chanidae > Chanos > Chanos chanos. The sequence continues at coordinate 56,620,480 of NC_044495.1, read as the reverse complement.
CTCTCGCCCTCTCATCTCTGACACACACCATGGACCTCATTAGAGAACGTTTAACAGCCAAAGTTTGCGCTCCGAAAAAAAAAAAAAACGCGAGACCCAGGCCGCACACCCAGAACGCAACGCTTCGCGCTTCGTCCGTTAGCAGTCGCCTCCGCTACGAACACGTGAACGCATACCGATGGCTAAAATGATTTGTATGGTGCTCTAGTTCTTAGGTTGATACAAAGGTATTGGAAAACTATGCAGTGTAAGAATGGACCAGTCATTCAGACGCACTCATGCCACCAGTCTCAGTGCCTGAGCAGATGAAAGCAATAAAAAAAAAAAAAAAAAAATGAACAAATGAGACAGCACAGCTGTGCTTGGTCATAAAACACCAGCTCAGGGTTAGTATTTGAGGATTTGAAGCTTAGAAAATGAAATCTCTCCGTTAGTGTACACAGGCCTTAAGGGACGTGCGAGAGAGAGAGAGAGAGAGAGAGAGAGAGAGAGATGAAATGAAGACATTTAATGTTTAATATAAATTCCTTACTTTAAAATATTAAATACCCCGCTACGTAACTAGAATTTGTGGAGGGAAAAAATGTGTATGATCAAAGAACGTGCACTGGAAAGGATTTGAAGGGGGATTTGAAACGGGAGACGAATGCGGAGAACGCCGGGGGTTGTGAGGCCAGGTCGTGTTACCGGTAGAGACGAACGCTAAAAAGCTGTGTCGTGTGACTTCATCAGCAGAGGGAACTAGACAGCAGCGAAAGGACCAACCTGGAACACGTTACTTACCATTAATTCTCGACAATCTCATTGTTACTGTAAAGGGAACAGCATTACATGCAAACTCTTGAATGACATGGTTTGATTTATGATTTTGAAAGGGCTTCCCATGTCTTGAACATGTTATGACTGAACTGGCTCTACAGTAATTGATTGCGCACTCTGGTTCAGAAACTTGGCGGTAAAGTTATGCAAACGTAATGCTGTAAATTGAAAATAAACACAGTGAATATATAGAGGGTTTATGATGTACATTTATAAGTAGCTGAAACAGATTCCTGGTTTTGCATGTGGGGGGGTGGGGGGGGGGGCAGCTGTGTGAGTGTGGGTAGAGTTTGGGCAAGGGGTCACGGAGGGATGGGGGGTGAGGGGGTTGATCAGCAGTCAAAAGGGCTAACAGGGTGTATGGGGGGGATGGGTAATGTATGTATGTGTGTGTGTGTCTGCGTGTGTGTGTGTCTGCGTGTGTATGTGTGTGTCTGTCTATGTGCATATATGTGGTAGGATCGGGATACAGCTCGGGGGGGGGGGGTGAGAGAGAGAGAGAGAGAGAGAGAGAGAGAGAGAATTTGGGATAGCAGGCTGCAGTGACAGGAATGCTTTCATGTTGCGATTGCAGTGTTTGAATGGGGGACAGTAAATGAATAGAGTTCATACCATTTAATTACTAATAGTCATCTGCTTCCCATCAGACCGTGCTAATTAAAGAGAGGGTGGGAGAGGGGTTATAGTTTGGCGTCAATAAATAATCTCCCGCAATGAAGCAGCCTCAGAGGTGTTGACAACTGGGCAAACGTAAACATTTAGATAAATTATTCTGTCATTTGGGAACATAACATACAAACAAACAAATGCACAAACACACACACACACACACACACACACACACACACACACACACATCTCTCTCAGGTAATCTGAAAGTGCTGAGTAACAGGCCCAAAAACACACTGTGGTGGTCTATAATACATACAGAGGACAGACACACAGTCTCTCACATGCGTGCGCAGGCACACACACACACACACACACACACACACACACACACACACACACACACACACACACACACACACACACACACACACACACACACAGAGCTTAGGAAGTTCCCCTAAGCTTTGGCTGTTTTGAATATCCAAAAAAAAGGAGCATATAATTACACATACTGCTCTGGGTTTGTGACAGACAGAGTGCTGTCTTTCAAAGAATGCATGACAATCTGAAATTTCATACACTTCAACACCCTTCCCCTTCTCTCCAGTCTGCACTCCGCACATTCACTCACACTGTCTCTCTGTCTCTCTTTCTCTCTTTCTTTCTCTCTCTCTCTCACACACTCACACACACACACACACACACACACACCCTTCTCTCCAGTCTGCACTCCGCACATTCACTCACACTGTCTCTCTGTCTCTCTTTCTCTCTTTCTTTCTCTCTCTCTCTCACACACTCACACACACACACACACACACACACACACACAGACCCTTCTCTCCATCCTGTACTCTGCTCATTCACTCACACAGTCTCTCTGTCTCTCTCTTTCTCTTTCTCTTTCTCTCTCTGTCTCTGTCTCTCTTTCTCTCTCTCTCTCTCTGTCTCTCTCTCTCTCTCACACACACACACACACACACACGCACACATTCACTCCTTCCAACTGTAATGAAATGCGTTTCATCACGTGCAACACGTTGCTTAAATTGAACTGTCTGAGATCATTCGGTTAGAGTCATTTGTCGTAAATAATGCGTAATAATGTTCTTTATGAATATTTGGAGAGGAAGCCTACATAACTGATCAACATGCAAGAGATCGAAAACAGTGGCAGACGTGGCATGTTTCCAAATTCCGCTTCACAGAGGTGCACAACTCTGTGTGTTTTGGGTCTCTCTCTGCCCTGGTGCATCAGCCGCAGCTAACCCAGCATTTGACCACTAGTTGATGAGTTCATTCAGGAGTGTTGGGGCAGGTAGAGATTTAAAATGTGCAGTGCTGCGTACCGGCAGACAAGCAGGAATGAAATTCTCGTCAACTTGATCTAATCTCTGATCCCCCTCCCAACGTCGATTCAGCAACAATTCCTGGCACGCCTGATTCATCCTAATAATCAAACTTTTATCGCTCTATTCAGGTTGGCTCTATTCAGGTACACGAAGCATAACGAATATTTAGGATAGCTTTCGTGAACTATGATCAGTTGTGAGTTTTAAAAAAAACGACACGTCACTGAAAAATGATCTGAAGTTCAAACATGGTAACAAATCCCATCTGAGTGCCCTATGGCTACGCCACGGCTTGGCTCTCTCTGTCCTGACGTAAACTCTCACACACACACACACACACACGGAGCGTGTGTCACCCCCCCACCCCCACCCCATTGACCTGTAAAGTGTTTTGATCTTAATAAAGAGAGCGTACTTGTCTGCACTCACGTTAGAATCGCAATGGCAGCTGCCATGCGTTTGCCAATAGATAACGATTAAGGAGAGAGCGCGTGCGTGCGCGCGATCGTGTTCTGGGAGTGTGCAAAAAATCCACAGCCTAAGAGAGAAAAAGAGAAAAAAAAAGAGAGAGAGAGAGAGAGAGAGAGAGAGAGAGAGAGAGGAAAAAAAAGAAACATGCTCTATCAAGTTATAAGTCTGCAGATGTGAAAGCAGACAGTGATTTATAGAGGCGCTCCGTCGGCGACTCCGTTTAAAAATACATGCCATTACAGAGCAACGACAGTATTAGACTTGGAGCAGAGGGCACAAGACGCAATGCTGTTTAAGCTGCAGCAGCTTAAATCATGTTAAATTTAATTGTGTCAAATTTAGACAGTAGCAGGATTGGGTATCGGTGAGGACGTGGGGCGGGGCAGTAGAGAGAGAGAGAGAGAGAGAGAGAGAGAAGAGAAAGATGAAGAGAGAGAGAGAGAAGAGAGAGAGAGTAGGAGAGCAAGTGATGGATAGAGAGATGAAAGATTGAGATAGTGATTGGGTAAGACTTAGAAAATGCATGTGTGAGAGAGAGAGAGAAGGTACATGAGAGCAAAGATTAAAATAGTTGACAAAAAAAGGAGAAGAACATTGAATAATATCAGATTGGAATGGTGTGGGTTTCTGGGAGGGGTTGAGTGCGAGTTGCACTGAGCCAACCCACGCCTGGTCAGAGTAAAAGATTCAGTTTCTCTCTGAATCCAGTCACTGCATATAAAAGTTCTGGAGTATGTAAACACACACCCGTTCTTTCTTTCTTTCTTTCTCTCTTTCTTTCTTTCTTTCTTTCTTTCTTTCTTTCTTTCTTTCTTTCTCTCTTTCTCTCTCTCTCTTTCTCTCTCGCTCTCACTCTCTCTCTCTCTCTCGCTCTCACTCTCTCTCTCTCTCTCTTACCCACTTTGCTATGCTCTTTAGAGCGTGTCAGTGAGAGTTTGTTCTTCAAGAATGGCAGCTGATTAAAAAGATACCTGTTGGACTCTTACACAAACAAACAAAAAAAAGCTGTGACTATTTTACAGTTCTTATCTGAAGCTAAAAGAAGACAACACACCACAGTGGATGAAAAGTCTTATTTGGTTCACTCTGTCAAGAGTTGACTCACATCCCACACAGAGAAAGTTCAGCTGCCGAAGATCATTCGGAAACTGGACAAAGCTGGCACTTGGAGAAGAGAAGAAATGACATTTTCTAAACGAGACGTCATTTTTAGAGGCAAAACCAAACAGAGACGAAACACCACAAAAGCCAGACATATACTGATTATAACAGATGACATAGTGAATACGTGACAGACGGAATCCCACAGTGTGTGTAAATATATCCATTCTCATAACTTAAGATTGGTTTTCTGAGGTTAACCAGAGGTCCAAATTACAGACGTGTGAAAGTGTGAATCTCTGGAAAATGAAAGGATCTCTTTCTTGGTTGAGGGAAAACTCTTTTCACAATATTTAAACAGATTTTAGTAGACAAAAGTCAACTAGAAAACCAGAACTGAGGCAATGAGATGGAAAATTTATTAATATTTTACAATCTGGTTGCAAAGGTTAGTGGAACTTATAGCTAGCAAAGAAAGAAAGAAAGAAGGCTTAGCTTCACATGCTTTAGTGCAGAAATGAACATGAATAGAGACAGTGATCACAGCCTTTGTTCGGTAGCTCAGTCTGCCTGTTAACGCATGACAACAGGCCTGTCTCTCCGACCACTTAATAGAGAAGAGTCTGAAACGTAATCCAACTGTTAAAAGTCACCTTCCAACCAGCCGCCTGCCTTCACCCTGTCTGAGGCCTCAGTCCAGTCACAAGACTGTGTGTGTGTGTGTGTGTAAGTGCACGTACATGTGTGTGTGTGTGTAAGTGCAAATATATATGTGTGTGTGTGTGTGTGTGTGTGTGTGTACAGTACGTGTACGTATATGTGTGTGTGTGTGTACAGTAAGTGTGTGTGTGTGTGTGTGTGAGGTGTCAATATGCACACTCTCTTTGGCTCCACGCCAGTGCAGTGACCCGGTGCTAAGGTTGTATAACGACGGTCTGGTGTGAGGCGGGCATTTTATGGGCATTCCTTTAGGATCCGACCTCTTGTCTTACCACGCCACATATTTCCTCTCTGTCTTTCAACAGACGCCAGACTCTGAATAGTTGAGTGGGTATACAGTTGGCATACCACACAGTGCTCATTCCAGCACTGTCTCACACAAACAAACACACACTACACATGCACGCACACACACACACACACACACACACACGCACACACCAAAACGGGTTGCTCCTGTCAGCACCCCCCAATTCTGAGGATTCCATTTCAGGACAGCCACGAGATGGATTCCCTGGGGGTGGGGGTGGGGGTGGGGGTTGGGGGGGTATGGACGTGTATGCATTTTTATGAAAGCGAAAAATGTTGAATGTAGCCATGGAGACAGGACATTCATGATTGTAAAGTATTGCTGGCATGGGGTGCACATTGAAAGGGTTATGGTTAAAAAAAAAAAAAAACATAAAAAGGGTCATTTTGAAAAAGGGAGGGGGGGGGAGCAAGGCAGAGAAACGGTGAGAGGAGGAGGGAGTGACGGAGGGAGAAAGAGAGGGGGGGAGGTGGGCAGGGGGAGGATTGGGGGGGGGGGGGGGGGGGTTTAGTGGTCAGGTGTGGTTCAGGTGTTCATGACGGTTTTGCTGACTACATCATAACAGACCGCAACAACAAACATAACAACTCACTCAAACTCAGTCACACCAACTAAAATCCTGCCTGCCTCTCTCTCTCTCTCTCTCTTTTTCTCTCACATACACACACCCTCCACACACACACCCCTCACATTTAGAGCCCCAGAAAAGTAATGAGCTGCACACCACAATCCACCCACTGACGTATTGGTGAAATATCATTAAAATGTAATGTTCAATCATCGTTGAATAGAACGGGTTTAGGTTTGTGAAGGTCAACTGTTTAATTCATACTGTGCACTGTCCGGCATACTGACAGCTTGTTTTCCCAGTAGAGGAGTAAATAGTGGGTAAATTAGTGGTGTGTCCTCTGTGATGCAGCCATCTCTGTCCGCCTGCCGTGACATGGCACTGACAGTTTAATTTACGTGCCTCTGAGTGAGTCATAAAGTGTCACGACCGTTTGGAGCCGCCCACATCCAGAGACATTGGAACAGCAACCAATACCCCACCTAGCACTACTGTCCATCTGACAGTTAGGTCCCGCCCTGTCCCTCCAAATGTTAGCTCTGTGCCCTTGTTTCCAAAACCAGGCGAGGTCTGCAGCGGAAATATCCCTTGAGGGGAAATTTGTGATTAGTTCTTAAACTGAGAAAGATTTTAGTTTTCAGCAAAAAAATCATTGCAGACAGATGTCAGATGTGTTTTTCTTTTGGTGAGAAAATTTGCTCCATTATAATCAGTTATTAGATTAGATTAAAATATATTAGATTAGATCAGATTAGATTAGATTGTGAAATGTGCTTGTATCTCAGGCTATTTTGTTTCACGTAGAGAGGGGAAGAACTACACAAATAATATATATATAATTATTATATAATGATTATGTAAATAATTATATAATATCGGTAACTTATCCGTTAATAACAAGGCTTTTCATTACCTGCACACTCAGGACCAGCACGATCTGTTACGTAAACATCTTAGCGGATCGCTACAAAATGAAGCAGATGAGTCACTCATGCATGATACCACTGTGTTACTGTAAGTCAATGTGAGAATTCAGTCACGCCACCCAATACCCCTCTGAGACTGCACCCTAAATTCCTCCGTGTTGCCCCCGGTGACCCCGCCTTTGCTAAAAGGTGACACACGCCGTCATCTGACACCCCCCCCGCGCCCCCCCCCCCCCCGCGCTCATGCACTCCCTGCAGGGGCTCCCCCCCACATAAGCTTGATCACACTAAATTCCACACAGGAACTGGATGATCTGCTTCTGTAACCTGGTAAAGGCACAGTCAGGCTGAAACCTTCGCCCGGGGGCTGCCAGGACAAGAGAGTGTGGAGAGAGATGATATGACATTTCTCTCATAGACGGTGCTGGCACAGAGACGTCCCTCCTAAAATACTCAGTTGGTCACACGCTTATTTGCTCACGCTCTCGTAGCGTCCCTATTCGGTCACCTTATCGCTTGCTCCTTTTTTTCGTTCATTCATTCGTTAGCACACTGACTCACTCACTCAGTCTCTCTCTCACTCACTCACTCACTCACTCAGTCTCTCATTCATTCATTAGCACACTGACTCACTCACTCACTCACTCAGACTCTCTCTCACTCACTCACTCACTCAATCGCTCACTCATTCAGTAGCACACTGATTCACTCATTCATTCACTCTCTTACTCAGTCTCTCTCTCTCACTCACTCAGTCTCTCTCTCACTCACTCACTCACTCAGTCTCCCTCTCACTCATTTGCTCAGTCACTCACTCAGTCTCTCTCTCACTCACTCGCTCAGTCACTCACTCAGTCTCTCTCTCACTCGCTCGCTCAGTCACTCACTCATTCATTAGCACACTGACTCACTCGCTCATTCACTCTCTTACTCAGTCTCTCTCTCACTCACTCATTCACTCTCTTACTCACTCAATCTCTCTCTCTCTCTCACTCACTCACTCAGTCTCTCGCTCACTCACTCACTCAGTCACTCACTCACTCTCTCATTCATTCACTCAGTCTCTCTCTCACTCAGTCTCTCTCTCGCTCACTCACTCATTCACTCAGACTCACTCACTCACTCACTCAGTCTCTCTCTCTCTCTCTCACTCTCTCACTCACTCACTCACTCAGTCTCTCACTCACTTATTCACTCATTCACTTACACACTCCATCTCATTCACTCACTCACATCGACCTCACGTTACTCTCGTTTCTTGAGATGCCACCTCAGCGCCCTGGCTGCGTATCTTTCTCTGACATTAAAACAAAGCTCCCCGCACAGTTTCTTTTCCTTGATGAAAATTAGCATAACAATAGCCTCTCTTTTTTTCTGCAGAGAGAGAGAGAGAGAGAGAGAGAGAGAGTTTTTTTTCCAACCACGACCCAAACAGTCTCCACAACGAAAAAAAAAAAAGGGCCCCTAAAGTTCTTCAAATGCCACGTATTCAGAACAAGAGAACTGAGTGAACTCTTCAATGCTGACATTGTTCATCAGGGTGTGAGGCCTGAGATGGACACGCTCCACTCCAGGGCCCGTGGGTGTTCCAAAGGAGAGCCACTGTGATATGAATATGCAGTAGCTTGTTATCTTGGCTTTCTCTTGCAACCTCATTCATGATATGGCAAGTTTTCGCCTCTGTGCTTATGTGTTTGATCTCATTTTGTAGCATTCATTTTTGATCGGATATGACGGGGTATCGCCTCGGTAGAAGTCATAACGGATTCCGAGTTTGCACCTTCTCACAGGAGTCCGTCTCTTTGGAACTTTTACATTTACATTAAATTTACATCTGTTCGTTTAGCGGACGCCTTTATCCAAAGCCGCTTCCAAGACAGACGGAATACAAACCAAGCATGTAAGCCATTAAGGAGCTGTCTTTGGCATACGTTCAGATTTAGACCAGATACAAGTGCAAGAAAAGCTGATGGAAAAATAAAAGAATGAAGCACCGACAGATACCAATAAGTCTATAGCCCCATCATTTAAAGCTAATTTGGACTAATTAAGAACTGGCACACACATAATAATAGAAACTCATGACCGCTTTTAATCTGAAGACTAAAAAAAAAAAAAAAAGAAGCAGATGAAGCATTTTAGCGTCTTGTTTGGGTTTCAAAGTGGTTTGGTGCCATTCGGTTGAGGATACTTAGTCAATGCCCGGTTCTTCAGCCAGTCAGCTGAAGGTTTGCTTTCCTGATGTTTAGGTCAGGAAACGATTGGTCTACACGTTTAGTTTGGACATGTAGCCAATGGGAGACGGAGACACACTTCAGGGCTTCAATTTTTGCTGTCAGCATCCAGTCTGTTGGGCGTGCGGCTATTGGCACGTTCTACAATAAACATTATTGTGCAACACAGCAAAACAGCAACAAGGAAGAATGAGATTTTAGATCCAAGGATCTGTCTGTCTGTTTATGATTAAAAAGCTCTCTCTCTTTCTCTCTCTCTCTCTTTCTTTCTCTCTCTCTCTCTCTCTCTCTCTCTCTCTCTGTGTCTCTCTCCCCCTCTGTCTCTATCCATCTATGTGTCTCTCGCTCTGTCTGTCTCTCTCACTTGTTCTCTATTTCATTCAAGTCCACATTTTTTCTCAGATAGTTTTCTCCCTTTCCAGTTATCATAAAAATCAGCCTCTGAAGTCGGGGAGTAATCAGTGTGCTAAGGTTTGCTGGAATGGGCCAGAGCTGATTGGGAGTTATGTTGTTAGCTTGGCTCTGGCTGAGAGCTTTTAATGGGAATCAAACATGCTGTGTTCATTAGAGAGAGCTGCCACACGGCAATAGATGTTTGAATTCCTCCTCACTCCTAGCACTCTACACGGATGAACCTTTTGTTCGCATGTTTCCTGTTGTAATCAAATGTGGGAGGTTTTATTTAGCCCCCATTAAAACAGTAGGAACTCGAGAGTTGCACGTTGCATAACGCGCAGCTGGCATTTCACTTGTGTTATGAAGAGAAAGCCAAAGAATCCGTCTTTCCAAACTATGGTGCGCACGCACACTTTTTTCGGCATTAAATCTGCATTGTCCTTTAATTGTGAGACTTCGGTTGTTCTACGTCAATCCAGAAAGGTTACGGAAAACTTTGAGCAGTCTAAATTGAGGGATTAGTGTGTGTGTGTGTGTGTGTGTGTGTGTGTGTGTGTGTGTGTGAGACAGAGCGAGAAAGAGAGAGAGGATAATATTGGGTTTACAGGTCTGCAGAGACCCAAAGGGTGCAACATAAACCCTCGGCGATCTTTGGTTGAATCAGACGAGACAGGATCGTTCTCGGCGCTTTGGACAGGTCACACAAAACAACACATTCTCTTCAAACCCACATCAAAGGCCACACAGTCTTCTTCTTCAAAACACTCCATCCCTCTCTTTTTGTCTCTACAAAAAACCCTCACATAGAGTTAATTACCACACACAGCTTCAAAAGGGCTCGCTGGAAAAAGGATTACAAAAGTCATCTTTTAAACTCTCGGCAAAAGTGAAGAAACTCAAAACCGTGGTGAAATGAAAGGACAGGTATGTAAAGTCTAGAGCTTTGGCTTTGGGACAAGGGTGATAAGTATTGTTTCCATGGTGATTTCGATGCATACTTAAATGTATGACTGATAATATGAATCTGAATTCAGCAACTGCAATCCATTCCCTCTGCCTTTCTCTCACATTTTCTCTCTCTTTCTCCCTCTCTCTTTCAGGGTCAGTACAGTGAAAGTGGTGACAGTGTGTTACTGGCCTCTTGCTCTTAGACTCATTAGTGTTATGAATACTGAGCTATTTCTGTTTGAGTAACTGAGACTTGTTTTTGGTGTGTGTGTGTGTGTGTGTGTGTGGGTGCTTGCGTATGTAAAGGTCTGCTTGTTTATGACTGTTTGCCAAGGCACACTACCTCTCTCTCTCTTCCTCTCTGTCTCTCTCTCTCTTTCTCATTCTCGCTCTCTCTCATTACGACTCTCCCTCTTTCTCTCTCTCTCTCTCTCTCTCTCTCTCACTCACACACACACACACACACACACACACACACACAGCACTAGCTGTCTCATTTGAGCACTACAGGACGAGGACAGTATGTAGCACAATGCACACCATTCAACACCATATATGTGTGTTTACTTTAACAACACAGCAGAAAAGGTGAATTTGTGTGTGTGTGTGTGTGTGTGTTTATACAGTCACACCAAGAAGGCTGTTTACCACCTGTCTGCATGTCTGTGCGTGTATATGAGTGTGTTTGTCTCTTTCATGTAGGAAAAGAACTCTCTGGGTGTGTGTGTGTGTGTGTGTTTAATAGTGTTAGTTTTTAAAGGAAGCTTCTTTTGTTTTTTTCCCTTCAAGTTTGCACTACCAATCCACTTTACTCTTTTCTCCAAAAAGGAAACTTGGCTCAATTACACACAAGTTGTTAGTCATGGTGCTTTTTGTATGTGTGTGCGTGCATGTGCGTGCGTGTGTGTGTGTGTGTGTGTGTGTGTGGAGGCAACCTTGAATAGGGGTAATTTTAATAGATCCCCATTTCCTGAGCTTTTGGTTTGAAAGCAAACAGTCCGAACCCGGAGTTCACCTCTTAAATTTGCAGAGAAAGCCGCGCTCTGGCTTTAAGACTTCCTGCTTGTTGTTTTATGTGTCTCTGTTAAAGCCTCATGTTGCCTTGACACACACACACACACACACACACAATGGCAAAACAGAACCATTCTAACACTAGTATTTTGTTTGCTTCTTCAATAGTACCTGATTGGATGATGAGGAAAATGACTGTTATAGTCAAACAAGGCGTGGTACAGGTGGGTACAGATGGTTCCCGTAACAAAACAGCAAAACAGCGTTAATGGCTAATTTAACAAAAATTTAAAACTTTTTCATCCTGTGTTCTGTGCTTATTGTATAATACATTCTCTGTAGCATTCTTGAGTGAAAAGAATGCGAAACGCAACACACAGCCAATGCTTCAACACGCATTTGATTTCTTAGATAACACAGAAACGTTGGATGAAGCAATACAAAATTGATACTGTTGATCTTTTTCTGTGCTGAAGTGGAGTCAAAGTAATGTTTCTCTTGATCATATTTCTATCAGTAGCACTATCTAGTGTATTGACTTTTCAGACTTAGAAGCTTAGCTGTAAAATTACTGCTTGCTTTACTGTGCAGAACCTCAAACCCGCAAATGACTAAATCAATACATTATTCACCACAAAACACTAAGCAAATACTTTTCATCATTCACGAGCCTTGAGCTGAATTTGTTCCCTTGTTCGTTTCGACAGGTAACGCGAGACGGCGTTGGTACAAGTCTTCTGACAAAGAGGAGTTTCCACATCGTCTGCTGAATCCAATCCATTAATGAGATTATTCATCATCTCCATTCTTGCGCAAATACATAGTTGTGTGACAGCTGTCATACCGCAGTTACGAATGATTGAACGTCGGAGTTCGTGAAATCAGATTATGTGTTTGTAGTAAATACGTCAAAAGTGTGTTTTTTGCGTAACGTGGGTAAGGTCAGCGAGGGCGTATGCTACAACGCTGTGAAGGGTTGTTTTTTTTTTTCACCCTTGACTCACTGCCTTGGGCCTACCTGTGCAAGAACACACTATTCCACCTACACGGGTGTGTGTCAGATCTATTAAAATCATTAACCGCTCCTCAAGTGCCAACACACACATACACAATGAGAGAGAGAGAGAGAGATTCTCGCTCAGACACTGACACACAGACGCATAGTCCCATACAGCCAGTGAACTTGTGTAGGCTTGCTTTACACCCGTTGACAAAACGTTACTGTGATAATTAAGTGAAGTTCAACAATACTTGACAGGGCTGATTGAACCCGTTTTCCAAATCGCATTCATTTAAACGGCAACATCTGAAACCTTTAAGATTTATAGTAAACATAACTGCCATAGGATACGAGTATTCTATGATTACTTAAATGTATCGCTTCACTTAAAGGCTTAAGTGAAAAGAATTAAAAGCTAACAAGTGAATACCGATATAAATTAAATTGACTTGGTTTTTTCTCATCCTTCATAACCGTTTACTGTGGCGTAGAGTTAGACCTTTCTCCAGCCGCAGCGTGCAACGCAGTGGGGGGAAAAACAGACAGACAAAATAAACACGTCTCTTTGAATAAGAGAACGCTTCATCTTCAAAATGACATTAAACTATTACCTCGATTCAGAATCATCTCATCATGAAAGTTGGTTTCTAGTCTGTTATACATTAGATATGATTTAAAGTTTTTTTAAGCCAAACGATTCAGATGTCAGCGTGATACTAAAGGGAAGACAATCGGCACACATACGGCGGTTACTGTGACAGCAACAAAAACAAAAACAAACTTGTTTTTTTTTCCAGCTATATGACATGCATAAAAAAAAAAAAAAAAAAAAAAAAAAAAAAACCACCCGAAAAACATCAACTGGCTCATTAAAATAATGTTATTCTTTGAACCATTTTGAACCAACATGTCGCTGAACGTTCAGCATGTAAAAAGAAACAACAACAACAAAAATATATATATATACATACATATACATAACGGTTTATTTCAAATGCATATAAAGAGAGGCATTTGTAACGTATTTGGTTTAAGTTGAACTTGGCTTGATGTCAAACTCAAGTTGCTGATGGATGCTCTCCAGTCCCACTCATATTAGCCACAGTTCAATCTTAGTTTGACAGTCCATTTTCGTAGGACTCTGGCCCAGTCTCAAGCCAAAATAGTACACACATCCACAGCCTCGTGACATATAGCATATGTACTGTTTTTCTTATAAAGAGTGAATAAAGGGATTAGTTTAATCTAATATTGCTTTATTTTGGACTGACTGAGCTATATGTCCGCTTCTGCCAAGTTTCAGAGTTATTGACGAAAGAGCGTGAATTTACGAGGCCTCACAATTCACGCCTTCATTATAAGCACGTATAAATCCAGAAGTGAGGAAATGTTGGCTTTATTTTAATAACGATCCACCCCATGCAAAGAAAGATATGTGTTCAATATCCTGATCCTACAGTCTCTCCCTCTCTCTGTCTCTTTCTCTCTCCCTGCTCTCATACACACAAACTTCACAGGGGAGCAGATTTCAAAGAGGTCCTTATCCTCAGATTACCCGGACAACACAGCGTAAGAACAGGTGAGTGGCTGTTTTCATACGGAGACTGGTCTCGACTGTGTGAACCAGCTGAGTACCTGGCTGTCATTCAGGCCCAGTCTCTGTTTTCATATACATAGTCTGAGTGTGCCCCCCCACCCCTCCAAATATTTCTGAACTTAAAGATCTCTCGCTCTCTCTCTCGCTCTCTTTCTTTCTTCTCTGTTATCACTCTGTCAGAAAGAAGCTGATAGATAAATCATGGATTGAATGTTGCAATGATGAGCCCTTTACCCAGCCTGCCTTGAGGAAGAAGTTGGAGTGCCTTGGCAGAAAAGAGCGTAATATCCTTAACTACGTCCATCTGCATCTCACCATTTCAATTTACCTGCAGCCTCATGAGCTCTGGGTGACGAGAGACGATTCAGACGAGAATGAGCTTTGCTAAAGCTCTTTCAGTGTTCATTTCTGTGTTTCTCAATCTTCTCCCCCCCCTCTCTTTCTCTACCTCTCTTTCTTTCTTTTCCTCTTGCTCTCTGTCCATTTCTCGTCTTGCTTCATTTAAAGCTAACATTCCTCTCTCTCTCTCTCTCTCTCACTCGATTCTTTCTCTCTCCATTTCTGCTCTTGCTTCATTTGAACCAATTAATACCTTTCTCATTCCATTTCTCTCTCTCTCTCTCTCTCTCTCTCTCTCTCTGCCTGTAGGAAGACAATATAATGTACACACATATTACAGCTCACAAACTTAAAGAGTGTCACCTGGGTAACCACTTTTTCTTCTTCTTCTTCTTCTTCTTCTTTTTTTTTTTTGAAGTTGTAGGCCAGACTCTAATCTGAACCATGCCTGGGAAGCATGTTGCTTGTATTTTTGCCGTGTGCTATTTGGAGCAATTACACTCAAGCGTGTCTGAGCTTGTGTAGTAATCACTTCATCCGCTCGGGACAATCAACCTGACAATTGGTGAAGCAGTGCGCTGAAAGACATGAGCATCCTGAGTCAGAAAAAAAAAGAGAAAAAACACTCCCACTACAATCAATTCAGTTGCCATACACATTTCCACAAGATTTATTACACACTATATACACAGGCTTGATTTCCCGTACTGTCGGTCGATAAATTGTACACAAGATAATTGCGAACCATGTGTCTATTATTTAGTTGCTTGGTTAGACGAGATGAAATATTAGTATTCTTTATTTGGAAAGAACACGGATAAATAAAAGAGAGAGGAAAAAAAATTGTAAGCACACACACGGAAATAATAACAGCGTCGATCTTTTTTCAGTCTCGCGTCGAGACGGCGACTTTTTGTTCTTGGGGACGGTGAGAGGATTATCTGTCAGTCAGCACAGAGTGCGGGATAATTTACATTCTGCACGATATAAATACAAACAACAAAAATCTACTTTCAGCTTTGTTTTCTGTCCTTCTCTTTTCCTCGTCTTCCTCTCCCTCTGTCCCTCCCATCTTTGTCTTTGTCCCCCTCTCTCTCTCTCTCTCTCTCCCACTCCCCCCCTGCCCCCCCCCCCCCCCACCCACCCCCAATCTCTCTATCTTTCTGTTTCTCTCTTCTTAACATCTTCCACACACAAGGAGCCCAAATGGAAGACCACCGCTGTAGATAAGTGGTACCACACAGCCATCTGAACGCATCGGGCGAAACCAGGGAATTTCATGCCACTGTCCACAAAAATGCCCTCACGGAATCCAAATTACACAGCACACAGACACACCGAGGAGCAGGCTCTGTCTGCTTTTGGCTCCCTCTTAAAACACCCCTGGCAGTGGTTCCTGAGCACTTCACACACACACACACACACACACACACACACACACACACACACACACACACACACACACACACACACACACACACATACATACACACACGCTGCAGACAGCATCACATTATTATTTCCTTCTTCATTAACGACAACACTGTAACAACAGCGCCTCTCACAATCCATAAACAAAGATGATTCTTCTGTGAATAGGCTGTCAATTCGATCATCTGGAGATCCCAAATCTACACATGTATGTGAACATGAGGACAAGTATGTAGTGGGTGTGTATGTGGGGGTGGGGGGGGTCCTGGCTTATTCTCACAGCCTTTAGTTCACGTATTGACCAAGGAAAACCAACACAGGGCTAAACTATCGATAGGTATCGATAAGTGTTTGGATATGAGAAGTGCAGACAGAGCCAGTAATGGAAATAGCTAAAGATCAAAGCCACACATAAGCACGACTTCCCTGTTTAGCAGTTTCAGGGAAACAAAAAAAAAAAAACAGGTTTGCTTCTGACAGGTTTGTCAACAGTCAGGTCAATAAGGTCAATGATTCACATTATAGGAGTGAAGTGAAGAGTAAAACCCAACTATTATACTTTCTTTCTTTCTTCCTTTCTTTCTTTCTTTCTTTCTTTCTTTCTTTCTTTCAATCTTTCTAATTTAGTCCTTTCTTTCTTTCTTTCTTTCTGTCACTGTTTATTTCTTTATGTTCCTGAGTTTCCTTTAGTTCTCTGGTAAATTAACTGAGAACACATGTTCTTCACTGTAAAAACCCTGTGTGCATCTCTCCATAGTTCAGACCTGAGGTACAGAACCAGTGCAACAGAGATAATTACAATGCAAGGATAATTAATAGTTTGGTTTGGCAAGAGTGAATCTAAACTCTCGCTACATAGCTGTGTCCATCAACACACACACACACACACACATACAGACATACACGCACACACTACTCCCTCGATTTCGACTGTTCAAACTTTTCCGTAACCTCTCCGGATTGACGTAGGAAAACCGAAGTCTCACCGAAGTCCGAAGTCTGT
The DNA here is from genome assembly GCF_902362185.1 of Chanos chanos. Classification (NCBI taxonomy): domain Eukaryota; kingdom Metazoa; phylum Chordata; class Actinopteri; order Gonorynchiformes; family Chanidae; genus Chanos; species Chanos chanos. The sequence continues at coordinate 56,603,639 of NC_044495.1, read as the reverse complement.
TTTGAGTAAGCGTCTGACTCACGTAGCTGAGTCACATGTCACAACAGAGTTGTAAGTCATCACACGCAGCATCATCAGCAGGTAAACATTCAGCTCCTAAATATGGAATCATGATACGATGACGCGGCCGCGGCTGCGGACCGAACATATGCAACTCACATCTGTCTGCTTTCACCTTGGGGGTTGTGCCCTTCACCACCGCCCCCCCTCCTCTCTCTCTCTCTCTCTCCCTCTCTGCCTGACATCATCATTTGTCATGTTAATAAAGGACCCATTCAAAGTAACGCATCTTACAGAAACTCAGCTGTGAGTATAATGTTTAAAAAAAAAAAAAACCTATCCCACCGGACACAAAGGAGAGACACAGGGAGAGGGTTTTCTGACCCTGGGCAGTTAATCAGTAAGAAAATATACGTGTGCGCTCTGAATCTATAGGAGAGCGCTGCCAAGACCAGCATACTAAATTCATTAAGCAACCTTTTACAGGGGAGAGGCTCGCAGTGAGGGCTGCATTTAAAAGTCATCTCTAATTGTAGAGAACATAAAATTTTGGAAAGCCTGTATGGATTCCCTCTCCCCTCCCACTGTCTTTCACAGTATTTCACTCTTTTTCTTCTTCTTCTTCTTCTTCTTCTTCTTCTTCTTCTTCTTCTTCCTCTTCTTCTCAGTTTCTACCCTTCCCCACCCCCCCACCCCCCCGTAAAAAAGAAAAAATGAAAATGAATCTCAAAGTGGAGTGATTGGCAAAGAACTGAGGGCAAAAGAATAGGAAAATAATTTAAAACGATTCTCCAATTCAAACAGGGCAGCAGTTCAAAGGACGGTAGACCGGGCTTGCTGCTGAACACTGGGGTTTCTTTATTGCTAGCATATGCCTCAGTCTTAACTATACTCCTTTTTTTTTTTCTTTTTTTTTTTTTTCATTGAACAACCACAAGTCTATGTACGCGGTAGTATAAAAATATTATCGGAGAACTGAAGAGTGACCTAAAATGGACAGAGTGAGAAAAATCAGAGTCTCAGAAACTCTCATTCTTCTCACATCCGTTTGAACATTCCGCTCTTCCGCAAGTGGATTCTTCTGGAAATTAGGTAGAGAACAGGAGAGAACAGCTGTCTGCTCTGTTGCCTTTGGACAGTGTTAAATCCTGTGTGTGCGTATGTGTGTGTGTGGTGTGTGTGTGTGTCTGTGTGTGTCTGCGTGTTGGTTTCTATTGGCTTAAAACTGCATGTTGATGTTGGCAATTTCGTCTCTGCATGGGACTGATTTCCTTATTTGTTAAATGAACGTGAAACGCAACCCAATTGCAAATATTACCATCGCTCACTAACGCTGAGCTATGCTAGTTCGACCGCAGAATACCACACACCGGTGGACATGACATGTACTTTCAGTGGAGTTAAAACCTGAGAACAAAACCAAAAAACTCATATATACCAAAGATAAGAGACTTTAATACATGGTGAGTCATTTTCATGCGGTGTGTCAGGAGCTCTCTCTCTCTCTCTCTCTCTCTCTCTGTCAGTAAGGTGTGTGGTCATCAGGCCGTTAGCTTTGCTCTTATTTGGGAAGAGGTGTAACGGTTCTGTGGCGTGACCTTCGTCCTGTAGAAATGCCATGGGAGGAATGCACGGAGTAGTTTCGCAGCCAGCGGTGTCGCTTTCAGCGATACCAGACCACCAACAGCCTGACGGCCAACAGTGACCGCCGGGAGCAACCAGATCTTTACGTCCGTAATTCCTCAGTTCTCTGAAGTTGCAGGTGTGTAAGACAAATGAAAACAAACAAACAAACAAACAAATGAAACGAAAAATCACATAGGGGATCATACTATAGGTGTAATCCTGTCATACGACAGTTCTATACCTGTTGGACAACAGTGCTTCTGTAGAACCCAGATATGATTCCACAGAAAGGCCGTCCTGATTGGTTCTCACATCGACCAATCCCCGTCGCCTCTCGGTTAGCTGAAGAATAAATCAACTCATTTTCCAGATAACAATCAGCATGTATGTTAGAGCTGAGTGCCAAAAGCAGCAGGAGACATTTTGGTCATCTCTGGAGATGAAAAAAAAGAAAAAAAGCTTTCATGATGCTTCCAGAACATGATTAGGCAGGTAACTGCAACTGTATTTTGCGTCAGTAATGGATTAAAAGATTCTTTAAAAAAAAACAAAAAAACATTGTGTATTGGAGTAGTGCATTGTCACAGTAGACAAACACATAAAAACCACATCTAAACATCTCTAGAGTGATTGAGATAGAACACTGAAATATATATATATATATATATATATATAAATAAAATATCATTAAAGGATGGGTTGCAAACATAAATAAAACAGTGCTGCTCTAACAGATTGCCAGTTCTCATGACAGCTATATAAAGAAAGTGGCTTTGGGTTTTGAAACTTGGTCTGTAACTGAAGTTTGACTCATGCTCGCCGGTTTGGATGCGGTTGATTTTTCAAAAGGTCACTGTGGGTTAATCGTATAAACCATTATGAGTGGTCCTTTACACACATTAAGCTGCAATCAGCCTTATTCAAGCAGATCTCAAATGATCCTGAACACATTTTCTTAACAACAACAAAAAAAAAAGCCGCTAGTTTTCAAACAGTGAAGAATGGAAATGAGCATGGCTAAGCTTATTTTATGGTGTCTGTTTCATAAAATAAGCCACATTAAGAGTAACTGATAATCGCACTGTGGATTTTCTCTTTGGACAAGGAGCACGCGGGCTTAATAATAACGACGCAGGCAGAGCCTCGGTATAAATTTGATTCAGTGCGGTCTGTTTCTTTGTTTAGCAGGCTGGGAGTTTTGGACTGGGCGCAGCCTGCTAGCTGTAGGCTGCCAGACAGCCGCCGTTTTGCGGGGAGGATTGCAGTTAACCTCGGTCCGACACTGACTGTTTTCCTATCCCATTGTTCAATTAACACCCCTGTGTCTGCTCGGCGTGATCATGTGACTGGGGGTGCTGAAAAACACCGTCTCTGGAGGACAAGGGTGACGGGGTATTCTGGCGAGGTGTTAGTAGCTTTGTCTGACTCACCCCGGCTGGCAAAAAAAAACAAAACAAGAAGAAGAAGAAGAAGAAGAAGAAGAAAAAAAAATACAGTCCGAGGCCACAGAAGAGTCTAAACTAAAATTAGGCGAGAAATCTTTCTCCAGGCTGAGACTGTTTATGGAGTTGTCTGAAAATCTACCACCGTCTCTGCAGTGGTAAGCAAAACACACCCGATACAGTTACACACAGTTCAATTAATAATACTCACCACATGACTACTGCTCACCAGCTCAGATGTAGACCACACACACGTGCACACATGCGCGCACACACACACACACACTCATATAAAAACATTCACACATATACAAACAAACACAAACACAAACAGTCACATGCACACACACGTATACAAACATATACACGCACAATCATATGCACACACACACACATATACAAACATATTCACACACAATCACACGCACACACATGCAAACACACACACACACAAGTATATACTCTGTAACTCTTCTTGGGGCCAGGGCCTCCTTGTTTCCATCTGTACTGGATGTGTTTTCCCTTTGACTGAATAAACTAATTCAGTGAAATCAACTTAATAACTTTTAATCCTCATATTTACTTAAAACAACTTATGCCAAAACTCCAAATTGTTCAGAAGGCATGTTTTTAATCTGTTCTCAGACTGGACGGTTTTGACTTTTTTTGGTCAAGGTATCTGGCTTGCTGAGAAATCAAGAACGAGACATTGCGGTCATTTTCCTGGACTTGAATAAACTTCTTGTGGCATTTGGAGGCAGTGGCAATTACAAACACAGGAACTGTGTGCTGATCACCGCCACTAGTTTTCCCCAACTGTCTGTTGAAAACGAGTTCTTTTTGCAGAGTGGGGAGATGGGCAAAAGTGGCAAACAACAACATCAGTCAGTCGATGCCTAGACTCACTACGTAATCTGGAACCTATGGGTGAGGGCAGTTAGCTCAAATGGTAGCGCGCTCGCTTAGCGTGAGAGAGGTAACGGGATCGATGCCCGAAGTGACAATTTTCTTCTGCTTGTTGGATGCTCCTTAATGCAACCACTTCTGCCTGACCTGACTTAATAAGGTCAAATGCCAGAGCTTGCGTAGCAAATGAAAGGTCAGAACAACACCAAGATTCTCTGTGTGTGTGTGTTTTTTTTCCCTGTTTCACGTCAACTGTCAAATCAGTGTCTGAAGCGTCGCAGCTTAAAAGACAGCTTGAGGTCCCACCGAGATTTGAACTCGGATCGCTGGATTCAAAGTCCAGAGTGCTAACCATTACACCATGGGACCACACACACCTTGGTAGGACCAACTGCTATTCAGAGGGTTGTGTGCACAGATAAAGAACAATGACTTCTACAGGTGTGATGGTCAGAGTCACATGAGAGCAGCAGCAGGACAAGGTCTGAATGATTACGACACAAGTTCTCAATCCAGAGGAAAACAAGTCAAAAGGCATGGTTTGATGAACTGAACGTTACGTGAGGAATTCTACCGAAAAGGCATTAGAAGAAACAGAGATTCATATACTCTGTGCTGCTAAAGTCTAGGCTTCTTGAAATCTTCATTTTAACATATGCCTAACTTGTCCCTTTCAGCCTTTTGCCATCTTGCCACGAAACCGAGGAAGAACAAGTCCACGAATAAAGACAACCAAATGGAAAGAGAGGGAGGGCATAATGATGACAGTGGGGACAAACATGCATTGCATTTTACAAATACTTCCTTTGATGTTCCACACACAATTTCTATGTGACCTTTCAGTGAACTCTAGGGGGCGCCACACAACATTTGGGGCCCCCTAACCATTTCAGACCCGCACCCTTGACATGATTAACACCACATCCTAACCAGCTGAAACCCAAAAAGGGCTCAACGCTGCGTGTCAAATATGGGCTGGGTTTGCCCAATAAATCTAGGACCGGTCAGGCTCTCACTTCAGTGTGATAGACGCAGGTCAGGCTTGGCCATACATTTCAAACCATTCCACTAGAGGCCATGCTGCCCAAAGAGTCAGTAAATTTGCTCCAAGTTGCGTGGGTTACTAAAAAACGTGCGTTTTTGCGTCGGTTTTAATGGAACGTGATGGTGGCTACCACCTTTCCCACAATTCCCTATTCACACGGATTGGTTTCTCTTGAATAATGCAGCTGAAACATAGATCAATAAACGGCATATTCAATCCATATGAGAAGTGACATCGTAATGCTGAGTGTGTATTTCAGCATTTATATCGAACAATAGCACAGTCAGCTGACTCAGCATCTGAACAGACTTTCTTTCTCTCTCTCTCTCTCTCTCTCTCTCTCTCTCTCTCTCTCCCCCCTCTCTGTCTCTCATTACCCAAGGCACAGACTCTGACAAAAACAACTTCCCAACATCTCTCAACACACACTTACTGAACCCACCCACTGCATGGCCCTTGCCATGAGAACTCACCATCTCTGGAAAACAAAATAACCCTCTTCAAACACAGGTGAAAAAGAGGCACTGTTTCAGCTGCATTTTGCGTCAGTTCTAAAATTATCTAGGGTTCACTGTCTAGCCGATTTTATTTTGGAAAAAAAACGTCATTCAACATTCTCAGTCTTTCTTAAATCTATTTTTTATATTACGAATTTCATACAGGGTACAAGCATTAGACATAACATAGTTAAAAAAAAAACAAAAAAAAAACATAGTAAATACAAAAATAATGATGTGAGCGATGTGGTGCTTGTGGTTTTCAGAATATAGACAGAAAAAATGAAAAATTTAAACATTATAGAAATGTAAACATTATGGAACCTCAGTGCATAAACTCACTCTCTCTCTCTCTCTCTCTCTCTCTCTCTCTCTCCCTCCATAGTCTCAGAGGCTAAAGAAGGCTGTTTTGAATCTCAGACACTGGAGACTAAGGAAAATCCAGTGTGAAGAGGAAGGATGATGGTGGAATATTTCTGATATGACTTTAAAAAAAAAAAGCAAAAAAAAAAGCTTGTAACTGACACATGAACAGTAGCCAAATAATGAAAGGGACTAGGCTATCAAATCAACCAATAAGAAAGTAACACATGAAAAGGGGGACTCCATATGACTTTAAATTTGGATTCTTTGCTTTGGAGGAACATTCGTGCACTTGATTTTTCCGGTTTCAAGTTGCCTACCGGTAATAAGAGCTACTGCAAAATGTCTGTTCAACTTTGGTCTTTCCAGTTAAGCGGAATACCCTCTTTTTTAAGTGGAAACTAATGATTATAACAGGAATTTCGACTCATGCTTATTAGAGACCTTGAGTTTGCTGATGTCACCGGTGAGGCATACATCAGGGTTCGCCGGAATCTTCTGGAAGATGACCTCTGATAGTAATGAGGTTATTTGAGATTGGTATTTAGGAATGGGGGTGGGAGGCAATTCCAGTACGCATGAGGGTGGTTCCCAGTTCTTTAGTGACAATGTTGGCAGATGTCAGTGTGAACTAGTTAGATGAGGTGTAGCTTTTTTGGGTTAAGTGGCGTCTCTGAAGGACTGTATACTGTATAAGTTGAATTCTTGTGTTCAAAAACCATCCGCATATAATCAGTTATTTAAACATATATGTCATATCAATGTGAACAGGGCAAAGGTAAAGGCAGTAGTTAGCATACGGTTACTGCACAGACTTGCTCAGTTCATCAGAGTGATATATCTCAACTGTCATCTCATGTGTAGCAAAACTACATTTCCCACAATTCAAGACACGTAATTCAATTATCCAGTCATTTCAGTTATGGGGAAAAGAAAAGAGGTCACCCACATGTATGAGCACACATCCAATTTATACGTTCACATTCACTCGATTTTCTTCTCGAATACTCCAAATCCCAGAATACAACTGCATTAGTGGTTGGATCAGTCTGTGAGAAACTGTTCAGGTTAGCCTGTCTGAGCGGTGTTGGTGGAGCAGTCAGACACTAGGAGGAGCAGAAAATGCCAGGAATGTATTTTCCTTTCATGTTCTAACTTGGAATTGGAATTTTTTTTTTTGTTCCGAACACACCTCTGACTCATGGAAACCAGTTTGAATCCTGTCTCTGAAAATTAGACTGATCTGCAAAGGCCCTGATGCAGAAAACACACAGCTTATACGTTTATATGGGCATATGCACAAATACATCCAAACACACACGCACACACACAAAGGATTGCAATTTTTTTTAAAGCAACCATCACACAGAATATATCATCAAAAACGCAAATATTTTAAGTACAAAGTACAACAGCGTGCTGGATATGAATTCACAGAATCAGCAAGGTTTTCCGGTGAAAGCTGAG